>NW_022436944.1:19114735-19193563 GCF_009761245.1 Sapajus apella | reverse complement strand
GGAAGGAAGGAAGGAAGGAAGGAAAGAAAGGAAGGAAAGAAAGGAAGGAAAGAAAGGGAGAAATTCCCATTAATCGGTTAGCAATATTGGTGTTAATTAAAAAGCAGATGTAATTTAGCTACATTATCTTTCTTCTACTCTTTAAGTTACATCCACGTTGCGTATTGGAAGGCTAACATAGCCATAGTTATCTGAGTGAGGTAATCTTCCTGTAGGTGTGTCATTAAACTCCTGTTCCACACAATACTCACTCCCTTGTGCTATCTCTGGCAAGTAACACCAGCCCTTGTCTAAGGGATGCTGTGGCCCAAAGTATGGAAATCTTGGCAAACCACAAAGAATGCTCCTAATTCCCTAAATTGAATGCTTTAAAATTGAAATTAAGAACATATGTGGACTGCTTTTTTTAAATTTCAAGGAATTTTTAAGGATGAGAACAAATAATAGGAAAGCAAATATGCAAATATTCTTATTTGAAATCCCATGTATCTGAGATGTCCTACACCTGAGCAATTTTTGCTATAAAACCTGTCTACTGAAAGTTAACAGGAAGCTGGCTAGAATTTGTCTGGGCAAAACCAAGAAAAACAGCAAGAAATCTGCCTTAGTCCTCACTGCAGTAGTATCTGACCAGCTGATCAGACTGCTGTGAGTCCACCCAGGCTTGCCCACCCAAGAGCCCCAGGTTGTGGGGGTACCTCTTCTCCTCCTTCCTTTCACCTACTCCCATCCTGAGATCCCAGAGCAGGCTCTGAGTCTTTCCTTCAGCTCCAAGCTCTCGGCTTCCAAAGCAACAGTGAACCAACAGCACAAGAGTGGCCCCTGAATCTTTCTTTCTCAAGTGATGTGGCTAAAAAATAGCAAGACTGATTTTCTCATCTGGATTATGGAATTCCTATATGCCTAGAATCATATGCCATTTGTTAATCTTCTTTTGCAAACTGGCCTATATGAATTGGTCGAAGAGAGAATTTCTAGAAGGAAAAGAAGGCAAACCATGACAAAGTTAATATATTAATTCAGGGGCCAAATAGGGTTCTGCTGAGCCTCTCAGGTCATCTGATGGGAGCAGATAGCCACTGCCCCTCAATAAGGTTGGATACTGCCTGAATCATATACACCCACATATATGTCCACAAATGCCACCTTTGCTGCAACTAATTAAGAATTTCTCTGCAGCATTTGCAGGGTAGTTTTGCTTCAATGTCAAGAATCCAATGTTCATAACCAAAAGCAACCATTTTTTTTCTTTCAATGTACCTTCTGTGAGATACGTAAATGTATTCCAGAAGGTTATTGGATAGAATTTGAAGATTAAAAAAAATTATTTGGAAGATTATTAAGTCACACTTCAATTTTCTTTTTTCTTTTTCTTTTTTTACCTTTTTTCTGTTTTTACTTTTATTTTTCTGTTCACCTTTTTAAGGCATCACTTCCATTTTCTAGGGTATTTCTTGTATGTGATAATGTTTGAAAATATATATAGAAAAGCATAGCTAAATTATATGGTGACATGTTAAATTATGGCTAGACATACACTACTGCAAATATCCTAGAAGTGCAGAGCTCCAGAAAGATGGAAAATTATGGCTGCATGAAGTATTCACCACTAAGCTACTTTTTAAAGAGGTTGATTTAATCTGTGAAACATCACCATCTTACATAGCCAATCCTAAAATGATATGGTGTCTGACATTATTCATCCAAGCCATGCATATGCCAAGACCTTTTATAAATCTTGATGTAGTAATATAAGGCTGCACTTGTATATATGCTTGCCAAGAAATAGCACTTGTTCTGAGAAAAAGCTCTGGAACATTCTTGAAATCCATCTATTGTATTTTTCTTCAGAGGCTAAATAGATTGGAGAGGCAGTGGAAGTCTCAGCGTATCACATGTTTATATCTTATTCCAGAAACAAGAAAATTCCAATCTGTAATCTATTAAGAAGCCAAAGACACACGTTTATTTATTAACAAAGACTTATCCTGAGATAAGAGAAATACCGGTGTCCTCAAAACACTCACCTAGAGCCCCCAAATAAAATGAAAGTGTTCTTCCTTCCTTACCTGAAAAACAGATATAGCTTTCTCTACACAATTTTAAAACCACTCACAGAGGTCTTCAAGAAAATATAACAGAATTCTAAAATTAAGAGCCTATTTTTCCTTTTTCAACTTTCCTGTATTTTGCAGAATTGTTTTCAATGGGCATTTATAATTTTTAGAATCAGAAAATTAAACTCCAAAAAGCAAAGCTCTAACATTAAAAAAAATTCTTGAAATAGTCCACACTAAAACAGAGAGATGTTTTATCCCTAAAGGTCACGGCCACCACTTTAATCTACCACATGATCTATTTTGCTATCAGTTCTGCAGCCTAGCCGTGGCCAACTGTTAAGTCTCTGTTAACAGCATATGAACATTTTATCAACTGTCTAGAGAACATGGACACGTTTGTTAGCACCAACCACGAAGTCCCTTATATATGCTGTCTCACTAAGCCTCACAGCCACTGGTTAGAGTCACATTAGCATCCCCATTTTACGAATGAGGAAACGAAGGCGCAGAATAACTACTCAGCCTGCTCAAGGTGATGTAGCTAGTGTGTTGGAGCCACACTGAAGTGATGTCTGTCTAAACCCAAAGTCAAGGTCTTTCTTTTTCACTGTTCCTTGGTCAAAAGTATCTTTAGTCAAAAATAGTGGAGAAAGCATTTGCTTTGGGAGTTTTCAGTGCTGATGAGCTTGTCCAGTATCAAGAACATGGAAGCATTTGTAAAACGCTCCTCTTCCTTACCTGCAAGCCTGGAACCAGAAACTCCATTTGGGTAAATAAAAGTCCTGAATTATATCACACACCCCTCAGATGGAGAAGAATAAAATTACTGCCATTGTACATATAACAGGGGTGTCTCTCCAACCACACTATTTTGATAATACAACAAGCATGACTCTGAGAAGTTTTATATATGATCAGCTATACGTTTGTGAATCTGAAGAGGTAGTTTTCGAAATGGAAACTCTTATAAGTTATCTGATTAGATAAATTCATCTACTCTTTTAGGTTACCTATGATTCTAGGTCAAGGTCTTATTCTCCCATAATTAACAAAGTTGTGTTCAAGTCTAAAGATCTTTCAGAGATGGTTTTAAATGGTTTATAGGTGGTTTCATTAATTCAACTTTCAAAAGGTCCTTCCAGCCACTTCTAGGGACACTGGGGTACCTTGCTAAACATTGACATCAGTACTGTCGCCCTCCCATCTTCTGGATCTGCCTTTGGGATCAGTGATGCCTTCTGGAAGCTAAGTGTACACAGGTGCAGGGCCATGCTTTGGCCTGGTCTGCTGCAGCAGCGTGGCAGCTCTGGTGGAGCTCCCTCCCTGCCATTTGGTTCCCCTCTGCCAAGTAGCTGCAGGCTGCCCCTCAACTCTTCATTTGTCCATTTTCACTTCTTGCAGAGCAAGCCTGGGTTAGAGGGTTTTTTGAAAATGGCCTTCGAAGACCAAGGATACCAGAGTGTGTGTGCTCTGTTGTGTTCTGTGATGAATGGGAAATGTAGGCTTCCAGAAAACCAACTTTCTTCTGAAACGTGATGGACCTAAGCAGGACAGGAGTGGCTCAGTGCTGAGATGCACACTATCACCCAGCCATGCTCCACCAGGGCCACCAGTGCATATTTGGCTGGTGGTCTTTGAGCACGAGAGACTCTGCTGTTCACCGATTCTCCATGTCAGTTGGTGGCCTCCAGGATGGTAGTGGCACCCCCACAGCCCCATCTTCAGCATATTCTGAAGCCTCAGAGTAGAAATTCCTGCTAAGGCTCTGTGTGGACACCTTTCTCCCATGGACTAAAGGGGAGACTGTACTCTTAAGCTTTTGACCTCATGCCTTGTGTAGTAAAAAAGGATTTGGGGGTTGTTTTGTTTAGTTCTTGAGAGAATTACATTTTGTTTTTGCTTCCTTTTGTTTATGTTTTGGCCTTTCCTCTGTCTTTTCATGTAGATCAGATATTTGAAAGGGCAGACGATGGTTAGAGGTGTAATGTGCAGTCTGTTTATACGTTATTTTGGGAAATTTACCTTGGATGGGAAAAGGAATTGAGGACTCACCAGGCCAGTGCTGGCACACCCACCCTCACTTTTTCCCCCTGGCTCAGTACCTACTGCTTCTCCTTTCAGATATGTGATTGTACTAGCTCTTTCCATATGAAAGAATTCGCCTTAAATAAAAAAAGTTTAAAAACCTGCTGCATGTACAGCATCCAGGCTCTGAAGGCAGTGTCCAATTAATCAACATTACAGCATTGATATCTTCTTGCTCTCAAGGAGTCCTCCAGTTATCTTAGAAATAGGGGTCATCTCTTAGTACAGAGAGAAGAGAAGGGTGAAGAGTTAGGGTAGTGCTTTAGGTCTTGAGAGTTTACTTCTTTACCGAGAGATAACCAAAGTGTTACCTTTGTAAAATCTAAATGGTGAACACTTCAACGTTTGCCATAGTACTTACAGCATTTTTAGTACATTCCTAATATTTTGTAATTTAAATTTTTTTAATTTCACAACTTACAATCTAACTTCAAAAATATATTTTACATTATTAAGAACCAGTCACCAAGGTTTTGTGGCCAGATATCCAAATCCATCTCAGTCTCCTAGTACAAATTTTAAAACTGATTTCTTTCATCATTCAATTCAAGCAGAATAGTAGAGTAATATTTTAGAACAGACAAAACTGGTAAATCCCAGCTCTGTGAACATATTTTCTCTGTTACCTTGGGCAAGTTATTTGCTAAAGTCATTTGCTTCCTGTCCTGTATCTGTAAAATGGATATTTCCTATTGCAAAAGGTGAATCAGTAGCATGGGCTTAGTGGGTTAATGTTTTTTCCCTCCCCAGCTGAAAAAAAAAAAAAAAAAAAGAAGTCTGCTGTAGGGGAAGAAGGGGAACAGCTTGTGCAACAGAACCCTAAGAGGAAATTAGTTGCTTATCAAGATAAGGGCTGAGGCATAAAACTTCCAGAGGGTCTCAAGGTAGGCAAAGAAGAACTATGAAGCTCATCCTGCCCATGAGTTTGATTGCAACCACTCTTGCAATTGCTCCTGTCCGCTTTGACAGGTAAATCTTACTTCTTGTGTTCCAGTCTCTGTGTGGGAAGAGAATTAAGGGTTGTTTCTTTACAGTTCACTTTTTTTTTTCATTTGCCTCTGTAAAGGGAGAAGGTGTTCCGCGTGAAGCCCCAGGATGAAAAACAAGCAGACATCATCAAGGACTTGGCGAAAACCAATGAGGTAAGCATTTAAAGGGATATTTTATCTTTTCTTACTGTTATCTAAAAGATGCTTCTTATTCTACTGTTTATGCTCACGGGGCTACAAAAGACTATTGAACATAAAGGGGAAAGCAGGAGCTATCTGGATAATTCAGCCAATGGCCAATACTTCACCTGTCTCAGTTTTGGTTTTGGTTTCCAAGACTACCACTTTCATTTTTCCTCCCAAAAGCTTTCCAAACACCAGCTTTTCCAAGGTAAAACGGTGAAATCAGGAGCTGTTCTTGGCTTCCTTATCAAGGCATCTTTCTCTCTCCTGCTGGTGCCCTTTTCCTCTCCATTCTCCCCACTCCCACCCTCATCCCCTCTGGTGCCATAACTTCTGTTAGAAGACTAACTAAAAATGTTGAGGCACTGGCTAATATCGAGATGTGACCCCTTTCCAAGAACAGGTATATTTTTAAGTAAAACTTTTCAAGTTAGATCAATCCTTTAAAACCCAATAGTCTAAAATAATTTTATCATGTATTCAGCTGCTCCTGAATACAAGGCACACTGTGCCAGCAGCTTACATATGTCATTTCAAATTCTCCAACAGCTTCTCAATGTCAGGGTCATAATATAACTCATGTGAAACAGAAGAACTCAAGTGCAAAGACAACAAATTAAATGACCAAGATTACATATCAGATTTAAACCCAGAATTGGGTCTACAGTTTATTCCAGTCACACGCACTGTTATCTCTACATCAAATCAATCAAAGGCTCTGCCTATTCTAACTCCCAACTGTTTCTCAAATCCACACATTGCCCTCCATTCCACTGTCACTACCAAGTTCATGTGCACTCTACCTCTTGCAAGGACAATTTCCATAGTCCCTTAATTAACAATCAGGGTTCTAGTCTTGCCTCCCACAAAGCCAACTCTGCATTGCAACCTGATTGCTCACTCTAAAATTGCATTCCTCCATTTGAGGGTCATTACTGAGAGGCAGTCTCATATGGAAAAAGCATCTTCTTCAAAGTTAAATGCTTACATTCAAATCCCAGCTCTACACTAGCTCCATAGCCTTAGGCAAGTTACTCAACATCTCTGGGTCTCAATTCCCTCTTCTATAAAATGGGGATAATAATCATACCCACTTCCTAGAGTTGCTATGAAAACTAAGCAAGCTTTGGATAGCACTCAGAAGCAAGCCTACCATATTAAGCACCATAGAATCATTTTTTGCTTGTTGGTTTGTTGGTTTTTATTTTTGTTTTGAGACAGTCTCACTCTGTCACCCAGGCTGGAGTGCAGTAGCAAGATCTCTACAGCGTCCAACTCCCAGGTTCAAGTGATTAACCTGCCTCAGCCTCCCTAGTAGCTGGGATTACAGGTGCCCACCACCATGCCCAGCTAATTTTTGTGTTTTTAGTAAAGACAGGTTTTGCCATGTGGCCAGCTGGTCCTCAAACTCCTGACCTCAAGTGATACGCCTGCCTCGGCCTCCCAAAGTGCTGGGATTACAGGCATGAGACACCATGCCCAGCCAGAAGCATTTTCTATTGATATTAGTATAGCATTCAAAGCCTTTTATGATCTGCCAAACTACTGGCGTCTTCAATATCTTGCTCCTCCACCTTCTTCCTCATCCTTCAAGCCCCATAAACACGTAAAACTCACCCACCATGGCCCTGTACAACTTTTCTTGTAAGGAATGTGTTTCTTTCCCTTTTGACCTGGGTAAGTCCTACTTATTTCTCAAGATCCAACTCAGGCAGTATCTCCTGCAGGAAATCTCTTCAATTCTCATTACACAGCTTTGGCTGTTCCTTGTGTTCCTGAAACACCCGGTTCCTTCCTCCGGCATTGGTTAACATGTTGGAAACATACATGGATGGCTCTGTGTTCCATACCAAACCTTTCACTTTCCATAAGTCCCTTACTGGTCTCTACAACTATGGCACCTAGCTCTGTGCCTCGTGCTTCATAAATGAAAGTTCACTGAGCTCTAAACTCTTGCTGCACATTACCCTGCTGGAACAGAGGAACGTCTGTTGTGGTCAGATGGCTCTGCCTAACTTGCCTTTGCATCACACTACATCTCTCCTATGTCCAATTCATTCTGTAGCTTTTTGATCAAAATAAACAAACATTGGTTGGTTCATGGCAGCCTCATATTGTCACATAACTGATTGACCTAAAGGGAGAGGAGGATTCAACTAAGAAAGAGCTAGGCAAACCTGGACACATGCACAAGTGAGGGTGGAAACTGAGGTTTTCCTTCACATTTCCCAGGCTGGGGTCTTGTACTTCATTTAGTTTCACGGTTGAGTATGATTTTGAAGAACCACAAGAACTGGAATCTTTTCAAAGTTATTTTGATCTGAATGCTATACTTTTGAGCTCATATACAAAATTTTGAAATTGTCAGCTAGAGGAAGAGAAAGGCGGGGGTGGGGGGAATCTGCACCTGTTAAATGTCTTCATGCCCCAGACCACGGACCTATTTCACAATCTTCCCAGCACTTTCCAGTGGATTCTCATTTGCACCATTATTTTAGGAGAGAAGACTAAAATTTAAAGAATCATTGTAACTTGCCCAAGAACATATTGCTAGAAAAATGACATTGCTGGGAGACTACGCCAACTGTTGGATATAAGACTTTCAGGATTTCCAGAGTTTATAGGGACATCAGGTTTTGAAGACTAACTAACCAGATATTTAATCTAAATTTCCAATTGAAGCCAGATTCTGTGGCTAGATGAATTGTGATCCTATTCAACCCCAAAATTGTGGGGGAAAAATTAACCAAAAGAGCTGCCCATCCTTTTTGCCTTGATAGACCTGATGTCCTAAAAATAAATAAATAAATAAAGTGATCAGGCACTGGGAAGGTTTCTTTCTTCCTCCCTAATATTCAACAGTTCTTAAATATATTTGCAAAAATTCCATAAACTTATTAAAATAAGGGTCATGCTGAGCCCCAAATTCCTTTCATGGTATCTGAGACATGATCATTTCTTAATAAATATGTGTTGGGTAAGCAAATAAACTCTTACTAACATTGTATTTATCTCCGCAGCTTGACTTCTGGTATCCAAGTGCCACCCACCATGTAGCTGCTAATATGACAGTGGATTTCCGAGTTAGTGAGAAGGAATCCCAAGCCATCCAGTCTGCCTTGGACCAAAATAATATGCACTATGAGTAAGTCCTTTGCAAATATTGAAATTTGTTGGATATTTAAAGTTTTGGGAGCCCTGAAATAGAGGAAACTATTACAATAGAACTATTTTTAATTGTCCCCCCCCCAAAATGAAAGCTCTCTCTGTAAGATACAGATCACAGTTACTTCCAAACACATTACCACATTATCAAAGCCGGTGGAGGTGTTAGGATCAAACTTGGGAGCTCAACTTCCATCTTACATTTGCTTTTATCTATAAGAATAACAATTACGTATTCCACCATCTCCAATATCGGCCCCTCATAAGCACAGGGCTCACATGAGCAGGCACGAATGGTTTAGCCACACATCATCGCTACTGACAGGTAACCAGCCCAGAGCTCATGAGCTACTGTTGCTGGCCTCCTTTTATGTATCTGAATTTTCCTGGTACATAAAGGAAAAAAAAAAAAAAAAAAAAAAAAAAAGAGCAAGTACTTGGTATGTCAGAGATACAGCAATTAAAAATATATAATAAATAAATAATTATGAAAAAATTCTTGCTCAGAGAAAGCACAAGCAAAGCAGTAGAATAGGGTTTAAATCAAAGAAAAAAGAATCTCAAATAGATAAAGATGCAGAAATTAGTCATTCTGGCCCCACAGAGAAATAAGAGAAAATTTGAATGTATCAGGTACCAACCATGGGACATGCACAGTCTGAGGCCTGGGCAATGAATGAGAAGGGAGCCCAGCAACGAACATCGTAAATCAATGCGCAATTTAGAAAATAAAATGTGTTTTTATACTTTCAGACATGTCATAGTTTGAGGTACTAAGGAGTCCAATTTTAACTTCCCAAAGCCATGTCATGCCAGGATTCCCCTTTAAGGAGACCCTCATTGTCAAAACACTGCTAAACAGTAATTCCTTTTTTTTTTTTTTTTTAACTTAGCATTTTATACCTCCATTACCTGACTTGGTGGTTTAACTCAAAGGGTCTTCCGGCTGAGATAAAGATCCTACTGATGTCAGTAATGTTATGTTGCAGTCAGGAGTTACTATGACTTGATTGTATTTATGATATTGTAATAATATTTCAAATAAATATAAACTCAATTGAAATTTAAAAATCACATGCATAAGACAAGTAAGCAAAAGCATTCTTATTCATGGCTTTAAAGGCAGCATTCTATTATTTGTGATGGTTACTGATCACTGTTTTTTGGTTTTGTCACTGTTTCAAGAAGGTTATGGTATAAATATAAAAGTTAACAAATTGAAAATATATAATTCAAAATTAATTGATACCAGCTTTTAACCCTTTTAAATTAATATACTGATATGGGTTTTTGCTGTGTTTTTATAAATTGCATCATTAAAATTAGACACATTAAGGTTCAGATAACGTCTTGACTCTTCATCTAAGAGAAATCAACCTTCTACCTTAAATAACCCCTGGTCACTGTGCCTCTTGATTCACTTCATTGTCAGCTTTCTAGTATATGTGCCTAAGTTATTATACTCTTCACTTTACTTCAATAATATGGACCTGGTCTGGATTCCTATGATAAACTAATTCTTACAAAGCATTCAGCCCAAGCTAAAATCAAGTAGTGGTATGGCCACGTTTTATATAATTTGGCTTGAACAGTAAGGTAAAAAATTAGGTATTATGTTTTCCTTAATAGCCCTGTAATGCAGTTATAATGTAGAAAATGTATCTAGAAAAGCTAGTTGCTTGGCATGAGCATGGATAGTGGTGGAAATCACTGTAAGACACCTAGGCAGGCAGCTAGCATCCTTTCAATTTATGAAATAGCTCACAACAGCCTTTCTTCTTCTGTGGCCCTCAAGGCCTCTCCTAGCCTGAAATGATTCTGATTCAACTAGAGGTCTAAATCCAGAGTCTCAAATTAGTGTGTTTTTCACTTTATCTTATGACAAAGGAGTTCCTTGCTATTTACATCAAGAACCAAAGTGTTAAATGACCTATAAAAATTGCTTTTATCAAATTAAGACATGAATTCTAGAAAGTAACCCAAATCAGCAACAGTTATGGGAAAACCACATAATTAGTTACCTTCCTCAGAAATATAAATATGTAAAGTGATATATGCAGACAAAAACTATTTAAGATCTTGTCTCCAAGTACTAATTATACACATAATTTTATTTGCATATTAATTATATGTGTTACTTGGTGTCAGTCAGTAACAGAAAAGAGTTCTAAGAACAGAAACATCTGGTCAGACGCAGGCATCAGACTGAATTAAACCATATTAAGAGGCTGGTTTGACACAATGATTTACTTAGACACCCTTCATTAGATAGTGCATATCAACCACTATTTAGTTTAAAACATCTGTGTGATGTTTTTAATTTTTAGAAAATTAAATTCCTATGCCAGATTTTATTTTAAAGTAACATATTTGTTTCCTTTTTTATTTACAAAATCATAAAAGGCCAAATTCAAAAAACAAACAACATGAATATACTAACAAACCCAAACAGACTGGTGAACAAATATCAAAGGGAAAGCACATCCATTGGACTGAGCCTCTGGGGCAGACACTGTACTTGTATTCAGCAGTTAAAAACTCCAGTGTTTTTAACATTGCTCACATTTTAGATAATCAATTTTTAACATTGTCTCTTCTTTGATCAAAAGTTAAAATTAGAAAATAAAGAGTTGTTAATGAAAGATAACTCAGAAAATAATTATTAAGATAATAATCAAACTCAAATGGTACAATTAAGTAAAATCTTATTAGGATCCATATAAGATTATGGGAGAAATGCAAAAGAGATATATGTCAAACTGACACAGCGATAATCAACACCTCATATTAATGCCTAACTGCCTAATAATAATAATGTTCAGTCAGATACAAATTCATATTCCACAGATATACAGAGTCCTAGCAAGTGTTCCAATCAAATAAATCATTCTAATGTGTCATTCCATTCATTTTTTTCTTCTGTTTCACATTTTTACTACTACTTACCTAAGTGTATAACATGCTACATGCTACAGCACGCTGCAAATGTTGAAGTTACAATTGGTCATGTGACAAACAGGAGTGTGGAGTGTAGGAAAGTGAGTTCTGAAGCAAGGCTGTCTGCGTCCAGTCCCATTCAAGATATGCATTAGGTATTTCACATTGGCAATTTATTTAACTTTGCTTTACCTCATACATCATCTATAAAATGGGAATAATAATTGAAACGATTTCATAGGGGTTTCATGAAGATTGACTGGGATCATAAAGTTGCTCTTTGCCTGGTCCTTTACGAATGCACATACACACGTGTGTGCGCGGGCACACACACACACATACACACACACACACACACACTGCAATAGGGAATAACTAGAGGCTATCACCAGATACTCCACTTTCCTCGCAGTGAATAAATGAGTAGTATTGCTCAAACGTTGGGAAATCCAGGTAAGTAAGTGTAGAGTCTGATGTGTGGTAACCAAATTAGGGAGTTACCAGGAGGATATTGAATCTTATGGAAACCTTAAACCATGCTTTTTGAATACCCCCATATCCTGGTGTAATGTGGGCATCAGGAGAATCCAGTCCCTTTTATAAGACAACCTAACAGTGACTCTACCTTCCTGAAACATCTTTCCCCAGTGCATGCGCACACACACACACACACACACACACACACACACACCCCAGAGCCTATGACAGTCACATACATTGGTCTACAGTTCTCCAGTCCTTCTTTGTTGCTTTCTAAAAGCAGCAAAGGATGGGACCTTTGAAACTGTCAAAGTAGAATTTATCTCATCTCTTCTCTGAACCTCTTACTTACTCCCTAAACTTGGGAGACAGACTTCCAAGAGAGTTGGTTGATTGGGCCAACCCTACACAAGCCTCTGAAGACTAAGGAGAGTACAGGCCTAATGCAATACCCAGGATTTTACTCTCGTGATGAAGGCATTGTTGTACAATGGCTCACAGCTAGGGTGCTGACATCAGACCCTCTAGGTTCAAATCCCAACTTCTGCATTTCAACAGTTGTGTCAATTTTGGAAATTGACCATACCTTCATAAAAACAAGGAGTGATAATGGTACCCAATTAATCATGTCGAGTGATAAAATGTAAATACAGTACCGAGAAAAGCACCTGGCTCATAAGAAAGTTTCAGGAAACATTAACCATTTGTCTTATTCAACCCCCAGTGATAATTATTTAGCCTTTCACCTAAATTTAGAAATTTTCTTAAACAAATTAAGCAAATTTTGGGGCACTAAATAATATTTGAGAAAAAGTAATTTGGTTTCATCTGTTTATGCCTGGCTGCCGGTTAGTGGAAGGGCTCGTGAAAATAACATCTGGCCCCAGTTCTTAATTTCCAGCCTTAGGCTTAATTTCTAGCCCCTATCAGCAACAATCTGGTACCGTTCTGATGTTCTGATGCAGCTGCATCATTTGTGGAAAAGTTGTACTTCAACTCACACTAATTTTTTTTCTGCTGTTATCACAAGAGTTAAATTGATATGTGTAAGTCTAAAAATATTCTTAGATACAAGCTTCCTGTGACTAATTAATACTGCCTTATGTTACAAATCAACCTCTGGAACCATAAAATTTCTCTTCTGCTTGGTTCCTCTACTTCTATTAATGCAAGTGGAGCAAAAGCCGTGTGCCCTCTCTAGAGCTTAAAGCAATTAATTATGCCCGTAATGACCACCCAAAATATAATTTCAAACCTTCTCCAGCTTTGTGTGAGTTTCACTGCAACACTCTCCACCTGATTCCAAAATTGCTGTCACGAGTTTATTTTCTCAGAAATCCTAGATTCATCATAAGTCAAAAGCAAAGCACACAGTGAGTTAGATATAATGTGCATAATGATGTGCTTGTCAGTGCTGCTATTAGGAATCAATATTCATGAGCAGCACTTGGTCCCATGTGCTAAATAAACTCTAATTAGGGGAATACAGCATTTGCGTTCCACATCAAAACTCAGATCAGTCAGTCAATCAGCAAGGAGAAACCAACAAGTAGAGTGGAGCTCAGCAGTGTCAGTGTCATAGCTCATTATTATAAGAAATTGAAGAAATCAAAGAGTCAAACATCTACATAGCATCAAAGCCTGCTTTAAAAATGTTATGTCTATAAAATGATTGTCGATTTTGTGACCAACTTCACTATTATTCTGAAGTTCATTGGGAACCTGAGGCCACCAAGAACTTAGGTTTTACTTCATTTCATTCTCACCACGAGCATGGTCACCACAATTGTAAAAGTTGGAAAACTGAGGTTCAGAGGGTAACTAAACTGCCCAAGATCATATTTAGCATTATGTAGCCGAACTGAGCTTGGAACCCAAGAAGGTCTGAACACAGGTCACTCACTGCTTCCTTATTTGATAAGATTTATGGTGATGGAAAAAGTACATGATATTGTCTCAAAGATTAGTATGAATGTTAAAAAACAGACATCTTCCTGCATACAGGACTCAATGCTAACGGCAGAAAAATACGTGTGCATTTCATTACCAAAAGGTGGGTAATGCCTTTTTCTATATAGACTCAATGAGAAATGAGATAAGCCAAAATAGAAAATTGTTTGGATAAGTACAACTTCAAGAAATCCTTTCTTTTTAATATTTTTATTAAAACATTTCCATTATAAACAATAATTTTCTGCCCTGCAAAATAGAGTATATTGAATATGGTTTACGTTTGAGTAAAGGATTGTCATTATCAATATAAACTTTCATACTGTGCTATGATGAGACCACTGACCCGTGTTTCCTAAGTCCTTCTGTCTAGGGAGTTATTTTACTTTTCTTTTCTTTTTTTTTTTTTTTTGCTGTCAGCTATCACCTGTTGATAACAGTGAGCTCACTGCTTGCTTTCAGCAAGTCATTTTCCCTACATTCAATATATTGCTTCTAGATTCAACAACATTTTTAGAACAATATCTAAAATAAGACAAGGCTTTTTATGAGGGTGTTTCTAAATCTCCTACAGCTGTAAAATAATATTTAACATATTAAGGAATCTAATAATAGGTTTTAATGCAACCATACATCAATGGACAATAATTTGATCATATAAATTGATACTGCCATATTAATCTCAAAGTGACATTCAACATCATTCTTAACAGTAAAACGTTAGTTTTCCTGTAAAAGGCAGACAAAAAAGAATGCCCTCTATGGCTACTGTTATTTATCATAGTTCAGAGAGTTTGGCCAATGCAAAGCAAGAAAAAAAAGAAATAGTTGTTAAGAAAATTAGAAAGTATAGGTATTGGCAGAAGAAATAACACAGAAAATACCCTGAAGACATAACTAAAATTCTTTAAAGTAAAAAGATATTTTTAATCTAATAAAATAGCTAAGTGTAATCAAAGTAATTTTTTTTTAATATATGAATACTGTCATAACCAATTCAAAAAAGCAGTGAAAAAAAGCCACTTACAAAACTGGTAAAAACTATATATATATAAATAGGTCATCAAAATGTATAAAATTTTACTAAAGAATCAAAAAGATACAACTATATTATGATCCATTATTAATAAAATCTATTTATTCATAATTTAATATGTCTCTCAAAATCCAATTTTTTCTGATGATTCTAATAATTCCTAAAATGATTCTGATATGACTTTATTTTTTTTTGAGACAGAGTCTCTCTCTGTTGCCCAGGCTGGAGTTCAGTGGCATAATCTCAGCTCACTGCAACCTCCACCTCCTGGGTTCAAGCAATTCTTATGCATCAGCCACTTGAGTAGCTGCGAATACAGGTGCCTGCTACCACACCTGACTAACTTTTGTAATTTTAGTAAAGAAACAGTTTCACCACGTTGCCCAGGCTGGTCTCAAACTCCTGGCCTCATATGATCTGCCTGCAGCCTCCCAAAGTGCTGGGATTACAGGTGTGGACCACCATACCCAGCTAAGACATTTATTTAAAATAGGTGAAATTACTCACAATTTTTGGAAAAAAAGAATAAGATACATTATCCAGTATTAAATTTTACTATAATTAAATATGATTTGGTTTCTCTTAAGGCATAAGAAAACAGATTAATAAAGCAAATAAAAAAAATTCCAAACAGACAAAATAAATCAAATACTTGCATATATGATGAAGATGACATTTTTAAAACAAATAAATCTTGAAACGAGGCAGTTTGCATTCAAATTCCCAGCTCCACCATATATAAACTGTGAGTATTTAAACCTCTGAGCACTAACTTCCCCAGCTGTAAAATGGTAATACTGACAAGCTTAGTTAAATACTGTATGTAAAGCTGTACCTGGCCTGTATTAAAAATATGGATATCTGAATCCAAGTGAAAACATCAGGTAGGCAGTTGGATGTGTAAGCCCAGAGTTCAGGGGAGAGGCCAGACCTGGGGATTCAAGTATGAGTGACCATCAGGTGACCCTTACAGCCATGAGACCCCATAAAATGATGATATGAGATGGCTCAGAAAGAGATAAAAATAGGAAATGACGAGGTGTAAGCTTCTTGACCCCCAGTGTTAGTCTCCCAGTGATCTTTTCCCATCTCTTATTTTACCCCCTCCAAATCATCTTAGCCATTTTCTAGATCCGTAACTATAGACAAGTTGTTTCAACACTTTGTACCTCATTATTCTCACCTGTACGATAAGCATAATAATCTCATGTGAAGATTAAATTAATAAGGTACATAAGGAGGTCAGAGCAATGCCTGGCACAGGTTAAGTGCTAGGTACCTGCTTACTATTATTATTATTATTATTATTATTATTATTATTATTCAAGTTTCTCCCAGATCTCAAGGTGTGAAATTATAAGGTATGGTCTGTAGATGTGTGCATGAAAGTATCCTTGTTTGCCTGTGTTAATGTGGATGTAGATGTATGTGTGTTTTGGAGAAGGATGGGGAGTACTATAGCAGTACAATATAAGTCACAAGCATATTTTTAAATATTCTAGTAGCCACATTAAAAAAGTAAAAAGCAACAGGTAAAATTAACAGTACATTTTATTAAAACCAATATATTTCAAATATTATTTCTACACAATAATATAAAACTTATTGGTGAGATAATATATATGACTTTACTACCATCTTCGAAATCTGGTATATATTTTACATATACAGCAATCTACTCCTGGACAAGCCCTACTTCACATGTTCTGTAGGCACTTGGGGCTAGAGACTATCACACTGGACAGCACAGCTCTAGATAAATGGGGAGACCAGAAGCCAGACACATGACATGTCTAAAGGAGATGGCTAGAGGAGAATAATGAAGAAACATAGCAAACTTGATTAAAGATACCAGAGAAGGAAGAGAAATTTTCTGCAAATGAAGGATAACTGTGTTTTCCTTTCTCATGATAAAACGCGTATTTTATCATTCCCCTGTCAAACAGAATCTTGATTCATGATCTACAAGAAGAGATCGAGAAACAGTTTGATGTTAAAGAAGATACCCCAGGCAGGCACAGCTATGCAAAATACAATAACTGGGAAAAGGTATAGTATAAAATACCTCAACCTTTTTTTAAAGTTATCCTTAATATTTATTGTCATTTTTTTCTTTTATTCTAATTTCTCAAAATTGGTTTTGCTCTTAAGATTGTGGCTTGGACTGAAAAGATGATGGATAAGCATCCTGAAATGGTCTCTCGTATTAAAATTGGATCTACTGTTGAAAATAATCCACTATATGTTCTAAAGGTAAAAATAATTCAAGAACCACTAATTCTTATTATTGTTGAAAAACATGAATTCAAAGTTACTTTGTAACACAACTGAGCTAATTCTGAGGCAAAACATATTATCTCTGAAAGAATATTTAAGCTCTGAACATCCATTCAAGAATAGAAGTGACAGGGGGTTTTGGTGGAACCAAGAAAGTGTCTAGGTGAACATTTGTCAGAGATTGCACAGTGGACAAACCGAAACAAATATTTCATCCCACAGCTTTATTACAAGTCTGTCATGTCTGTAGTATTAAAAAAAAAAACCGTCATTCACCCCTTAAAATGCAGTGAAACTGATAAATGAATGTCATGAAGGGGATTTAAATATCACAGAGTCATAGGACTGTAGAACAGCATGTTAGGCATTTCAACCCTGTATTGCTGGAGGGTTCCCTATAACGGAGCTAACAATTTTCATTCAGTTGCTGCTTGATTTTTGCACATCCAGATACTGCTCCCTGAAGCAGCCACTTAACAACTGAGAAGCCCATCCACACCCCAAATCCCCATCCATTGTCTCCAACCACCCAAAGCAAATCTGGACTCTCTTCAAAATGACAGCCATTCAAGTATCCAGTACTATTTCTCTTTCCCACTCCAACACTGTGGGTAACCCCCAAATAGGCACCGAGGAAGGAGAACTAAGCAGAATACTGGCACAATTAGTGCCTGCAGAATATCTCAGTTTATAGTGTTACTACTCAGTTAATCCCCTTTATATAATCCTCTATACATAATCATATTTTAGTTCATAGAACGAGTTCCTAAAGAATATCTTACCACTCAGTTATTTCCATATATATATATAATATATATAAATATATATATATAAAACTATATCTTAGTTCATAATCAGAGGAATGCCTAGAGTAGACACAGTACACAGCATGAATTAAAGAATAAGCAGCTTATAGTCAGAGGAATGTCTGGAGCAGACACAGTGCAGAGCACGATTTAAGGGAAAAACAGTTATACCAGGACAAAAATCCATGGCCCAGGTGGCAGCATTCAGTATTGTAAAGATACCCGCTGTATGGCAGGCGTGGGGCAAGAGCCACTCCTCCTGATAAAGGAGTTGTAGGACCTTGCCTCCAGTTCTTGTGGAAGGCTGCCCTCAGACCGGCAATCCCTTGAGCATCCGAGGGCTCAAAACCCCTCCAGATAATCGCACCTTGGTCAGCTTTTTTACTGTGCTAGCTCAAAAGCATCCTCCTATAGAATTCATTGGAAGCTGCCAGCAGGTGGCGGTAGACCCTGACAGCTCCGTCACTGCTGTGTGACTTAAGCATCCTCCTATAGATATTCTTAGAAGTAGCATGCCCATAAATAGAGGTATTGCAAACTGCACCCTCTTCGCTGAGCACAGTCTACCTCCATGCCTCGGTGACCTAACGGTGGTGGACCTCTTACTGCACACGGCCCACCTCCTTGTATTGATGACCTAATTGGGTTGGCCCCTTGCTGCACACTGTCCACCTACTAGCCTTGGTAACCTGATGGAGGTGGACCCCTTGTTTTATTGCTCATGACCCTATCACTATCCTTAAAGATGACTTCACTCACTACCCTACCCCCTAACCTATACCCAATAAATACAGATGCTTCTGGACATTCGGGGCCTCACCTGTCTCTGCTTATAGGTAGCGTGGCTCCCCGTGAGCCCAGCTGCGCTTTCTTTGTATTTCTGTGTCCTGTCTCTTTATTTCTTGGATCTGCGCCTCAGCACAGCATAAGGGACATCCCACAACCCTGTGGGGCCCTTAGCTCTACATCTGGCACCCAGTGTGAGGCCCTTAGCCCTACACAACACAATTTCTTCTCCACTCCAGGGTAAATATCCCCAGTTTACAAAACCTGAAAAAACAAAAGGAAATACAAAAGTGACTTTATAATCTGTATCTCAGAACACAGGATGTTAGCAATAAAATAAAAACACAGGACTACAATTTTTTTTCAAAAGCCTACTAGCTGCCCTAACACTAGAAAAAATTTTTGAAAAATATGCATTGTAATAGATTATGAATTATATATAGACATTTAAGGATATGTCCCATGGTCCCTTCTGAGAACAATATGTGCATACATGGTTCTCATACAACAACAGATGGAGGAAATAATTGCTTTGAGAATATGAATGAGTTATTGGTCGACAAGGGATCAACATATGAGTTCATGCAAAATAATATCTTATTTATTTTTAAATAGATTGGGAAAAAGAATGAAAAAAGAAAGGCTATTTTTATGGATTGTGGCATTCACGCACGAGAATGGGTGTCCCCAGCATTCTGCCAGTGGTTTGTCTATCAGGTAAGTGAATCGGAAGACTCTCCTAACTCTCCTTTGATTGCCAAGTCTCCAGCACTTCACCAGCGGCAACATCATTTCCAAACATGCAGTTCCACTTAACTAGAAGAGCCCACATTTGGTGCTGTCAGAGAAGAAATGCTCTGAATTTTACTCATCATTACATTTTTATGAAATTGATACCTTCCCTTCAAACAATTCTTAAACTCAAGCTAAGAGTTTATGAAACTCAAGCTTTTCTTGGGCTATAATATGAAAGTTTTTCCTATAGTCAAGTATGGAAAATCAGAAACCATCTTCATATGACAACATACAAATATAAACTTTCTTCAATGAAGTCAAAACGTAGACCTTTAATTCCTGTTTAGATATTTCATTGCCAAACATGTACTTGGAATTTTCATGTTTCTAAGTTTCCTTTCTTCCTTTCTAAGAGAAAAATAACTCCCTTTTTTGTTTTTTGGGTTTTTTTGGGGGGAGGGGGTGGTTTTTTTGTTTGTTTGTTTGTTTGTTTGTTTTTGAGACAGAGTGTCACTCTGTCGCCCAGGCTGGAATGTGGTGGTACAATCTCTGCTCACTGTAACCTCTGCCTCCTGGGTTCAAGCAATTCTACTGCCTTAGCCTCCCAAGTAGCTGGAAATAAAGGCATGTGCCACCACATCTGGCTAATTTTTATATTTTTAGTAGAAATGGGGTTTTTTCATATTGGCCAGGCTGGTCTCAAACTCCTGATGTCAAGTAATCCACCTGCTTTGTCCTCCCAAAGCGCTGGGATTACAGGCATGAGCCACCACACCTGGCCTATAACTCACTTTTTTAAAAGTTAAATCTAATTTATATATTCAATATTCCTCTCACTCTATTGCCAGTGTATTTTGACTCCTACTATATTTTAATTTTCTCTGACAACTTTTGCACATTGCACACTGGTGAAATATGTATGGCAATGGTTTTCTGGGCACAGATACTTTCTCTAGGAAAGAATCCACCGGGAAGTGACTTACCCCTGTGGTTGTTTTTGCTCTCCCAATTGAGGGCTGAGAGCTCCATTTACTCAACACATAAAGGAATGCACATCACAGGGCTACAGAAAAATCTCTTGTCTTCAATTCAGATTTACTTGGAAGGGACTTTCCAAGTGGTGAGAGAGATTTTAGGTAGCTACAGAAAGTGCATGTAATTAGAGAAATTTCAGCCAGATGTAGGGGAAAGAAAGTTGATTGTTTAACCTCTGAATTCTTGGGTATTTTATTAATACAATTTTTTTTCTCTGATCCTTCTTGTAACTATTTCATAAATTCTCTCCAATATTTTCTTATTCCTGTGCTTATAGACTCAATCTATATTTATGTAAAGGATGTGACAGAATCAATTTTAAATAAGTTGTACTAAAAATTTTCCATTTGGCTTCCAATCTTTCTATGAAACATATCTCTCATGCTACATTTGGAATGCTACAAGTCTCCATAATTAAATGCTCCTTTAAAGACTGTTCATTTTCATTAATGTCACTAAATAAGTGAGATTTTTCCCCTGTAATCTAAATGGATTGTTTATTTTTGTTCATTTTAGAAAAAATATGTTTGAAAGCATGTGATCTTGGAAAGTGAATCAAGTTATTACGATTATAACTGCAGCTTTCCACATAATAGCTAAACTTCATACCAATATCTTAATTTTTTTGTCCTCCTACAGGCAACCAAAACTTATGGGAGAAACAAAATTATGACCAAACTCTTAGACCGAATGAATTTTTACATTCTTCCTGTGTTCAATGTTGATGGATATATTTGGTCATGGACAAAGGTACTGCTCTGTACTCTCTTGTTTGCATTTAGATATTATTTACTGGCTTTAATACACATTGTTATGTATTCAGCTTAGGGTGTAGGTAATTAGTTAATTCTAATTCAGAAAAGTATATTTTTTAAAATCTCGGTTTCAAATTAAGTATGATTTCTTGGTTGCATAGGTATTCTTGAAATAATATAAAATGTTTGTTGCTGAAGCTAGTTGTGTAGAAAATGAAATAAAGCAGTAATTATAGAGGAAATCTATGATTGTATTATATGATGGCATATCTTGCTAAGAATAAAGTCAATTAAAACCATTATGAACACCGTGATTTAAAAAAAAAAAATCTTGTCATCAATTTTGAATAGAATTTGAGGTAGAATCATTGCATCAAAAAAAATAAAAAATAAAAGAGAGATACAGATACCTATTCGTCTTTTTACAGGATCTTTTATTGTCCTGCTATTGCTAAGTAAGATTAATACTGAACTCTCAGACAGACACTACCACATCAAGTTATTTTCTGCAAATAATGCTCCAACAGTCAAAATCTGACCTGCATTATATCTAAATCTACATAGGGTAAAAAAGCTATTTAAGTTATAATTTAAATTACAGTTAATTTCAAAATACCATTGGTCATCTTCTAATACTGAGAAATAATCAACAGTGTTTAAAATTAACTGAATTATTTCATCAAGGCCTAAGGATACAATATTAAAAATCATGATTCTGAAAATATTACAAATTATAAGAAAACAATATTTTTTCTTTTTATAATAAAAGGCCTCATGTTAACTAGATAGATTTCAAATAAAGTTGCAGACACCTGCAGAGAGAATTTGAAATGATCAAGTTGAAAAATGCAAACTGATCTTGTGTAAACATTCATCATTCAATCTGGCAGAACCGCATGTGGAGAAAAAATCGTTCCAAGAACCAAAACTCCAAATGCATTGGTACTGACCTCAACAGGAATTTTAATGCTTCATGGAACTGTGAGTAGCAGACTTGCTATCAAGGAAAATTGCTATAAAGAATATTTAGGCTCCAGGCCGGGTGCGGTGGCTCATGCCTGTAATCCCAGCACTTTGGGAGGCCGAGGCAGACAGATCACAAGGCCAGGAGTTCAAGACCAGCCTGGCCTGACCAACATGGTGAAACCCCATCTCTACTAAAATACAAAAATTAGCTGGGCGTGGTGGCATGTGTCTGTAATCCCAGCTACTCGAGAGGCTGAGGCAAGAGAATTGCTTAAACCAGGGAGTCAGAGGATGCAGTGAGCAAGATGCCACCATTGCACTCCAGCCTGGCAACAGAGTGGGACTCTGCCTCAAAAAAAAAAAAAAGAAAGAAAGAAAGAAAATAATATTTAGGCTCCAAACTTAACTAAACCACCTACTTGTTTCAGTAAAAACAGTTTGCTTCGAGTGAATGTTAACTTTTGTATCTATAACATGAAAGATAATCATCACTACCATTGAGGGATGTTTTGCTGTGTGGAAGGAAATGAGGAGAAAGGGATTATTATTTATCAAACCATCTCGTACTTACTATATCTAGCTTGCTAAAAATTAAGCACAATCCAAATGTATAAAAATTCAGATAATCTGAATAAAGACCTCAGATTCCTCTGCTTCCTGATGTGAGAAATGTCAGTGGTTAAAAGCAACATGCAGGTAGTTTTTCAGATATTTAGTGAAAAGAATCATCTGGAGCAAAGAAAGTGAAAAAGTTTAATGAAAATACGTATTAAGCAGAGAACTGCTACATCAGAAGATGCTTTTGTTGCTATACACCTATGACTTTATCACTGCACACTTTTAAAGAGAAATTACCATTGCCCCAATTTATATATTTCTTCTGTGCCTAATTTTGTTGAAAACATCACCTGAGCTTTTAGCTCTATTCCACCATAATGAACATGATAATAGCAGCAGCTATCCCTAATTGAGAGCTTTCTGCTCAAACAGGCTGAAGAAACTTGGGCTTAGAGAAGGTAGTTCTCACCAGCCCCCAGCACATTAGAGCTGGGGCTGAATTGCAACTGGAGTCTATCTGGCTCCAAGCCATGGGCTGCTTCTGATTTATTATTCCTGTTGCCTTAGGAAAGGACAAGGAAATAAACAAGGCTCAGAATATTCCATTGGGCTAAGTCTGTTACAATCTGGCATGTGTGTGCAATGTTAATCTGTAGTGACTATGACACAAGAGACATTGAAGCAGCCCTGTAAACATGAGAGGGAAAAATGTTTAAAACATTCTGTGAATATATAATACATTAGAAGAGGCAGGAGCTGTATGGATGGAGAGTAGATTGTGGTCTCATCTACCTATGTCTTCTGCAGCTATTTCTGACACCAAGAACCCATGTGCAGAAAACTATCGGGGCTCTGCACCAGAGTCCGAGAAAGAGACAAAAGCTGTCACTGATTTCATTAGAAGCCACCTGAATGAAATCAAGGTTTACATCACCTTCCATTCCTACTCCCAGATGCTATTGTTTCCCTATGGATATACATCAAAACTGCCACCTAACCACGATGTCTTGGTACGTAGAAAAAAGTTTATGGCTTACGCATTGATGCCACCATTGACTTTCAGTCTGTTCTTTATTAACTTGGGTATGTTGAAAGAATTTCACATTTTAATGTCAAAGAAAAGAACTAATGAAATTTGCCTTGAAGTTAAAATCATAATCTTTAGATTAATTCTTCACTGATAAAAGTGTATAGCTAGTAAATTATTTTAATATGATTCTCAAGGGAAAAAAATCAGGTAGAAATGTCTGTACAAGGCACAGTAGAAGTCTATTGCTACACAGCTCACTGTGAAGTTTTACATTTACCCTGGGTCTACAGCAAAATCATGCACAGAGAAAGCCCTAATAGAATAGCAAAGACATTCACTAGCCCTGCCCCCCAGATATCAGATTCAAGAAGGCACGTTGTATTTTTATCTTCCTGATCAACTGGGAAATTATATTATTTTACTATACAAAGAAGATTATAAATGTTTGTGAAGCTTCCTCACTAAGAATATGTTATCTTTTCAAAGCTATAATCCATTAAGCACGATTTTTTTCTATGAAAACTGATTTGATAATGTGAGCTTTAAAAAAAATTCTGCATATGGGTTCCAATGAATGACAAGAAGTGGCAGAGTGAATGGGTGGAAAGAGGGATAAATGTTTTGAATTGCTATAGAAGAAATAAAACAGATAAAGTTTAGCGGCCCTAATCCCATGGTGACTGGCAAATATAGCACGTCCAGTAAAAGCAGTAGTTCAAATACTGCCTCATAAAATTTTTTAAAATTCTTAAGAGAGTACAATTTTCATTTTGACCTCAGTCAATTGTATTTAGCACAACAGCATTTAATGTTAATTGGAGCAGAGATCTGAATCAGTCATTAAAATCATCTCTGTATATACAACAAAGAAAACATACCATCAATGTATGGCCCATAGTCATTTATTATCCAGTCTAGGTGATAATCTGAGCCCATGAGTTCAATTAATGTATACAAAGGTTCAGCACTGCAAAACCAATACACTGTTATGAAAATGACATTATGGGTTAAAAAAATACATATATCCCCAAATAAAAAACACTTTGAGTAAAATGAGAGTTCTTGCATAGCCACTAAATTGATTAAGGAAAAGTATTTTTTGGTTATAAACATTATACATATAGTCTTTCAAAAGTCTTTATTTGTGAGTGCAAATATGTTAGTAACTATATTCCATTAAAATTCATTCTGACAGTCATTCTCACAGCATGAAACACTTATGTGTATTAAAAGGTCATGACAAAAATGCCACTCTGAAAGAGATGCCCTAATTAACAACCATTTTAAAGAGGGGTCAACTGCCCTTCTTCCCTTGCTATCCTGTAGCCTTACAAACCTGTCAGGGACCAAGGAATGTAGAACACAAGAGAAACTGGAGAAACTGCCAGAAGAGGTAATTATCTGAACTCCCCCCCAAAAAAACAGAGGAAAAATAATGTCTATTTTAAAAGAAAGGGATGAGGAGGGAGAAAGAAAAGGAAGGGTAGAAGCACAAAATGAGATATGATATTACTGTATATAATTGACTGCATATTTAAGTCTTTATAATTACTGCATATTTACTGAAAATGTTTCTTATTTAACCACTTACTTTATTTTGATCTTCAAATTCCAAATAACTAGTAAATTTGACTTTTTTCATCCCTAGTAATGCACATATTTACATATGTATGTACGCATTGGCTTTGGTTTTGTTAAAACTTGGAATTGAATTCTGGCTTCACCAGTTACAAGTATCTAGGAAATAGTACTATCCATCTCATAGGGTTGTTATGAGTCTTGAAACTGTAAAAATCAAGGGTTAGCACAGTGTCTAATCTGTAAGAAAAAATCCATAAAAATTGCATGCATACATGATCACATATTCTTCAATATTTACACAGTATTCTATCATTTCACTCTAACTTTCCTTTCTCTCCAGGCCAAAGTTGCAAAGATTGGCACTGATGTTCTATCAACTCGATACGAAACCCGCTACACCTATGGCCCAATAAAATCAACAATTTGTAAGTTGCTCCTCTTATTTACTGAGCCCTTTTTCCCTAATTATTTTTATAAATATTAAAGAAAATTATGAAATTTGTAATTCAGGTTAGAACACCTGGAATTGTTCATTTAAATTTGACTTTTCACAGGAATTTTGAATTATATATGAATCTAGGGAATAGATTCTGCCCTTTTCTTGGGATAAGATTTTTCTAGAAACAAATTATACTGACCTTGGTTACAAAGTCAACGGAAGCTATTAAGTCAAGACAGATTTACAGTTTAATTCATATACCTTCCTGTTTCTCACCTCTACCACCAATAAGGTGGTGTCCTTCCAGGAACTAACAAAAATTCACTGGAGTGAGAAAAAAATATTAGCCAGGTGTGGTGATCTATGCATGTAGTTCCAGCTTCTCTGGAGGCTGGAGTGGGAGGATCATTTGAGCCTGGCTGGGAAATCAAGACTGCAGTGAGCTGTGATCGTGCCATTGCACTCCAGCCTGTGCAACAGAGCAAGACCTCATCTAACAAACAAAAAATTAGTTGAAGCAGTCTATACTTTTTTTTAACCATTTGACTTTAACTGGACTTTTTCTTACTTGCCTTGTCTCCATGTAAGTATGGTCTTTTCCTAGCTCCTGATAGGAAAACAGAAAATCAGTTTCAGTCCCTCTGGTCATGTAAAACAAGTTATTTGTCCTTCTCACTTGCTCCTTCTCACTATGTTCAACTGAAATCTGTATAGTGAACTAGAAAGGAGATCACAAGACTCTAGCTCTGTCACTTTTATATTCTCAGCACCATTTCTTACTCTTCACTATTTTAAATTTGTGTTGTCTTTGTGTGTTTTTAAGTTATTGACTTGGATTTCTTGGCTTTGGTTTTCTTGTCTCTTATTCTATATACAAGGAATCAGTAAACTTTTTGTGTAAAGAGCCAGATAGTCAATAGGAGATACCGTCTCTGCTGCAGCTACTCAACTGGAGCATCATAGCTGAAAAACAGCCATAGACAAAAAGTCAGCAAATGGGCATGACAATGTGCCAATAAAACTTTATTCACAGAAACAGGAGGCTGGCCAGGATTTGCCAATGTCCATACTTTATGCTAAATAATACCTACAAATTTTTATGGAGTCTTAACAAGTTAGGCACTGTGCTTAGCTCTTGATTTTCACAATCTCAAGCTTCACAGCAACCTATGCCCACCTATGAAGTGGTCAGTACTATTTCCCAGTTACTGGTAACTGGCAAAGCTGGAGCTCAATCCCAGGTTTTAACAAACAGAAGTCCCTGATCTTGCCCGCTGTGCATACTGTTTGCACATTTGGATTTTGTAGATGAAATATCCAGGATTTTCTGTTTTTAAGCAACAACCAAAAAATCCATTTGAGAATCACCAAAGACCATCAACTCAAATCCTAGGAAGTAAGTCCACTTTCTGCTCTTATAGCAAGCTCCCACTAATCTTAGTTTGGGAATGATTTAGGAAAACCTACCTTTTTTCCAAACCAAGTTCAAGCTTCAGTTCTTAGTGACAAAATTTATACAAAATTCTCAATGAAACTTCTCAAAAGCAGGAATTATGCTTCGGATTTCCTCTTAGACCCTATAACATATAGCACAGTGCAGGGCATGGAACAACAGAATTAATTCCCATAAACTTGTTCAATGAAAATGGTGTCCTTGTTCAATGAAAATGGTTCAATGAAAATGGCTTATTCAAAAGAAGCGAATGTGGGTTGAAACCACAACAGAACTGGGCTTGATTAATCCTGCATCATTCTCTAGACCAAATATCCAACATTTTTTAGCATGAAGACAGCCTTTTGACTTAAAAATTTCATGAACAACCCTGCCACCACCAAACATACACTCATATTTTTATTACACTTTTAGAATCTGTGCATTAAAAAATATATATGTACGTATGAATCCATGGATTCATTTTAACAATTTTATCTGGTAACAGTTTTTAAGTCATTTTTGTAATCCCAGCTAAAAGTATAAACTTGGAACTAAAAGTCTGCATCCTCAGCAATGGCTATAGAATTTGAAAATGCTGGAATCAACATATACAGTTTCTAGGGCTTATTTATCAGAGGCTTCTTTGGCAGAACTGGGAAATGACTAAAAAAATGAAAAAGTCCCATTTCTCAACCACATTCATTAACAATCACCTATCCACCAGTCACTGTTAAAGTGCTGAAGAGAAAGTGTAGTGATACAGATGATCCCCAGCATCCACACAGATCTTGCTACAACCTAGCCATGCTGGGAACCCATTACACATACAGGTGGATGACCACAAGACTGCAAAATAGATGCTATGTACTCAGCTATGTGAGTAGACAAAAAGTAAGCAATGTAAAGAACAAGAGGACAGACTAGAACATTAGTTTAAAATGGCAGCCCACTTAGTAGATACTAGTAAATAAGCCACCCAGACATCATGTAAGAGCAATTCCTTTAAGCAAGAAAAACACATATATTCTTAGAGGAAAAGAACAAAGCATTCCAAACAGGAACAAACTTTGCAAAAGGCAATTAAGGCATCAAATAAGTATCCATATGCATGTGTGCGTGCATGTGTGTGTGTGTATATCTACAAAAGTATGAGAATACAGAGCTATGCATGGCATTGCATTAAGATCTTTTAATGAACAAAAATGTATGGCGTACCCAGTAGCAAGTCAGTATGTTGGAGCTTTCAGAGATAGATGAGAGGACTTAGGAGGCAATAAACTACTACTCTTAAGGAAGTCACTTTCTAACTGGAAGGAGCAGATAGCCAAAACTACCATAGCTCCATGCCATCATGTGTCACTTTCAAAACGGAAAGATAGAGTCAAGAGGAATTACTATTCTGTTTAACTGTGCAGCACCATTTAAGATTTTTGTTATACTAAAACATTTTAAAGTCATTGAGATTTAGAAAGAATTTCCTTTGTCATGCAGTGCTGCAGCAGCTTAATTAATGATAAAGATTTCTAGGACAGACTGCCTTAAAAAAGCATCTGATAGAATGTTCATCAAACATTCATGAGAAACAGAAGGTAACAAAGTAGTTGACTTGGTAAGAATAAAAAATAAAAACATGATTAAAGTTTAGTCATTCCAATAATCTGATTGTCACTTAACTTGTCCCCAGATTTAGGAAAAGCATCTAGAATTTGCCAGTGTTTTTTTTTTTTTTTCTCTTTGACTTGATGAAGACAGAAAAAAAGGACTGGGGGAGAATTTTTTTTAAGCCCAACTTATGGAGGAGCTCTGGCTTTCAGAAAAAAAATATGTTTGCTATTTGAACATGAGAAGCAAGCATATGAGATAAGTTAAAATCATAAATTTTGAAACCAGGGAGAAACATAGGCAATGATCTAATCCATGGTTCTCAAGCATGAGTTCCATTAGAACATCAGGAAGCTTTTAAAATGCATGGATGGTTAGACTCCCATTCCCAGAGATTCTGATTCCATCAGTCTGAGGTGGAGCTCAGGCACTCAATTCATTTTAAAGTATCTAAAGTGATTCTCAGATGAAACTAGGGTTGAGAATCACTGATCTAAGCAAAACCCCTCATTTATAGACTGAAATTCTGATACAGGAAGATTTTATCACTTTAGGGCAGAACAAAAACAACAATCAGCATTCCAAACCAGAGTTTAAATAGTATACCTTCCACTTTGCCCCAAAGCAGCAATATTGAGATGGCACAAAAATGTAAATAGTAACGTTAATGTGAAATTATTATATATGCATATAAACGGCATATCCAATCCTTCATCATCTTAGAAATACCTAAACATAGTACCTAATGAGCAAGAATAGTTATTTGAGTTGATAAGAAACAAGAAGTTTGCATTATTAATAAAATTCATCTGAGTCACAACATGAATTAAAAAGTTAATTTCAAAGTACATATTTTGTAGCTTCCTGCATGCACCAAAATTGCTAGATCTACCCCTGATTCTCAACCCAGTGCTCTTTCTTCACATTCTACATATTCTGCTTTTTCAGAATTTACATTCTTAAAATGTAAGAATGTAAATTCTGAAAAAGACAAAGCTAAGACTTGTAGCTTGTAACACCAAATCTCTATGTACTAAGACACATTCAAACTGATATTACAGAAAAATATTTCAGTTTATGCTTGTGTATCTCTGACTTCAGCTCTTGCTTCAAATATAATTTTCACTTAATGTTGATATAAAAGTATAAGTTATATTGAATACATTTAAATAATACTTTTTTAATGATATAATTTTTTAGAAAACACTGTATCAAGTAAGCAATAAATGCAGCACACATTAAGTCACCAGTACCACTTTATATGGATCCCTTTGGGCTGAAATCACATTTCTAGTTTGGTATAGTTTCATTTTGATTTGTTCTAATTGAATTTGTTGCACTCAATATTATGCCTTGAAATAAATAGGAAGTATTTTCTTAATATTGAACATAGAATATATTGTCAACAAAAACAAAATTATCTGATAGAACTGAGTAAAGACTTCGTATTGGCTAGACTGCAGAGTGGCACAAAGGTAGCACAGTACACTGATTAACAACATGAACTCTGAAGACATAGCCTGAGCTTGAATTCTGATTCAACTATCTACTAGCTATGTGTTTTTCAGCAAGTTGCTTAATCTCCCTGAGCCTAAGTTTCTTCTTCTGTAAAATGGTAATTGTTACTTACATTTGGGATAGGAATTAATTAAATGAGTTAGCATACATAAAGCACATAGAAGGGTACTTGGTATTTAGCAAGTGATCATTATTACATTTTATAAATGCATATACATATCTTAGTAGGTACACATGGAAATAAAAGGCTAAGTATCATGTTAAACAAATTGAGTTCTGGCTAGGCACAGTGATACACGCCTGTAGTCCCAGCTATTCAGGAGGCTGAGGCAGAAGGATCACTTGAGCCTGGGATGTTGAAGCTACCGTAAGCCATGATCATGCCACTGCACTCTAGCAAGGGCAACAGAGAGAGACCCTGTCGCCAAAAAAAAAAAAAAAAAAAAAAAGAAGTTCTATATTTTTTTCTCAAAGTAAAAACTTTCAATGTTATATTTATTTTATTTATTTAATTTTGGTTTGCAAATTTAAGATCAAGAAGATAAAAAATGTATTCTGCTTGATAGTATCATATAATTATGAAAAATCAAATTCCATATCTTCCCAGTCACCACAATTAATCTTAATGAGAAACTTCACATAAAGTAAATTTCTCAAAATAGAATAGTCATACCCTCTAACCCTTGGAAATCCCAGCAGTTTACTCAGCTGCAAATAGAGAGCTACTGCAGTTAGAAACCGGCTGAGTTTATTAAAATGTCTAGCATATCCTAAATTATAAGACATAATTCCCATTTACTTTACCTCCTTTGCTACCAAACTCGCATCTTAGCATGAGTTTTTTCTCACGAGCTTAAATCCAACTAGCTAAAAGTGGCAATTTTCTTGATCACTGAAGCCAGTATCTATTATTTCAGCCCACATGTTCCATCAATTCTATGCAATATTTGACCCTGTTAATAACTCTTCTTCTTGCCATTCCCTTGGCTTCCTTGGCTTTGAACTCTCCTGGTTCTCCTTCCTTCTCCTTTTTTTCTACTCTTTCCGCTGACTGCCTCTAAAAGTGGACATTTTCCAAAATAATAGGGTACAATATATGGACACTTTCGCGGGTTCTCTCCTCAGGTCCCTCCTCTTCCTTCTGACTCTCCTCATCAGGAAACGACCTCTATCCCCACAGGCTAGAATCCCCCATTTGTTACTTAAGGCACCAGGCAATCACCTTTATCCACTAAGTGAACCAACCGGGCCAAAATAGCAATGCAAAGGCTTTGAAAACTATATTGGCTGAGTGCAGTGGTTCATGCCTGTAATCCCAACACTTTGGGAGGCCAAGGTGCAGGGATCACCTAAGAACAGGAGTTCAAGACCACCCTGACAAACATGGCGAAACCCCATCCCTACTAAAAATACAAAAATTAGCTAGGTGTGGTGGCACGTGCCTGTAGTCCCAGTTACTCAGGAGGCTGAGGCAGGAGAATCATTTGAACCCGGAGGCTGCAGTGAGCCAAGATCACACCACTGCACTTCAGCCTGGACAATAAAGTGAGACTACATTTCATTAAAAAAAAAAATAAAAAGAAAAAAACCTGTCCGGGCGTTGTTGCACACACCTGTAATCCCAGCACTTTGGGAGGCTGAGGCAGATGGATCACCTGAGGTCAGGAGTTCAAGACTGGCCTGACCAATATGGTGAAACCCCGTCTCTACTAAAAATATAAAAATTAGCCAGGCATGGTGACTGGCACCTGTAGTCCAGGCTACTCAGGAGGCTAAGACAGAAGAATTGCTTGAACCCAGGAGGCAGAGGTTGCAGTGAGCCAAGATCGCACCACTGCATTCCAGCCTGGCACCTGGCAACAGAGCAAGACTCTGTCTCGAAAAAAAAAAGAAAAAAGAAAGGAAAAAGAAATACTACATTGTCATCAGTACCACAAGACACAAAAGTAGGCCAGGGCCTGTGTACTAAACCCAAACAGGGTGACTACCTGCTAAATTGAAGACTTAAGTTACAATTTTGTATGTAATGTGATAGCCAAAATGTCTAGAATATAATCAAAAATCGCTTTCAATACTAAAAACAAGAAAAATTACCACTTGAATACAAAAAGACAATGCATAGATGCCAACACTGAGATGATTTAGACGTTGGAATTTCAAACACTGGAAAAGAATTTCAAAGTTGCCATCATAAAAAATTGCCTCAACAATTACAGATGGCTTTGAAACACATGAAAAAATGGAAAATATCCTCAAAGACATTTAGGATATAAAAAGGAACCAAATGGAAACCATAGAACTAGAAAATATAAAAACCTGAACAACAACAACAAAAAGCTGGAGGGGCTTTAATAGCAGAATAAATATGACAGAGGGAAGAATCAGTGAACTTCAAGACAAAACAATAGAATTCACTCATTCTGAAGACAGAAAATAAAAAATAAACAAAGCCTCAGGAACAGACAGCATAATAATAAAATATCCAACATTGATGTCATCAAGGTCCAAGGAAAAGACAGATAAAGGGAATGGGAGATGAAAACAACAGTTGAAGAAATGAAAGCTGAAATAGCCTACATCTGACAAAGACATAAACTAACACAGTCAAGTAGCTGAGTGAAACCCAAGCAGGAATAACCCAGAGACACTCAAATCAAAGCACATCATAATTAAGCTTCTGAAAACTAGACAAAGAACAAAATCATAAAAGGAATCAGAGAGAAATGATCTAGTTAAAAACAATTCCAGTGATAGCAGATTTTTCATGTGAAATCATGAAAGTCAAAAGGAAGTAACATTTTCTCAAGGGCTGAATTAAAAAAACCTATCAATGCTAAATTCAGTAAATTCAATATCCATCAAAACCATTTAGAAACGAAAGAGGGAATAAATATATTCTCATACAAAAGAAAATCAGGAGATGTGTCCCTCAAATACCTACTCTTAATGGCTAAAGAAACCCCTCTAAACATGAAGGAAACACTCACAGAAAAAGCCTTGGCACGGCAGAAAGGAAGGAAGAAAAATGGATTAAGTATAAATAAATAAATAATACACTGTCATCACATGATAATTGAATCAAAAATTATGTCTATTTATATAATGTTTAATGTATTTAGAAAAGTACTAAAGACAATTGTATTCTAAAAGTGGGAAGAGAAAAAGGATCTAAAAAGAAGTAAAGTTTCTACGCCTCACCTGACCTAGTAAAATGTCACAAGGATTTTTAAGCTTTACTCACAAACTCTCATCACTCCCTTTGCTCTGATCCAGCTGGATCTCATTCATTCCTAACAAGGCCTCCATACTTTTCTATCTTTGTAGTTCACTGCCAGAATTCCTTTCTTCCATCTCCAGCTGAAAACGCACTAGCCTTTCTTGAAGTCTCTCCTCCAATACCATCTCCTCCATCATGAAGGCAGTATCTGAGCTGGCACTGGGCATGAAAGGCAAACTCATCAAGAATAATCTCTATTTTCTTTTAACTCTTGATAAAAAATTGTACCTTTTCTATGGTACTTAGCATATTCTGCTCTGCCTCTATTGACTTATATCTTGACTTCTGCCTCCTAAATTGTAAGTTACTGAAGACACCAGTAGTATCTTCTGCATTTTTATACCCTGCACCAATTACTCTACTCAGTGTCAAGAAATGTGTCTTATAAATATTAAAGGTTTAATAAATATTTGGTGACAAATTTAAGAGCCAACACTGTTTTCATCAAAATATCTCTTCTCTCTTTCTTCATCACAGCTTTGAATTCTTAATTTTCAAATTTTTCAAACCTTTCAAATGTTATTGTTAAACTCATTGCTTGTCCTAGAACATAAGTGCCTTTCCATAAAAAAACCTTTTCTATCATGTAAGGCAAAATATGAGTACATAAAGGCAATTATGGTATGTATATGCACCTGTATATGTATATAGCTTCTAGATGTGTGTTATATTTATATAACCTCTAGATGTGTTTATATTTCCAATCTTTTTACCAAAAAATAGATTGAATTAAATTTCATAAAAGTTGACATGGAATTTTTGAATTAGGATATTAAATATGTCTTTACAATAACTAATTTACATTTTATTGATCTTTTGAGTATGAAATAGTTTACCCCAGCAATATGCGTGACAAGAGACCTAAGCTATAAAAGAAGGAATGCAATTCTGTGTAGCTGGTGTGTATAGTTTTTCCCTGGTGGTTTTCAATGACCAGTGACTCCTTGCCTGGTTTTCTCAGCTGCTAGCACTTGCTCTGTACAATTGCTCTGAACACCTCCATCTGCAGAAATATGTGCCTAGGAAATAAACTCAACTTAGTACTGACCCAACCAAAATGTAATTTTTTTTAATGCAGCACACATTTGGTGGATTCCAAAGTCATGATTATGTTTCACTATGCACTCTGTACTATTCAGACCACTATTCTCATTCATTACTGCAATTAACTGTACACATAATTATTTTTATTGCTAATTATACACCACTGATTTCCATTTTAAAAATATTAGCATTTGTCTCTAATTAAATATTTACTGCTTGTGTTTTACAGACCCGACATCTGGTTCTTCTTTAGACTGGGCTTATGACCTGGGCATCAAATACACATTTGCCTTTGAGCTCCGAGATAAAGGCAAATATGGTTTTCTCCTTCCAGAATCCCAGATAAAGCCAACCTGCAGAGAGACCATGCTAGCTGTCAAATTTATTGCCAAGTATATCCTCAAGCATACTTCCTAAAGAATTGCCCTCCTTTTGGAATAAGCCAATTAATCCTTTTTTGTGTGTGCCTCTCATCAGAAACTCAATCTTCAATTATCCCTAGATGCAGCTTCTATATCACCTGAATCCTTCTTGGCTCATTTAAGTTCCAAGTTATCGCTGTTTGCTTTTACTTACTTGCAGTAGCACCATAACAAAGTAGCTTTAAATGAAACCTTTTAACTACCTTTCTTTACTCCAAATGAAGTTTGGACCCAGCAGAAAGCATTATTTTGAGTATTTTGAAAGGTGATATACAGTGAGGCACAGAAAATAAATAAAAACCTTCTGTTTCTCACAGATTTTCACCATGTGGCCTTCATCAATTTATGTGCTAATACAATAAAAAATAAAATGCATGTAATGCTTTAAAATTCATTTTTTGATACACTACATTCTCTGTATTTCTCTATAGCATTAATAATCAATATTAATGTCAATCATTCAGTCTGTTAATAAGAAAGAATATCTTCAATTTGCAAAAGCATAATTTGCCTATTTTTTTTCTGATAGAAGACATTGTCTATATCCTCAAAAAAGCAAAAGTATGTCCCGGCAGGAAAGAAAGTGGTTCATATAGGATGAATCTCAGTCCTTTACACAACCAATCCAGTTTTCATCAGCATAATGTACATTAAATTCAAAATAGTTTCATTTAGCCTGCCATAATCAGAAGAAACCACCTGCTAAAATATCTCATTGCCAGTACAGACATGGCCAAGACAGTCTGGTCAGCTATGAACGCTGCCCTCCTAACGGATAGAAAGGAAGCCTGGAAATGTACTGTAAGTTGAGGAGAGAAAGTCATGTTGACCAAAGGCAATTCGAGTAACTTGCTGCCTTTATACCATTTATAATCCTATTATTTAAGATGATATTATTGAATATCTTCTTCCCAACACCTATGCCTCCATGTGCAATCAAGTGGCAACAGTGGTAGTGTCTACATTCCTGAAACCCAGACACAGATGCTCACCACAGGACTGACTATATAATTTGAGGGACAATTAGAGAGTTCCTTGACTTTCAGTAAACTTACTTCTCAGAACACTCTAGACAAAGTTTTCAAGGATCGTGAAAAGTCCTGAGAATCTGGGACATGCCTCATGAATCCTTTAGGGACCCATAAAAGAAAGCATGCCATCAAAGCTGCAAGATGATAGTGTGTTCTGAAAATCATGCGGTAGATCAAAGTTTCTCATGCAAAATTGTCTAGGAAAAACAAATGTAAACTAACAAAATTGCTTTACAAGGGGAGGAGGGGAAGATGACAGAGTCAAGAAAGTAAAAGACAAAACTGTGGCTATGAGATTATATTGTCTCATTAAAAATATGGTATCTATATCTAAATATTTAGCATTCCAAACTAGCTTCAGAACGTGGGAATATAAATTTGTTCTATTATACATGCCATATGGGAATTATATACTCATTCACACTTACTCAAATAAGAAATGACTGAAGTAGATTCTAACCCTAAAATTCATATAAATACCTCTGATTCCATTGGGGCATGAGGTGGAGGAGATAAAAGAGATAATCCAATTGCAGAGTATTGTCCCATGTCCATCCATTAGTCAGTTTATAAAGACACAAAAGTTTTACACACCATTTGAATTATTATGCAGCTTAATATTTTTTTCTCAATCAGAAAAAAAAAATTAGCCTGAGACGCTAAAAATAAAAACTCCTATCAAGATCTCATCCTAATGGAATAGTTTTTGAATGCCATCTGAGGGCATTTACTTCTTTGACTTGATATGAATTGTGAAAATAAATATGTGAAGGCAAATATCTACATTAAAGTTTTAAAAAACTAAAATTTTATCTTATTTATGAGAAAGTTTGAGTGGTAAGTACTGTGACTCTTCCCTTATTATTTCTCATCTATCAGTAAAAGGGCTTTGTACCCAAGTTACAAGTTGTGCTATCAAATAATAATATTCCTGACAGAGGCCAGGCACAGCGGCTCATACCTGTAATTCCAAAACTTTGGGAGGCAAAGGTGGGAGGATCACTTGAGCCAAGGAGTACAAGACAAGTCTGGTGACAAAGTGAGACCCTATCTCTACAAAAAAATAAAAATAAAAATATAGCCAGCTGTGACGGCACCTATCTGTTGTCCCAGCTACTTGGGAAGCTGAAGTGAAAGGATTGCTTAAGCCCAGTAGGTCGAGGCTGCATTGAGCCAAGATCACACAACTGAACTCCATCCTGAATGACAGAGCAAAACTCTGTCTCAAATACACACACACACACACGTATATACATATATACACACAATATATATGTGTATATATAAAAATAAAATATACACATATATACTGTATACATTCTTGATAGTATGTCTTACCACAAAACATCTAAATCATTCATTTTCCAATTTTCTTACTATAAAATTCACTCAAGGCATTGTTTCATATTTTGAAAATGTTCTTTTATAGCATTATCTAATTGTTGAGGTGCACATATGAGGTGTACATCTCTATTATATGAAAAAACGAAACATCTTATTACTTTTACTAATGCAAATAAATGTTTCCAGTAAGCCTTATGACTCCAAACTTACCTTTAATGTCATATCAGAGGTCCCCTCCCCACATTTGACACAACTGGTTATGTTATTTCACCACAGAAGTGCTCATTGGCTAAGTGAACATTAGGTTTACTGACAAGAGTATCTGTTTCTCATTTAACACAAACATCTATGCCTGATTTTCTTTAGATGAAAAAATAAAGTAACCCCCAAAGAAACTTAGAATATGGCACTGTAAACATGCAAATTTTCTCTATTCTCATATTCTCCCCTAGCCTCCTTATCTTTGCACACACAAAGTTTAAATTCTTTTGACCTTTACAAAGGGACGGATGTTGGGCTTTTCTGGACATGGGAAAAGGTGAAGGACAGAGAACTCTTCTTGGTTCCACCATGTGGTTTCCAGTGCTATAAACTAACCTTTTATCTTTAATATAGAAAATGGAAATGGGAGGTTTTCTAGAAGAGAATATGCATTGGTCCCCCAAATCTACAATGAAGTATTGCAGTATTAAATTAATGTTAAATTTCCCAGGATATAAATCATGCAAAGCAGCAGAAGCAGCAGCAAGAAATCTTAGTTAAATACTCATTTATCTGAGCATCTAAAAGCAGCAATGGAGTCTAGAAACTGCCTGACCACTGAACCTTAGACACTGCATATTATGCTCTAAAATCTCCCCTCTTTTCCTTACCCTCTTTCTTCATTCTATTCTTCCTAATAATAGGTCTCCCAATTTTGAACGAGGTGTACGGCCATACAAATGTAGGTTCTATTTCCAAAACCCCTTGCAAATAGAATCATAGGACTGACTACTCAAATTTTCTCACAAATAAAATACAATTTTACTGTTTTAACTAATTCATACGAATTCACAATTCATACAGTCAAAGAAGCAAAATACTCTGGGATGCCATTCACAAGCTATTCACTTAGAATGAGGAATAGTCTTGTTATGATTTTTTATTTTTAATCACTCATAATTTTTTTTCTGATTGTGAAAAGAAATATTAAACTGCATACTAACTCAAGCAAAATGCTGTGTAAAGCTTTTGTGCCTTTCATAAACTAAATAATGAATGCACACAGGACAATTTTCAATAATTGGACTTTTCTGGTCTATGAATTGTAAGAAGAAGCATCATATGCCAAAGTCCAGAAAGCTAACTTCAAAGACCTCTGAAATGCTTTGGCTCTTTTTTATCTCTATTCCTCTTGGCTGCAATATAATTGTGAAGGCTGACACTGAGCAGTCATCTTGGACCACAGATGACCTTGAAAACTGAAGCAAAGAAAATGACAAAAGGAGCCTGGGCCTTTTAGGACTTCACCAGACAGAGATGCTAATCAAGGATTGGGCCACCTACCTTAGGATTTAAATATAAAAAAGAAATGAAGGTCCTCTTTAGTGAAACCATTGTTAATTTGGATCACTATTCTTTACAACAAGCGTAATCCTAACGTTTGCAACAAACAACTGGTGCAACAGTTCCAGATGTGTGCCAGATGGAAATCCTTGGAGGATAATATGGTGTTACACAAAAATCACAGAGCTGGAAATCAGGAGGTTTGGGCTTGAACCCTGACTCTACTACTGAATGATATCTAGCAAGACACTATCACCCTTTGCCTGCCCTGCTTATATCCTAGCTTTTTAAAAAAATTTAAGATAATAGATGCTCACCAAGTTAACCCACTAATTTCCACTTTGTATTTGGGAGAAAGTACACTTGTCTTAAAAGGAGTTGGCTCAGGTGGTTCCTACTGAGGTAAGTGTCGGATGGTATCAAAACAGCTGGAGCAATTGCTGCTCTCAAGTGTGGTTCTTCAAGTTCCACTACGTTGGGGTATAAAGTAATGTGTGCATATGCATGTGTACATTTTCCTTTGTGTAGAATTTCCATCAGATTCTTAAAATATGGGAATTATGGACCCTCAAAAGTTTTAAGCACAATTAAATGCAAAACCAAATGTAATTTGAAATCGTGTTTTCACGCATTAAAAATTAATTTTAACTGGCATTCTTGTTTGTATAGTCATTTGCTTCCTTTTTCATTGTTTCTTACTATTGATTTCTTCCTTGTTTTATGATGATCTTTGGAAGCAAATATAAAATTTCCTTTAGATGGCTGGAAAATATAAAACAGTTCTGCTGATCAAAACCAGAAAACTAAATATCTCAAAATTGTACGAAATGATTAAATTCTGCCAACGTATTTGTAATAATATTGTGGTCCTTACAAATGAAGTGATTTTTTTAGCTGGGCATGCCATAGTATTTTGAGGGATCCTTTCATATTTCCCTCAAAAAATTTAACCCATCGAAATGGGAAAAGGAGCAGTATTTTATCATTAGGGAAAAACAAACTATGGAGAATGATGTAAAGTTCATATTACAGGCTGCAGAAGATGCCTCCTTTTCATTCAGTTGGTGGCATATAGAAAATTATGGGTGGAACTCAAATTAGGGGAAAGTAATACATGGACCCTTCCAAACTGGAAGATTTTATTGCATAAAACCGTTCTGAAAGCTACATTTTCTAAACAGACTAAAATGAATACATGGCAATATTTCAAAGATGATGCCTTTACTTCTTTCTTCTCCTTTTTAACAAAATTGTATTTCATGATTAAAATACCAAGCCATTTTTCTATAATGAGTCATAATAGCATCTTGAAAATTTCGGCAGCATATATATAGGCTACTGTCAGAATTTTCTTAGGCAAAGCTTTTTGGAGACTCTCTTGCATTTCATTGTCACAAAATCCATTATACCAGGACAGATCTCAGCCTGCCTGAGTAATATCTATCTGAGGGTTATAATTTTGTCATAAAAATTTACTCTCACATGAACTTAGCATAAAAGGTCTCCGTCCAGAAAACAGGAATTGAAATGGATACATTATCACTTAACTGCTTTTTTGCTCACTTATCCTTCAATTACAAGCCTCAAGTTCACTGATGTCAAGAGAGGTTAAACCAGAAAAATGTAAAACAATTTTTGAAATATGTGAGGGAAATTTGACACTTAACATTCCAAATGCATTATTATTGCCATGGTACCTCTGAAGTGTGCTATTGCTTTATTTTACATGGTGGATTAAAAGCTTAAAAGACTATTCATGAAATTAAAAAAAGATTCATATGTACCATCTCATATATAAAATAATTTGCAAGAACTCCGATTTCTTTTCTTATTCAAAAAGCCTCTAATATTTTTTAATCTCTGCTTTGGAAAACTTATATTTAAAGAGATAACTAAATTTCACAGGGCAAAGAGTGGGGAGGTGAGAAAGTCAGCTTTTAAGAATTGCAATCATACTGGCAGTAATGTGCTTATGAAAAGTAACATTTGCATAGTACTGGTAATTTTTAAATTGCCTTCACATGTACTTCTCCATTTGATCACAAGTCTATGAGACTAACTTGGGGGGAGAGGTTATTATTATCTCCTTTTATATATTAGAAACTATGTCTCAAAGTACTTCAGTGACTTGCATATATAAAGTTGCAGCTTGAAAACTAGATCTTCACACTTTACAATTTAAATTTTTTTCATTACACTACACTGTCCAATGGTCATCACTTCTCTAGAAGGCAGAGGGAGAAAGATTGTCTAATTTATGAGTCATCAATTTAAATTCTAATTCCCAAGCCAATGCTAATGGTACTTTATCATAATGACCCATCAGACACTGTTCTGGACCAGAGATTCTCACACTTGAGTATGAATTGGAATCACCAATGCGTTAAAGCAGATTGCTGAGCCCTACTCATGGAGTTTCTAAAATAATAGGTCCTGGATGGGGCACACAAACCTGCATTTTTAACGAGTTCTCAGGTAATGCTGATACTGCTAGTCCAGGAACCACACTTTGAGAGCCACTAATACAGAATAACGTTAAACTTTTCTCCTATTTTTAAAATTATTATTTCTTCAATAATTTTGGTGATTTTTATTTATTTATTGTAGTTTATTGGCAAAAAAAATTTACTCAGGTTTTATCTGTAATTAAGATTATAGACAAATCAAATAAAAGAAAAAATTAGGGTAACAGTTTCATTTCAATTCCTATCTTCTATTAAAACATTTGTAAAAAAATAAAAAAACAGGTGTTAGAATACATGTTTACATATTTTAAACCCATTACGCATTAAAACACTTTTAGAAATGTACAGAAATAATTAAATATAATAAATAGTCCTTGCTTTGAAATGTTGATTATACAGATTTTACGATAACTGGAAATAATTTTTATTATTCATATTCATATTTTATGTATTAATTTATTGAATTTTTAAATGTTTTAGCTTTTATGTTAAATGTTATATCCAATGCAACTTTGGGAACATAAAAAATGTAACTTCTGCCCAGGGGTGGGTTCATTATGGCTACATCCAACTGAGAAAACTCTGGCTTGAAAAGCATTGTAAAAATTCCTTTGGTGGTGAGCAGTCACTTTCTTAATAGTAAAACTGGACAAATTCTGTGAGAAATATCTGCAGAAGTATTTTTGGAGTTAACAGCACTTGTTTCATGAAGAGTAAGGAAAGATTCAAGCTGATATGATTCTTTGGCTGTCATAGAGACAGGGTAATGGGATAATCTGAGGACTTTCTTACGTGCAGACGTCCCCTGATATTGCCACTTGACAAAGCTCAATTGTGTCTGCTCCAATTAATCTTCTACAAAGACAGGGAAATGAAGAAAAGGTAAGAAACACAAGTCTAGGCTTTTTGGTAGAAGACTGGAAAGAAAAAAATCAGAAAGAAAAAGATAATACAATCCAATTTGCCCTATCCCCCTCTCCCGAACTTCCACTTTCTCCCAAAATTATCTAACTAGTCTGCTTCCCACCCCCATTGCAACCCAACTGTTCAGAGAGCACACCTTTGAGATGAGTTGCCTTTCTTCAGGCTTTGGATTAAGGCAACGTTGGATTAGGGCAGCCTCATAATTTGGTATGTCCAGTGTATTTCCTTTTTAAGTATTAATTTTTTAATAAAATAACTTTATAAAAGTTAAAGATATTTTATTCCTTTATCTTATTCTAAACCAAATATGTTTCTGATATAAATTTTGAAAGACTAACTAAGAATACAGGAATGACCTTTGAATGTACAACAGATGTTGCATACAAATATTTTGAAGTCACCCAAAGGCAGGTTTGAATACAGGCTTCACCACTTACTAACCATGGCCCATCAACCCATCTGTGAAATTCAGATAATGGAGCCTATGTCTAGAGATTATTATGAAAATTACAAAAGAAGTACATAAAACATATGGATAACCAGTTGTCCCAGTTTTCTCAGAAATGAAGGATTTCCCAGGATGCAAGACTTTCAGTGCGAAACCAAAGCAGTTCCAGACAAATTGGAATGGTTAGTCACCAAGTAGCAGTGAAATATTTCTCAAGTAAAAATAAATAAATATTAGGACTCCTTTTTTCCCCTTCTAATTTTCTAGAAGCTATTTTCACCAGAAAAAAAATACGCTATATTGATTAGCAGCCATTGCTTTGCTATCACGTGTTAAATCCTTTACACATATTATATCAATTGTTCTTTAAATAAGCCCTAGGAGCTAAATGCCATTTTAATCACTCCTATTGTGACAAATGCCAATATGAAGGCATAGAGCAGCTAAATATTCTCCTCAAAGTCACATAGCTAATAAACAGTAGAACAGAAATTCAAGCCCAAGCAGTCAAGTTTAAAAATCTGTGCACTAAACTCTTTCTTCAGACCAACAAACTTAGCATCACCTGGAGCCTGCTGGAAACACAGAAACTCATCACCACACCCACCCGAGATTAATTGAAGCAGAATCCGAGCTGAAACACAATGCTACAACACCTGGGACTTTTACAGGTGGAAATAATTTAGCATCTTGGGCTATAGAGAACATTAGCAAAGTCTTATTTCATGCCCCTGATTTGAGGTCACAAATCTAATGCCAGAACCTGTAAAAACCACGCAAAAACTTAATGAAGGAAACTAAAGTTGATCTAAAGTAAAACTCACATCTCTGAAAACCTAGCCAGAGCTTGGACCATGAAGTAGACTTAAACACACTAAGAAAACCTGGAACTGAAACAAACCCAAAGAGTGGAAAGCACAGAGTGGTGGTTGTTGTTTGCCTTCAAAATATACCTGCTTAAAACATGACCAAAACTGTACCTTTGTCCTAAGCCAATGCATCAGGAAGCAGGGAGAAACAGACCAAAACATTAAAGCATTTTGGAAAGAAACTTCGAGATGATCCACTGTGCTGTTCAAGTTCACAGCTTTCACATAAAACTGAAAATATGAGGAAATTTCATAATTAGGAGACTTTCTTATGGCTAGCACAAATTTAGAGTTTTAAATATAAATTAAGTATTTAATATTCTTTTCAAAAGCAAGATCTTAGTAGCAATAATCTCTCAAGGACTCTTACCAAAAGCTAAAAGCACAGCAATAAAATCTCATTCAGCACTGAAACCAGACACACAAAGTCAGAAGTGATGAAGTCATTATCATTTGCTAGATTAAAAACACTCAGTCTCAATAACAACTCAGACCCAGTTCAGAGTAACGGCTTCAGTCTATCAGAGTAAATATTTTATGTGCCAAAATATATTGGGTACACAGTCTGTACCAAATTATGTGCTTAATTAGCTGCATTTCATCAGATGCCTTTATACAAAAGCTACTTCTTCTATATGACATATTTTTTTCTATAAAAAGTGAATAAACTAGTCACTGAAAACAACTGCATTTGGGAAATAAGACTATAATTCTATCTTCAAAATTCCTTAGCTAAATCTAAAAATTTTTTCTCATTTTTTTTTCTGTTTTAAAATAGTGCATAAATATCTTATTTTTTCATTAAGTTTAAATTGAATTTTTAAGGTTTTAGTATCAGGTATCACAACTGACATACTAAGCTATATTAGAAGAGAACTGATGTTTCTAAAGCTTCATGCCAGAGGCTTTACTTCAGGATTTTATTTAATCTTCCAACAATGTTATGAGACAGATATAATTACCCACCAGTGACAAAAAAGGAAACCAAGACTCCATAAGAATGAAGAGAAGCACAGGTGGTTTCACCTGGTGGCAACATTAGGATTTGACCCAAGCACAATGCCTTCCAAAAGTGACTATAAGTCATTCAAAGCCCCTGGAGTTGAAAATAAACTGTTTTCCTTCTAACAAGTAGGAAATTACAGACAACATAGACTCACAAGGGATGAGTAAACAAAGGAAAGTTTTAATGCCCCTCCTAGACACCCTTAGATCCCCTAACTCCATCCACCATAGCCCAAGGGAAAACAGTTACAGCTCTCTCTTTATGAAGAAGACAAGAGCTTGGCTCCCCTGAGTGCAGGTCCACCCAAGAAAGCTGCTCAGCCTCACCCAACAGGGCGAGGACAGCAATTTCTTAAGCAAGTTCCCAAACATATGACACAATGGCTTGGACCAGCATGCACAGACCATAGTACATCCAGCTGCCCCAGGGACTGAGCCACCAGGTTTTTCTCCTTTATAGATTTCTCTGTATCTGGGGCCCTTATTTGGAGCATTCAGCCAAGCATTCAGAAATTGAGTTGTCCATGTCCAACTACCCACCAAGCCTGTCCAAGGACATTGCTAAAAGTCAGTTACCATCTTACTAAGCAAACATAGCATTGGTACCTACAGGTTTCAACAAACTTACTAGACAGTTTGGTTACCAAAAAGGGATAAGATCATATTTTTAAATGACATTTTCTTGAAAGTCTCAGCCTCCAAAAAGTATGTGTCCTCAGGGTCCCTTTCAACATGACTTGCCCAATTCAAATTCTATCCATTCTTCAGGGCATGTTCAGACCTGGCCTCCTTTTGGGACTTTTCCAAAGGCTTCCAGTCCACCTACGCTCTCCTCTCTCTCAGTTGTTCCTAAAGTTTGAGTTGCTGTCTTTAGTAAATTGCCTCTTGTGCAGATTTATTCCCAAGCGTGCTTCTAAACTCCTGGAAATTGGTCATTGTCACACAGACTTTTTTTTAAATTCCCAATCGCACCTAACACATCTTGGACATAGTAAGAATAAGGCTGATCCTGGCAGACTGCTTCAGCAGGGCCTCCTGGGATGTCAACGCCTGGGTGGAGTGACCACAGTCCATAACTGCTGTGCAGAAATGTGATCAGGAGCAACAGCCTCTTCAAATAAATGCATGTTCACTAGGGGCTGACTTCCACATGAGATTGCCAAATTATTAACAACTTACTATAGACTGATCGGGCGTGCTGGCTCACGCCTGTAATCCCAACACTTTGGGAGGCCAAGGAGGGTGGATCACTTTGAGGTCAGTAGTTCGAGACCAGACTGACCAGCATGGTAAAACCCTGTCTCCTCTAAAAATACTAAAAATACAAAAATTAGCCAGGCATGGTGGTGCTGGCCTGTAACCCCAGCTACTCAGGAGACTGAGACAGAAGAATTGCTGGAACTCAGAAGGCAGAGGTTACAGTAAGCCAAGATCATGCCACTGCACTCCAGCCTGGGTGACGGAAGGAGATTCGGTCTCAAAAAAAATAAAAATAAAAAATTATTTACTATGGGTAGATAGGGGTTTGGAGTGAATCAGAGAATGTAAGAGTAGACACACTTGAGATAAACAGAAAGCATTCATCCCAAGCAGTTGTTAAAGAGGCAGAAATGCATACAGAATTGGAAAGCATATTCTGTAAAATCATGCTGTCTTAACTGTATACATTTTGAACTGGCAAGTAACATGGGAAAAGAACAATATCAGCATAATGCTTTCCAGTGCCATCTTTTTCTCTTCATCATTGTTCTTTTTATTCAAAACAATAAAGGCATCTTTGCTTTTCTACCTCAGAGAGCCTAGAAGTGGGGGGGTGGGAGACAGTAAATGCCCCCAAGGATGAAGTTAATCTTCCTAGAGGCTCACTGCTTCTAGTGATCGTGTCCTAAATATGTATTCATATCTTTGTCTCAGACTATGCCTTCAGTTGAATTAAGGAGGGAAATGAAGGCAGGACAAATTATCAGAACAACCAGAAGAGATGAAAAAGAGGCTTGTGTGATTAATTGATGCCATCATCCAGGCCCTAAGTATGAATTTGTCAGAAACTTTTTCTCACTATAAACAGAAGTTAGTTAATTTGAGGCAACATATAATTCAACTGAGAAAAATAATAAAGCAGTTTGTTTGGTCAAATATGGGATGCTAAAGGAGCTGCAATGCTTATACTCTCAACGCTGAAGAGACCAAGATCATGACACAGAATACAGAAAATAGCCTATACATACAAAGCTATATATAATTGATAATTTTTAATAGACTTTATCTTTTAGAGCAGTTTTAGGTTCACAGCAAAACTGAACAGAAAGCACAGTTTCCTTCCCCCACAACACACAATCTTAACCATCAACAATATTCTGCACCAGCAGTGTCATTACAACAATCAGTAAACCAACATTGACACATCACTATCACCCACAGTTTATATTAGCTTCACTCTTGGTGTTGTACATTCTATGCATTTTATATTCAATTTCATGTATTTACAAACTGGTAGCCAAAAATGAGATATTTCCCCAAAGATATGCTCAAAACTAACAGATTGCCACTGAGCTAACAGAAAATCTTCTGCAATAGATATCCAGGAGCCCTACACAACCACTAATTAAGTTAATTCTTGGTGCATTACAGGAACATACATTAAGATGGGGAAAGAATAAGTTTATTGAGAAGTACAGAATCTCATGGTCATTCCCATTTGCTTATCTAAACCATTTCAAATGCTTACATTTTGAATCATTTAAGGACACTTTGAAGATGAATAAACAGCAAAACTTTTAGAATAGCCATTAGCAGCTTGGAAGAAAAGGCAAAAGATAATGGTAGAGCACTATTTTAACAAATAATCCTTCACCAATTCTCCTGATGCCTCCTGAAGAGTAGGAAAATATAGATACAGAGGCCTCTAACTGGGAAAAAAAATTCACAAGGGCAAAATTCTAAATGTGAATGTACTTCAGAAATAACACATGCATTGTACTCGTACTTGCATTCATACTTTTGAAAACTTGTCTAAGTAATTCTAAAAGAGCCTTTTAAAGTATAGAATTAAAGTCTTAAAGATAAAAAATTTTAGTCTTATTAGTAGCATTCTTTTTTTTTTCTTGACAGAATTGATGGCATCTTAAACTCAGTAAAATATGACAAGTACTTACAAAATTATGGGAGGATCTGTGGTAGCAAAGGTCTGGCTTTCAGAGGTCAGAAGGCTGAAGGAAGGAATCACAGCAAACCTCCGCTGATGATGCCAGCTCCCTGCAGCACCAAAGCAAATGATTCACAAAGGAATGCCTAGAAATTAAGCTGAACCTCATGACTAACATTTGCTACTTATCTGCCCACCTGCTGTCAGAGAGCAACACCTTCTCCTAATTTTCCACTTTCAATAACCCAAGTGTTTCTCATTAACGGAATCTGAACCAGAATTCCATTGGCAAGAGATTCTAGGAAATGTTCCTAGGCTTCTCTCCCAAAATGTAATACTATCAGCTCCTTTAATATAAAATAGGGGATGGAGATGATGGTACATTAATAGTAGACAATCTGCACAGTTGCTTTGAGGATTCTGATGTATTGGATTATTGTTCTTAATTCTTCACTCACTCCTTAATAGACACTCACAGTCTTTCCCAATGATTTTGCAGTACCTCCCATTGTGGGTGGAGCATATGTCCCAGCCCAAGGCTGTTGGGCTTAGTCAGGTGACTTGCCTGGGCCAACAGAATGTTAGCAAATGTGAGGCAAGCAGAGGTTTTAAACATGCTTGTGTGGTTTGGCCTCCCTGCTTGTATGTCCTTAGTCTTCCATTAGAAGAGCATGCCTCCAGGTAGCTCCTAGCGCAGGTAAAGCAGATGAAAACCCACCCCACAACCCAGAGCCAAGGCCAGCCATTCCTGGAGCCCAGCTGAGCCCCTAGACAACCACAGACCCTTGGGGGAAAAAATAAATATTTATTATTGTAAATCCCCAAGATATTGAAATGGTTTTGTATCAAAAATTAATACAAGGATTAAATGTGTAATATTTAAAAGAGCGATTGGCACATATTAACCATAATTATTTCAATAATCTTATAAATTATATTACACTATAAAAATGTAACACATTCAGTCTTTGTTTAAAGATATTAAGGGTCTTTTAATAGCAGGTATGAAGTGCTACATGACCCTTAATATGTTAAAAAGCTACTTTTTTTCATTTTTCTGAATCAAATTTAGTTTGTTCATCAAGCATTAGGGTTACAAGAAGTCTAATAGCTGTCCTTTTTTATCCCTGTTGCTTTCTTGCATAATAGAAACCCAGGGACTTGAATGGCTACAGAACAAAGGGGAAGGGCCAGACTTTCAGACAACTTATGGAACTAACACAAATTTCAAAAAAATATTTTGTGCCTTTCTGGGACACCAAATACTTCAAAATATATGATTACCACATGTTCTCTATATTGTCAGAATTTGAAGGAGTAAATGTCACCCATTGTCTTAATTTATATATATATATATTCCTAATTACTTAAATTAGAATTAAGAGAATTTTACAGGGCTATTTGGAAGTAATAGTGCTTTTAAAAAAAGGAGATGGTCTATCACCATTTTAATTTAATGTATCCTTAAAAAATGTAATCAAAGTAGTGTAAAAAGACGGAAGAAGATTTGTCTTAAGTGATATACAACAAGTTTGTGCACATGCAATTAAGTATACATCAGAGTAAGTGTATAGAAAGCCATTCCAATACTAACATCATTCTTTGAAGGGTAATTTGGCAATAGTAACCAGAGCTATAAAATGTTTACAACCATAGACCTTGAAATCTCATTCTTAGGAATAAATCTAAACCAATAAATCAAAAGAAAAAGAATATATGTAAAAAGATGTTATACTCATCTCTCGTTATAAAAGGTAAAAATAATTTAAGCATTGTACAGTAAGAGAGTTTTGGTAAGTTTTGGTATATAAATTTTTTAGAATATTATGCGTTCTAAAAAAATGCATGTCTAAAAAAAATGTCTAAAAACACACACTGAGAACTATAAAAATAAACAAAAAGGACAAACCAAAAGAAGTGTAGTCAAAATAATGTAAGGTAAAATCAACAGTAAAAGCTGTGATTGCATGTGGTTAAAGACTGGAAATAGAACATGAAGAGCATGGATGTAGTATTTCACATTTCAGATGTATATTTATGTTCTAAACATGTTTTGTAAAAATAAAACCATCACACAAAACTATATGTTACTTTGTACTGGGAAAAAACATGCTGGCTCCTAAAAATAGTAGCGAAGGTGTGGGTAGATCCGTTTCTAGATTCTACTGGGAAGGTGAACAGGCACTATTATTGGCTATCACTCCCAACATCAACCAAAGACAGAATGAAAGGTATGAGAAACCCCTGAGATAAAGGCAGAGGGTTTCTTTGAACTGATGTGGGAGGGAAGGAATGGATTTGTCCAGCACAAGAGACAGACCAGTAGAACACAGAGAAGATGAAATAGAAAAGATGCTACTGGGACAACCAGTATACACCCCACACCTGTAGCAACTCAGATCTCTCATCCAAGTGATCTCAAAAATAAAGGAAAATCAGTGGCAGAAGCCACTCTGTGACAAACGAAGTCATGACTTTGGGAAGTTGCTATGCTTAAGGAAGAGCCCCACTTAAGTACTTTTCCCCAAGGAGGCAAAGAGCAAAGTGTTTTCTTTAGTTATTTATTAGAGTGAGGTATAATTGACTCTGGTTCTTCACTGCCTGGGCCTCTCCACATTAGGACTCATGCCTGCACCCCACTGCCTTTCCCTGAGCTGACTGTGGTGACAGATACAGAGATCCAGCATTTCTTTGTATCATTGCTTGACAGAGTTGAAAAAACCCCCAGAAAAGGCAAGCCCCCACAAACCCAAGGATAAGATTGGTTAAGGAGCACAACTACCTGGGTTTAAGATTTTATCCAAAGCAAATATATTTAAATCAATAATTTTAAATCATTTTAACAAAATTTTTAAAAGGAAAGAATGTATTAATATGATTTTTAAAGATGCACAAACAGAAAAGAAGGTATTTAAAGAGAAGTTTATAACAGTTAAAGAATACAAAGATAAGATATATTAATAAAAGCATACCATTGATGAAGGAAGATGATAAAGAAGAAATATAAAAGTAAATAGGTATAAGAATACAACTCCAAGTGTTAAAATTCAAATAATAAGAATCACAAAAGAGAGGAAAAATTAAAAGAGTAAATATTTGGGCTGGGTGCAGTGGCTCCTGTCTGTAATCCCAGCACATTGGGAGGCCAAGGCAAGCCAATAACTTGGGGTCAAGAATTTGAGACCACCCTGGGCAACATGGTGAAACCCTGTCTCTACTAAAAATACAAAAATTAGCCAGGTGTGGCAGTTCACGCCTGTAATCCCAGCAACCTGGGGGCCTGAGGCATAAGAATCACTTGAACCCAGGAGGCAGAAGTTGCAATGAACCAAGATTGCACCACTGCAGTCCAGCCTGGGCAACAGAGCTAGACTTCATCTCAAAAAAAAAAAAAAAAAAAAGAGTAAATATTTGAAGAAATAATATAGATAAATGTCCCAGGTTTTTAAAAAGGTAGCAGACCCCAAACTGAAAGAGTATAGAATGCCAAAGAAGAGAAAGAAAGAAAAACCCACATCACATTATACTAAAATATAAACATAAATATTATCTTAAGAGACAAAAATAAAAACAAAATTCTAAAAGCCAACAAAAAGAAAAGCATATCATGTGAAATAATTTAATAATTTAATTGAAAGAATTAAATAATTTATTTCTTGTGGTATAAGAATTAAATTATTTAATTCTTAATTACATTTTACCACAGGAATAAGAATGAAATTATTTTAAAGCAAAACTGACTTCAAGAAGACTGTGGAACGAGAATTTCCAAACTACTGGGAAAAAATAACTTAGAATTTAGTATTTTTTATCCAGCCCAAATATCAGTCAAATCTAAGGGCTTGATGAAAATATTCTGAGGCATGTGAGACCTTAGAATATTTGCTATGCAACGGCCCATGTTGGAAACATTGTGGGTGATAAAATTTTCAAATAGAGGAATAAACAAACACAAGAGAGGTGGCAAGTGATATGTAAATGAAAGAGATCAAATACCTTTGTGTATGTGTTTGCTATCTTAGAGAGAAAGAGAAAGAAAGCTATTACCAAAGTAACAGAGGAGACATACTCATCATAACTCCTAATTACAAGTGTCAAAGAACAAGGAAAAATAATAAAAATGAAAAATATATTTATATTTTTAAAAAGTTTAGGTACTGTCAGTATGTTGAAGGTTGAGTTCTCACAAAAGATGTGAGAACATACTAACCCAAGTATTTCTCAGACAGTAGTCCACCAAGCTAGTCTGTGAACTTTTCATCAGTTCTTGACAAGAGAAGGGTCTTACACCAGAATGCACATTAACTTGTTACGAAGCACACCGCTTAGTTCATTTGACAGGACATTCATGTAGAGATTTTCTCAATGAAGGGAGCAATGCTTTGATATTCATTCTGGTATAAAGCGCTTATCTCATTGTGGATCAGTAACAGGTAATTCCTGAATCAGCATTTTGGGCAAATACAATAGCAATTTAAAGTGGGGAGGGAGGTGAGGTGGGTAAAAATAGAAGTAGAAGAGAAAAGGCTGGGCATGGTGGCTCACACCTGTAATTCCAGCACTTTGGGAGGATCACGAGGTCAGGAGTTTGAGACCAGCTTGGCCAACATAGTGAAACCCCATATCTACTGAAAAATACAACAACAACAACAACAACAAATTAGCTGGGTGTGGTGGCATGAGCCTGTAGTCCCAGCTACTCGGGAAGCTGAGGCAGGAGAATCGCTGGAACCCGGGGTCGGTGGTTGCGGTGAGTAGAGACCACGCCATTGCACTCCAGCCTGAGTGACAGAGAGTGAGACTCCACCCGAAGAAAAAAGAAAAGAAAAAAAAAACAAAAACACAGAAATAATAAGCTATTGATCGGGCACGGTGGCTCACGCCTGTAATCCCAGCACTTTGGGAGGCCGAGGCGGGTGGATCACGAGATCAGAAGTTGAAGACCAGCTTGGCCAAGACAGTGAAACCCCGCCTCTACTAAAATTACAAAAAAAAAAATTAGCCGGGCCCACGTGGTGACAGGCGCCTGTAATCCCAGCTACTCGGGAGGCTAAGGCAGAGAATTGCTTGAACTCGGGAGGCGGAGGTTACAGGGAACCAAGATCCGTGCCACTGCACTCCTGCCTAGGGGACAGAGTGAGACTTTGCCTCCAAAAAAAAAAAAAAGAAAAGAAAAGAAATAATAAACTATTTAAAATTGTTCCAAATATATTGGGAATTAGCATAAATGAATATAAACAAAAGATAAAATTCATAGTTTGGGTTTTATAAAAATCTAAACTAAGCTATTTATAAAAGACTTACCAAAAGCATATGAAAACACAAAGGTTAAAAGTAAAAGGATAAAAAATGAACTATGAAACAAATACAACCAAAAGAAAGTTGTTGGCCAGGCATGGTGGCTCATGCCTGTAGGCCCAGTACCTTGGGAGGCCAAGGCAGGTGGCTCACTTCAACTCAGGGGTTTCAGGGCAGCTTAGGCAACATGGTGAAACCCCATCTCTACAAAACATAGAAAAAATCACCAGGCAAGGTGGCACCCACTTGTAGTCCCAGCCACTCAGGAAGCTGAGGTGGGAGGATCTCGTGGGCCTGGGAGGTGGAGATTTCAGTGAGCCGAGATCATGCCACTGCAACAAAGCGAGACCCTGAGCAACAAAGCACGACCCTGTTTCAAAGAAAAAGAAAAAAAAGCTGTTGCAGCTACACTAATAACATAAAATAAATATTAAAGTAAAATATTATTAGAGGGCAGAGAATTCAATTTACTATGTAATTCAATTCTCTACAAAGATAAAGTAATTTTAAATATGTAGTTACCTAATAAAATTACCTTAAACTATATGAAGTAAATTTTATTGAAGCTTCAGGAACAGAGTAATAAATTCATCATTGTAATGAGAGAATCAGCATACCTGCCTCAACTACTGACAATTTAAATAGGAAAAAAAGCAAAGATATTTAAGATATGAAAAACATAATTAAAAATAAACCTAATGAATATGTATATTGAATTATATATCCAACAACTAAAATAATACCTATTTTTTCAAGTATATATGAATATTCATAAAAATTTATTATGATTTAAGCCATAAAGAAATCCACAACAATTTTATAAAAATAAGCATGCAATGAAGTTGGACAATAATTATACAAATATAATTTTTTAATTCCTACTTATCTAAAAAGTTTTTAGACATCTTGATAAATAACTCACAAGTTAAAAATGAAGTCATCTGTAACCCCAGCACCTTGGGAGGCCGAGGCGGGTGGATCACGACGTCAAGAGATCGAGACCATCCTGGTCAACATGGTGAAACCCCGTCTCTATTAAAAATACAAAAAATTAGCCGGGCATGGTGGCGCGTGCCTGTAGTCCCAGCTACTTAGGAGGCTGAGGCAGGTGAATTGCCTGAACCCAGGAGACCGAGGTTTCGGTGAGCCTAGATCATGCCATTGCACTCCAGCCTGGGTAACAAGAGCGAAACTACGTCTCAAAAAAAAAGAAGTCATACTGGAAAGGTTAAATCACCTAAAACTTGCTTAAAATTTTTTAAACTGCATATCAAAATTTATGTGATGAGGCAAAAGCAGTGGCATAAGGGAAATTTATAGCTTTAAACATAAATATCAGGGGGAAAAAACAAAGCCTCAAAATTAATGAATTAATTTCCCATTATCAGAGTTTAGAGGCCAGGCCTGGTGTCTCACACCTGTAATTCCAGCACCTTGAGAGGCCAAAGCAGGAGAATCACCTGAGTCCAGGAATTTGAGACCAGCCTGGGAAACATAGTACGATTCCTGTCTCTACAAACTAAACAAATTAGCCAGGCATGGTGTCACGTACCTGCAGTCCCAGCTCCTCGTGAGGCTGAAGTGGGAGAATCACTTGATCAAGGCAGCAATGATCATACCACTGCACCCCAGCCTGGGCAACAGAACAAGATCCTGTCTCAAAAAAAAGAAAAAAGAAAAATAACAATAGGATATAGGATAAAACTAAAGAAATTACAAGGAAGAGATAAAATAGAGAAGACTAACAAAGCCAAAAAATTAGCTATTTGGAAAACATAACAAAATGAACAGACTTTAAGAAAGCTATCACGACAAAAACGAAGAAGGCTCAAATGATTTCATAAATTAAAAAAAAAAAAAAAACAGAAAAAAAATTACTACAGAAAAGTTAGAATTTATACAATTAGTTCTGCTTTCAAACAAACTGAAGAATCAAGGACCAGATTGACCTTCCTACCAGAAACAACCAAAAAGGAGAAGTTAAAATATATGAAACAGTAGTTTTCAGATACTGACCATCAGGCAGCAGTTGACAGTGATTCCTCCTGAGAAGGGCGGAACAAGAGAGGGAAGTCGCCGTTGCCTCAGCCTACTGGCTGTAGAGAGTTTTCAGGCTGCAGCTTAGGTGGGATCTGCAGTATGTCTCACACATTACTAGTGGGAATGGAAATGAGTGCAACACTGGGGAAAATAATTTAGTGTTATATTGTATAGTTGAAGACATATGTATTTGTAGTCTAGCAAGTCCACTTCTAAATATATATCAAGAGAAATTCTTTAACATATATAACATGGTACATGTACAAGATTGTTCACAATAGCAAAAACATGGAAACATCACAAACCTCTACCCACAAGAGTAGATGAATAAACAATGTTACATATCTACAGCAGTCAAAACTAGTAAATTACACAGAGACATGCTGCCATATGGATGAGTTCTAGCAAAACGATACTAATGCAATAAAAGAAATTCCCTAAAAAATACTTTCACCATGATACTCTTTTTGTTTTGTTTTTTGTTTTTTGTTTGAGACAGAGTCTCACTCTGTTGCCCAGGCTGGAGTACAATGGGATGATCTCGGCTCACAGCAACCTTTGCCTCCTAGGTTCAAGAAATTCTCCTGCCCCAGCCTCCCAAGTACCTGGGATTACAGGCATGCACCACCATGCCCAACTGGATCCTCTTTTTGTAATGATAAAAAATAAGTAAAATGAAAGCTATATAGGAACAAATGTAATTAATCTATATAAAAAGGAAAGCAGCTTCCATTTCCAGGAAGATAAAGTATATTTACTTTTCCTTTTCCCTCTCACCAAGCACAATTAACAACCCTGGATATAAAACAAATATCAAAAGACTCTGAAAAGGAGAGAAGCTAAAGCAGACTGGCTTGGAATGTTGCACCCAAGGAAAACAAGCAGTGGGTACCGTGGATTTTTTTTTTCTACCAGACATAAACTGAAGAAGCCAACAAAACAGAAACAACAATGGGCACAGAGGAAAAACAGACAAACAAAAAACACCCTAACAAAAGCCTACTCTCTCTCCCTAGCCAACAACAACCAAAAAAAAAAAAAAAAAAAACAGGAGACAGCCTAGCAACCTGGAAGCAATAAGGCAATAATTTACTTTAGCAAAACACCACAGAAAAACTATGGCTTACCCCATGCCAGCAAAGACTGAATGAGAAGTTTAGATTTCTACCCCCAATAGGAATCCTGTTACCAAACCAGACAGTACAAAAAGAAATCAACTGACCAAAATCCCTCATGAATATAGACGTAAAAATCCTTAACAAAATATTAGGAAATAGAATTCAACAATATATCTTAAAAAGAATGATATATCATGAACAAGTGGATTTAACAAACTATAAAAGAAAACTTCCATTATTATGTCAATAGACACAGAGAAATTATTTGACAAAATTCAACACTCATTCATGACAAAATCTCTCAGCAAAATAGTACTAGAGAAGAACTTCTTCAACCTAATAAAGAGTATCTATTACCAAAAAAAAAAAAAAAATCCTTAACAAAAAACAAAATTTAATGGGGAAGGGCTAAATGTTTTTCCCTGAAGATGGGGAACAAGGCAAGCTCTCACCACTCTTATTCTACATAGTTCTGGAAGCTCTAGCCAATGTAATAATGCAAGAAAAAGAAATAAAAGCATGTAGATCAGAAAAGAAGGAACAAAAATGTCCCTATTGCAGATGACATGATTGTCTACATAGAAAGAGTGAATTCCTCAAGGTTGTAGAATTTAAGAAAAATATACAAATATGAATTATATTTCTACATGCTACCAACAAATACTTGTGGACACTGAAATTAAAAACCATAATATTTACTATTACATAAAAAGTTGGAATATTTAGGTGCTAAATCTAACAAAACATGTGCACTACTTGTATGCTGAAAACTACAAAATACAATGAAATAAATAAACCTAAATAAACAGAAAGACATATTATGTTCATGGGTTGAAAGAATCAACTTAGTAAAGCTATCGGCTATCCCCAAACTGACATACAGGTTTAATACAATTTCCCATCAAAATCCAAGCATTTTTAATGGATGTAGGCAGGATTATTCTAAAGTTTATATGTAAATGCCAGGGAACCAGAATATCTAAAACATAATAATTTAGAGGTGATGTCAGCAAGATGGCAGAACAGAAAGCACTGGGCCTCCTTTCCTCAATAACACAACAATTCACAGAACAATCCCTTGTGGGAAATCCGGAAACTAGTTAAGAGACTCCTGCATCCTGGGCAAGCATGAAGCCAGCCACACCAAAGCCAATGGGAATAGTCAAGAAACCCTCTAGCCGTAGCACAACAGCTGGCATAGCACCATATGATTGGGAGAAAATCCTCAGCTCCTAACTTCTCCCTGGGGAAAGAAAAAAATTCTGATCCATCTGGGGGCTACCCAAAGCACTAGCTTCTATTTTACCTGTCTCAGAATACTGACAGGAACCAGCATTCTCTAGTCACTGGAGACTACTGGGAACAAAGACTGCAACTTGAGTTAGCAAACTAACACATGCTGCAGCCCCACTCTCTGGCTCAGTGAGCAGAGACTAAAAAAAAAAACTGGCAAGCAGATAAAAAATCTCAGGTTCCAGCTTCTCCCTGGAAAGGGACATAGGCATGGGCAAGGACTTCATGACTAAAACACCAAAAGCAATGGCAACAAATGCCAAAATAGACAAATGAAATGGGATCTAATTAAACTTAAGAGTTTCTGCACAGCAAAAGAAACTATCATTAGAGTGAACCAGCAACTAACAGAATGGGAAAATTTTTTGCAATCTACCCATCTGACAAAGGACTAATATCCAGAATCTACAGAGAACTTAAACAAATTTACAAGAAAAAAAACAAACAACGCCATCAAAAACTGGGCAAAGGATATGAACAGACAGTTTCCAAAAGAAGACATTAATGCAGCCAACAAACATATGAAAAAAAAGCTCATCATCACTGGTCATTAGAGAAATGCAGATCAAAACCACATTGAGATACCATCTCATGCCAGTTAGAATGGTGATCATTAAAAAATCAGCAGACAACAGATGCTGGAGAGGTTGTGGAGAAATAAGAACACTTTTACACTGTTGGTGTGAGTGTAAATTGGTTCAACCATTGTGGAAGACAGTGTGGTGATTCCTCAAGCATCTAGAAATAGAAATGCCATTTGATCCAGCAATCCCATTACTAGGTATACACCCAAAGGATTATAAATCTTTCTGTTATAAAGACATATGCACATGTATGTTTGTTGTGGTATTGTTTCCCAATAGCAAAGACTTGGAACCAACTGAAATGCCCATCAATGATAGACTGGATAAAGAAAATGTGACACATATACACCATGGAATACTATGCAGCTATAAAAAAAAGTGATGAGTTCATGTCCTTTGCAGGGACATGGATGAAGCTGGAAACCTCATTCTCAGCAAACTGACACAAGAACAGAAAACCAAACACCACATGTTCTCACTCATAAGTGGGTGTTGAACAATGAGAACACATGGACACAGGGAGGGGAACATCACATACCGGGGCCTATCAGGGATTGGGGGACCAGGGGAGGGATAGCAGGGGGTGGGGACATTGGGGAGGGATAGCATTAGGAGAAATACCTAATGTAGATGACAGGGTATTGGATGCAGCAAACCACCATGGCACGTATATACCTATGTAACAAACCTGCGCATTCTGCACATGTAACCCAGAACTTAAAGTATAATAAATGAATGTGTTTTAAAAAGAAAGAACTAACCATACATTCAACATTCTTATTTTTTTGTAGGCCACCCAAGGCACTGCCTTCTGTCTCAGGCTACTGAATGGACACAGGAAACAGTGATTTAAACTATTTAGAATGAAGTTTTGAGAGACCTGCAGAATTTCTGTCTGGACTACTTGGTCAGGGTCTTCTGCATAAGACCAGTCTCTGAAGGCTGATAAAGACTATGTATGAAAAGCCTATAGCTAATATCATACTCAGCAGTGAGAAAGTGAAAACTTGTCCTGTAAGATAAGGAATAATACGAGGATGCCCACTCACCACTTCCATTCAACATAGTACTGGAAGTCCTAGCCAGAGCAATTAGGGGCAAGAAAAAAGAATAAAATTCATCCAACTGGGAGAGGAAGAAGTAAAATTATCTGTTTGCATGATCTTTTATTTTTTTTATTTTTTGGGGGGCAGGGGTGAGACAGAGTACTGCTCTGTCACCCAGGCTGGAGTGCAGTGGCACAATCTCCACTCACTGCAACATCAGCCTCCCCGGTTCAAGTGATTCTCCCGCCTCAGCCTCCTGAGTAGCTGGGATTATAGGCACCCAACATCACACCCAGCTAACTTTTGTATTTTTGGTAGAGACAGGGTTTTTCCATGTTGGCCAGGCTGATCTTAAACTCCTGACCTCAGGTGATTCAACTGCCTCGGCCTCCCAAAGTTCTGGGATTACAGGTGTGAGTCACTGCTCCTTGCCTGTTTGCATGATCTTATATATAAAAAACCTTAAAGATTTTACACCAAAAAAAAAAAAAAATCTTAGAACTTACAATAAATTTGGTAAAATTGCAGAATACAAAATTAACATAAAAATTAGTTGTGTCTCTATACACTAACAACAAACTATCTAAAGATGTTATTAGTAAAGCAATCTTATTTACAATAGCACCAAATAAGAATAAAATATTTGGAAATGGACTTAACTAATAAGGTGAATTACTTGTTCATTGAAATCTATAAAACATTCATGAAAGAAAATTTAAAAGACACAAACAGATGGAGAGATATTCATGTTTATAGATAGTAAGACTTGATAATGTTAAAATATCTATGCTATCCTAAGATATTTACAGGTTCAATGCAATCTCTATCAAAATTCCAATGACATTTTTTATAAAAATAGAAAAAAATACTAAAATTCAAATGGAACCACAAAAGACCCCAAATAGCCAAAACAATCTTAAGAAAGAAGAACACAGCTGAAGGCATAACATTTCCCGATTTCAAACTATATTACAGAACTAAAGTAATTAAAAGAGTGTGTTACTGTCATAAAGACAGACATATAAACCAAGGAACAGAATAAAGAGCCCAGAAATCAATCCACACATACATAAACAACTGATCTTAAAAATGGATGCCAAGAATAAACAATGAAGAAAGAATAGTCTCTTCAACAAATGGTGTTGGAAAAACAGGATAGTGACATGTAAAAAAAAATGGAATTGGGTCTTCATACCATACACGAAAATCAACTCAAAATTGATTAAAGACTCAAGCATAAAACCTGAAGCTATAACACTAACACTTTTAGGAATATATCTAAAAGGAAAACTTCATAACATTAATCTTAACAGTGATTTCTTGGATACGACACCAAAAGCACAGTCAACAAAAGCAAAAATAATCAAGTGAGATTATATCAAACTAAAAAAACTGTAAAACAAAAAAAACAATTAACAGAGTTAAAGGCAACCTACAGAGTGGGAGAAAATATTTCCAAACTATATATATATGATAAAGGGTTAAAATCCAACATACATAAGGAACTTCTCAAACACAATAGCAAAAAAAAAAAAAAATAAAAATCCAATTTAAAAATAGGCAAAGGACTTGCATAGGCATTTCTCCAAAGACATCAAAATGGCCAATATGTATAATAAGAAAAGATGTTTAACATCACCAATCATCAGGTATAATACTATGATATAATAAAAAATGGATTTTGGTCTTGATTCCTGGTTCCTGACCAGAACTTCTAAAACCCTTGTAATTTCCTAAATGACAAGAACAAAAGTAGTATATTTGGTCATAAATTTGGTTTTTGTCCCCAGTTTTTAGACTAGCTCCAGAGTGGTAAAAGTGGAAGAAGCATCTTTTGTTGTTCATAACAAGCCCTTTTCAACCACATCTGAGTTTACATTAATGAGATGACTTTTGGAAAGCCCCTAAGAATGGGGACTGATTGCCAGGGAAACCAACCATATGATTAGAAAATTGGAGCTTTCAGCTCCACTTCCCCAACGTCTGGGGAGGGGAGAGAGCCTGGAGATTGACCTAACCACCAGTGGTCAATGATTTAATCAATCATGGCTACACAATGAAGCTTCCATAGAAAAAAAAAAAAAAAAAGAATGGAGTTCAGAGAGATTCTGGGTTGGTGACAACATGGAGATATTGGGAGATGGCATGACCAGAGAGGGCATGGAAGCTCTGTGCCTTTCCCCCATACCTTGCCCTGTGCATCTCTTTCATCTGGCTCTTCCTGAATTGTATCCTTTTATAATAGGATAAATTTATCCTATAATAGGATTATAAATACATTTTATAATATATTTATTATATATGTTAATAATTATATGTATATAGTTTATATAAATATATATAATTTATATATAAGTAAATACTTATATACTTATTAGAGTAATAAATACATTATAAAACATAATACATATTTATTATACTTATATATTATAAAATATAATAACTATTTATTATATACTTATGCAGGGCAGGTGATCCCCAAAATTAGGGAAAGCCCAGGAGGGTTTTTGGCTTCATCCAGGAAAGAATTCAAGAGTAAGCCAGTTGTGTTAGACAGCAACTCTAATTGAAGTGGCAGTGTACAGTAGCAGTAGAAGCACTGCTCCTTGCAGTGTACCCAGAGTAGAAACACAGACGTACTTCCACAGACACATTTATACCTGCTTTTAATTACATGCAAATTGGGAAATGTATTATGTATAAATTTGTAGGAAAGTGGTGGTAACTTCGAGATCATCAGGTAGTTGTCATGGAAAGCAGCGATAACTTCCTTGGGTTGCTATGGCAATGGTAAACTAACACGGTGCACTGGTGGGCATGTCCTATGGAAAGCTGCTTCTGCCCTGTTCCTGTTTTAGCTAGTCCTCAATTTAATTCGGTGCCAGAGCCCTGCATCTGAAGTCAAGTCCCACCTCCTACCTCACAATAATCTAGTAAGAAACTGTTTTCCTGAGTTCTGTGAGTTGTCTTAGCAAATTATTGAACATGAGAAGATTGTGGGAACATTTGATTTATAAAACAAGTAATAATGTGGACTTGTGATTGGCATCTGAAGTTGCGGTCTTGTGGGTTGAGCCTTAACTTTTTAGATCCAATGCAAATCCCAGGTACATAATGTCAGAATTGAATTCAGCTGTAGGACAACAAATTATTATCCACTGAGAGCTGGAGAATTGGTTGTTATGGGGGAAAACCACCCCACACATTTGGTATCAGATGTGTTCTGTGTAAGTATACAAATAAAAATAGTTTGTTTTCATTTTTATAGAGAAATGCAAATCAAAGCACAATGAGACACTGCCCCACACCTATTAGAATAGCTATTATCAAAAACATAAAATGTACATATTGGAGAGAATGTGGAGAAATGAAAACTCTTGTGCATTGTTGGTGGGGATATAAAATAGTACAGCCACTATGAAAAATAGCATAGAGGTTCCTCAAAAAATTAAAAATAGAAATACAATATGATTCAGCAATCCTACTTCTGGGTATTTATCCAAAATAATTGAAATCAGGATCTCCTAGAGATAATTGCACTTCCATGTTCTTTACAGCATTATTTACAATAGGCACAATGTAGAAACAATCTAAATGTCCATCAATAGATGAATGAATAAAGAAAATGTGATACATGCATACAATGGAATATTACTCGGCCTTTCAAAATAAGGAAATCCTGCTATATAAGAGGAAATTATGCTAACCAAAATAACAGTTATGGAAAGACAAATACTACATGATACACTTATATGAGGTATATAAAATAGTCAAACACATAGAAACAAAGTAAAATGGTGGTTGCCAGGGTCAGGGAAAAGGGGAAATGGGGAGTTGCTAATCAACAAGTATAAAGTTTCCATTATGCAAGATGATTGAGGCACAACATTGTGCCTATAATTAACAATACCGTATTGTACACTTAAATGTGTTAAGAGGATAGATGTCATGTTGAGTGTTCTTACCACAATAAAAAATATATAATATGATTCACCAGTTGCAGTTCTGGACATTTATCCTAGAGAATGAGGACATATTCACAAAAAATCTGTACATGAATATTTATAGAAGCTTTTTTTGTTATAGACCAAAACTGAAAACAACCCAGATGTCATTCAATGGGGAAATACTTAACTGTAGCAAATACATACCTTGGAAACTCAGCAATAAAAAGGGTTGGACTATTAGTAAACATGACAATCTGGATGTGTCGTCAGAGGATTATGCTGAGTGAAAAGAAAAAATACTAAAAGGTTGTTTACTGTTTGATTCCATTTATATAACATTCTTGAAATGACAAAATTACAGAAATGGAGAATAATCTAGTGGTTATCAGGAGCTACAGCAGAGGACAGAATAAAGTTGGTGTGACTATGAAAGGGCAACATAACTGATCTTTGTGGTGATGGAAATGTTCTGTATCTTAACTGTATCAGTTTTAATATCCTGGTTGTGATATGATACTGTAGCTTTAACTGTATCAGTTTTAATATCCTGGTTGTGATATGATACTGTAGCTTTTCAAGATGTTGCCATTGGAAGAATCTGAGTAAAGGGTACAAGGGCTCTCTCTGTGTTTTCTTACAACAGTATGTGAATCTAGAGTTAACTCAAAATAAAAGCTCAATTTAAAAAAAAAAAAAAAAGAAAAGAAAGTAAGAAAGGAAAGCAATGGAATGATCAACACCAGTCTCAGGAAGATGGTCCTCTTGTGTAGAGGAAATCAGGGGAATGAAGAAAGAGAAGACCACGTAGTTAGACGTAGGATATTGTCCTCTTATTTTGGGTGCTAAGTTTACAGATGCTTATTATATAATTAATAACTAAGTAAACAATTCAAAACAAAGGTGAAGACATTGGTTTAAAATTTGGTCTCCGTGTCTTCATTCTAAACAAAAATGTTGTGGTTAAACAATGCTACGTATGCATTCAGCAAACTGTTTTATTTTCGTCTCCGGCACAGGAAAAGTTTACATTTCCTGTATCCCCGTGCATCCAGGTAGGACTGGTAACCGAGTTCTGGCTGATGGTATTGGCCAAAAGTGAGTACATGACTTTCAGCACTGTCCATACAACATCCTTTACAATCTGCCACCATCTTCCTCCTTCATTCCCATGGCTAAAAAGGTGGTAGAGCTGTACAGTATAGGAAGCCTAGATAAATGAATTTACTGTTTGTAGAGGAACCAAGCAGGAAATCCTCTGACCAGGAATATCTGTGTTGAATTCTGCAGGAGCTAAGAAGAAATTTTGTTGAATTTCACAGTATGAAAAACTCAAATTGCGATTTGAGCTTTTATTTATTATTACAGCATAATCTAGCCTACCCTGACTAATATAGTTCCCAAAAAAAATTCCCCCCAAAGTGATGGAAACTCAAAATAGTAAAGACTAGAACTGCTGATGAATTGCCCAAATCTGGGAGAAATAGCCACCATTGCAAAGTCCTTAGAATTAGATTGAGAAATATAATTGGTGATCCATGAATGTGTTGGCACTGGGTTGCAGTAAACCTGATGGCTGAAAAGAAGGTAGAAAGATGCTTTGCCCCTCCCTACTGTCTGCTCTGGCTCAGAAATGTAAAAACACTGCCAACCAAAAAATGAGCAGCCATTCCTCTACTCCTACAGTGCTGCTTTCAAAGCTGCTTTTAACCCATTCTGTTCACTCCTCCTCCACCTCTATCCCATCCTTGCCAAATTTTTTCAAGTTGAAAAAAAGAATACACCTGAGAGTCTGAGGCAGGCAGATGACTTGGGCTCAGGAGTTTGAGACCAACCTGGGCAACATGGCAAAACCCCATCTCTACAAAAAAAAGAAAAAAAAATTAGCCAGGCATGGTTGCACATGCCTGTAGTCCCAGCAACTTGGGAGGCTGATGTAGGAGAATCGCTTGAGCCTGGGAGTTTGCAGTGAGCCAAGATCATACCACTACACTCCAGCCTGAGTGACAGAGTAAGATCCTGTCTCAAAAAATAGAACATAGATATAGATATATTTGGAACCCCCTTTGTAACCTCCCCAAATCCTTCATCTGTCCTTATTATCCTGTTCTGAATATGGTGCCCATTTTTTCCTGTTTTCATACTTTTATGACGTATGTATTTGTCCTAAAGTAATATTGAACAGTGTGGAGTCTATTTTAAAAATTTACCTAAATATGAGCTATATTAGTCAGGGCTCTCCAGAGAAACAGAACCAATAAGACATAGATAGAAAGACAGACAGGCAGATCTGGAGATTTATGATAGCAGTTGGTTGATGCAATTATAAAGACCAAGAATTATAAGCATCAATGTGAATAAATGTAAAAAGTATAGTGTCAAATGAAAAAAATAAGTTGCAAAAGGATCCATAGGATAGGCTTGTATGGTGGCTAATTTTATGTATCCACTTGACTGGGATAAGGGATACCCTGATAACTGGAAAAAGTGTTAATCTGTGAGAATATTTCCAGAAAAGACCACTATTTGAATTGCTGAACTCAGTAGAGCAGATGACTCTCTTCAGTGTGGGCAGGCATCATTCAACCCATGGAGGAACTGAATTTAAAAAGAAGGCAGAGGAGGGGTGAATTTACTTTCTCTGCTTGAGTTGAGACATCCATGTTCTCCAGCCCTCAGACATCAGAGCTCCTGGTTCTCTCAGTCTGTTGAACTCAGATCATGTCTTACACCAACAGTCCCTCAATTCTCAGGTCTTCAGACTCACACTGAATTATAGCAATGGTTGTTCTGGTTCTCCAGCTTGCAGGCAGCACATCATAGGACTTCTCAGACTCCATAATCACATGAACCAGTTTCCATAATAGCTCTCCTCTTGTAAACCTATCTATCTATCTGTCTGTCTGTCTATCCATCCATCCAACTATCTAAGTTCTATTGGTTCTGTTTCTCTGGAGAACCCTAATACAGAATGCATATTTTATAAATTTGTCTTCCTATCTGCAAATTATTATTTGTCTTCCTATCTGCAAATTATTACTATCATCGCTGATTTAGGTATTTTCTTTTAACCTTTCATCGTGTTTTTTAAATTTTCTTCTTTAAAAAGTCTTACATTTTTTAGTTTGTCCCTAAGCATTCATTTTTCCTGTGTTGAATGATATTATGGTAGCTAGTCTTTAAAGATAGCCCTCCAATGAAATCTGTCTTCTGCTCTTGGTGCCCTTAAGCAGTCTTCTCTCACATTGATTTTGGACTAGTTTTGTATCAAAGGTGTATATAATAGCCTAATAATAAGTTTTGATAGCTCTTCCTCTTTTCCTGTTCTGTGGAAGAAGTTTAATATAGAAATAATCTGATAGTAGAATAATAGAAATTATCTGATCTTTCTCTTTTTAAAGACATCACCCCAGAACTTAAAGTATAATAAATAATTTTTTAAAAATACAGCACTTTTCACTCTTGAGGAGATTCAATTATTAAACTCCTTTCTTATAAATAAACTAAATTTTGACACTATATAACAAATTGTTTAATCCTGTTCTCTAGAGCTAGAGATAATAAGTTCCAAATAAAAACTTCAAATATTTTGGCGTGGATTTTTTTTCATTTTTAAGCATAAGGAACTGCAGTTGCTCTAACCAATTTTTCTGAAGGCTGTGAATACACAGCCTCATCCCCCTCTACTGGACACACTCCTGTTTATTGCACCAAAGTTCATGAATAAAATTACAAAAGAAGGTCATCTAAAAGATGGAATTGGCATAAGAGATGTGATCAAATAACAGATGATTATAATTGTACCTCTTCTGTTTTTCAGTATGTTCAACATTTTTCACAAAAATAATACAAACACTAAGAAAAATTGTTAATAAGGAAAAATTAATTGCCAAAAGGGAATGATGTTATTATCTTAATGCCTATATATCAAAGTGCTGTTTTGCAAATATTCAGTCATGAGAAGGGACATCAATATTTGTACTAACAGTGGCCTTCATTAGCATTGCATTTTCCATGGCAGTCACACAAACTAAAAATGAAAAAAAGTCCTGAATATACAGAAGTTTAACATCTACAACACATTAATAATGTTTTTAACAATTGTATCTAGATATTTGGTTTATACTTCATCCTAAGACCTCCAATTTCTAAAATTAAATACATGCATGAATTTTTACCTCATGCTGTTTGTGTGATTCTATCTTCCGATGGCTCGATAGTGATAAGAATGTTAAAAATCATCTGTTTATTTCTGAAATTAACTATCACTAAGTGACCAGATTTGCTCTTGGTAAATATCAAGCAATACGAAAACTAATATTAGACACAGTCTCATGTTTACTCAGACAATGAAGAACAAACATCATTTGATCCTTAATTAATCCAACAAGTGTTAATTTGAACTCCATTTCCCCTTACACAAAGGGCTGGATCAGAGGATCTTAAATATATTTCAAAAGATTTTCTAATATTTACAGGAAAAACAAAATTTTCTTCCATACAATTATCTTTTTAAAATCAGCAATATAAAGAACGCTGAAAAATTAATGCTTTACAAGAAAATCTGAAAATAATAATTTGTGTTATTAAACAAGTGTCTTATGTTATCTGGAAGACATTAGGTATTCCTTCAACTTGAAGTTCTTGGTAGGGTACACAGGCTGCTGGGTTGGAAATAGTAGATGTGACTTTAATTTTTGGAATCCCAAAGATTAGCAACCTATGAAGAAGGCATAATCTTTCAAATTGTCAGTCTAGTGTTTTTCATTAAAGGATTCTTTAATGAAAAAAAAAAAAAAAAAGGTAAGCTAATTATATTCCTCTGAGGTGCCATAGATAGCACTTTAATATTACACTACTGATCAGAATTGATTTTTATTTATCTGAGCCAAGTGCAAGATAAAATAAAATAAATTTCCTTCAATTCTCTACCATTGAAAATATTTGAATATTGAATTAGTCAAGGTTGTCCAGAGAAACAGAGCCAATAGAAGGTGTGTATATATAGAGAGATTTGAGGAATTGGCTCACACAGCTGTGGAGACTGACTAGTCCAGGCCTGTAGGGTAGGCCAGCAGTCCACACACCCAGGAAAGAATTAATGTTACCACACAACTCCACAGCCAATCTACAGGTTAAATTCCCTCTTCAGGATAAATCAATCTGTTTTCTTAAGGCCTTCAACTGATTGGATGAGGCCCACCCACATTATGGAGAGTAATTTGTTTACTCAAAGTCTACTGATTTAAATATTAACCTCATCTGTGAGACTCTGGTACAAGGTGTGCTGCTTAATTACTTTTCTGAAATGCTGAGCCTTTGGTTGTGTACAGTAACCAACTTAATGCTAATGTTCAAAGTGAAAAAAAAAAGCAAGAAAAAAATTTAACCTCATCTAAGAAATACCTTCACAGCAACATCCAAACACATTTGACCAAACATCTAAGTACAGTAGCCTAGCCAAATTGACACATAAAATTGACTATCACAGATAAACTGATATATTTCTGAATGGAATTCTTAAAATATATGAAACTAGTTAAATATTTCAGAAAACATTTCCAACAAGAAAAAAAACTAACACCAAATGTAACAGGATAAATTCTGTAGTATATTCAAGTTAAAAACAGTTATTGCAAATGAACCAGTTTTCTGATCTTTCTAGATTAAATACAAAGGAAGAAAATTACAAAATTTTACATCTCACACTGTCTGGCAACCCAATATGGAGTTTGCAGTGACATGATAATTGACTTTCACCATCTCTAACTTGCTAGGAGGTTAGAAAGGTCACTCATACCAGTACTTTTCCTAATATACGTTTTTCAGTTGGAACTACATTCTTTTTATATCTAAATCTCAAGGGGAAAATATTGACTATGTAAAAATACTATAACTATTTTTTATTTCTATTGAATATAGAGTCATTTTCTTGTTCTAGTATTTAAGAACTGAATGGATGTTGAACACAAGCTAAAGCCTGCCATCCTATGAGCACGAAAACTCAAATGGAATCCTCAATAGTTGTATTGATGTTTGGCAATTATAGCTGTGTTATTTTATTGCTGGTATATTTCACACAAGTTTCTTCTTTAAAATAAAATAATAATTTGAGGGGACTTCCACCAAGATGTCTGAATAGCAACAGCTCTGGTCTGCAGTTCCCAGCGAGAGCGTGCCAGAAGGTCAGTGATCTCCACGTTTCCAACTGAGGTACCAGGTTCATCTCATCGGGACTGGTTAGACAGTGGGAACAGCCCAAGATGGGCAACCCGAAGCAGGGTAAAGCACCGCCCCACCCAGGAGACACAAGGGGCCAGGGACTCTTGCTCCCAGCCATGGGAAGCCATTAGGGACTTTTCCTGACACTCCAGCACTGCGGCTCAGATACTGCATTTTTTCCCACGGTCAACACAGCCCACAGACCAGGAGATTCCCTCTGGCACATACAACACTAGCACCTGGGGTTTCCTGCACAAAACTGAGCACCTACAACCAGTACCAACCACTCCAAAAATGTACCAAACTGTAAAGACCATCAACACTATGAAGAAACTGCATCAACTAACAGGCAAAACAACCAGCTAGCATCAAAATGGCAGGATCAAATTCACACATAACAATATTAACCTTAAATGTAAATGGGCTAAATGCTTCAATCAAAAGACACAGACTGACAAATTGGATAAAAAGTCAAGACCCATCGGTGTGCTGTATTTAGGAAACCCATCTCACGTGCAAAGACACACATAGGCTCAAAATAAAGGGATGGAAGAAGGTTTACCAAGCAGATGGAGAGCAAAAAAAAAAATAAATAAAAAAAGCAGGGGTTGCAATCCTAGTCTCTGATAAAATAAACTTTAAACCAACAAAGATCAGAAGAGACAAAGAAGGACATTACATAATGGTAAAGGGATCAATGCAACAAGAAAAGCTAACAATCCTAAATATATACACGCCCAGTACAGGAGCACCCAGATACATAAAGCAAGTTCTTAATGATCTACAAAGAGACTTCGACTCCTACACAATAATAGTGGGAGACTTTAACACCCCACTGTCCATACTAGACAGATCAATGAGACAGAAAATTAATGAGGCTATCCAGGACTTGAACTCAGATCTGGACCAAGCAGACCTAATAGACATCTACAGAAATCTCCACCCCAAATCCACAGAATATACATTATTCTCAGCACCATATCACACTTATTCTAAAACTGACCACATAATTGGAAGTAAATCACTCCTCAGCAAATGCACAAGAATGGAAATCATAACAGTCTCTCAGACCACAGTGCAATCATATTAGAACTCAGGATTAAGAAACTCAGTCAAAACTGCACAACTGCATGGAAACTGAACAACCTGCTCCTGAATGACTACTGGATAAATGATGAAATGAAGGCAGAAATAAAGATGTTCTTCATAACCAATGAGAACAAAGACACAATGTACCAGAATCTCTAGAACACATTTAAAGCAGTGTCTAGAGGGAAATTTATAGCACTAAATGCCCACATGAGAAGCAAGGAAAGATCTAAAATTGACACCCTAACATCACAATTAAAAGAACTAGAGGAGCAAGATCAAACAAATTCAAAAGCTAGCAGACGACAAGAAATGACTAAGATCAGAGCAGAGCTGAAGGCAATAGAGACACAAAAAAACCTTCAAAAAGTCAATAAAGCCAGGAGCTGTTTTTTTGTTTTGTTTTGTTTTGTTTTTATGAAAAGATCAACAAAATAGACTGCTAGCCAGACTAATAAAAAAGAAAAGAGAGAAGAGTCAAATAGATGCAATAAAAATAATAAAGTGGTATCAGCACTGATCCCATGGAAATACAAACTACCATCGGAGATTACCACAAATACCTCTCTGCAGGTAAACCAGTAAATCTAGGTGAAATGGATAAATTCTGGGACACTTACACCCTCACAAGACTAAACCAGGGAGAAGTTGAATTCCTGAATAGACCAATAACAAGGTCTGAAGTTGAGGCAGCAATTAATAGCCTACCAACCAAAAAAAGTCCAGGACCAGATGCGTTCACAGCTGAATTCTACCAGAGGTACAAAGAGGAGCTGGTACCATTCCTTCTGAAACTATTCCAATCAATATAAAAATAGAGAATCCTCCCTAACTCATTTTATGAGACATCATCCTGATACCAAAACCTGGCAGAGACACAACTAAAAAAGAAAATTTCAGGCCAATATCCATGATGCATATTAATACAAAAATCTTCAATGTACTACTGGCACACCGAATCCAACAGCACATCAAAAAGCTTATCCATCACAATCAAATTGGTTTCATCCCAGGGAAGCAATGGTACAAAATGGTAAAGGGATGTTGAACCAGCCTTGCCTCCGTGGGATGAATAATAAAAATCTATAAACATAATCCATCACATAAACAGAACCAAAGACAAAAACCACATGATTTTCAAAATAGATGCAGAGAAGGTCTTTGACAAAATTCAACAGCCCTTTATGCTAAAAATGCTCAATAAACTAGGCATCAATGGATCATATCTCTTTTTTCTTTTTCTTTTTTTTAATATTCTAACCAGTGTCATGTGATACTATGGATCATATCTCAAAATAAGAAGAGCTATTTATGACAAACCCACAGCAACATCATACTGAATGGGCAAAAACTAGAAGCATCCCCTCTGAAACTAGCACAAGACAAGGATGCCCTCTCTCACAACTGCTATTCAATACAGTATTGGAAGTTCTGCCTAGGGCCACCAGGAAAAAGAAAGAAATAAAGTGTACTCAAATAGGAAGAGAGGATGTCAAATTGTCCCTGTTTGCAGATGACATGATTGTATATTTAGAAAACCCCATTGGTTCAGCCCAAAATCTCCCAAGCTGATAAGCAACTTCAGCAAAGTCTCAGGATACAAAATCAATGTGCAAAAATCACAAGCATTCCTATACACCAATAATAGACAGAGAGCCAAATCATGAGTCAACTCCCATTCACAATTGCTACAAAGAGAATAAAATACCTAGGAATACAACTAACAAGGGATGGGAAGGTCCTCTTCAAGGAGAATTACAAACGACTGCTGAAGAAAATAAGAGAGGACACAAACAGATGAAAAACATCCCATGCTCATGGTTAGGAAGAATCAATATCATGAAAATGGCCATACTTCCCAAAGCAATTTATGGAATTTTTTAACCATCACCTTGAAGTTTGTGTGGATTCTCACTGACTCACTTTGTACTGGTTTTTTCCCACATGTTTTTTCTAATTTTTAAGATTTTGTTTTTATTTTCCTTTTAAGATATTTCCCCAAACCCATTTTTTTCTCTGAACTTTTTAATATCATTTTACCTTTATTGTTTTCAATTCCTTTTCTTAATCCTTAATTTCTTCCACTTTTGTATTATAAACTTTTATATTATGGATTTTAGTCTTTTACATTAATCTTTTATCTCTCTTACTATTTTTAACTTATGATTCTTTATATCTTTATTTTAAATTACTTATTTTATCTATAATTTTAGCACCCAATCATTTGTCTTTATTGAGATTTAGTCATCATATTTAGACACTTTGCTCTTAATTTCTTCCTGCATCTCAAATTTTTGTTGTAATCTCCTCATAATACTCTATAGTAACAAGTAGGAAAACTTTCATAAAGGAAGCTCTCACTTAAAAATGTTGAGCAAAATAAAGTGTTTGGAAGGGTGGAATATGTTAACTCACATCACTAAAAATGTCAGCTTGTAGGCTTGGTTTTAGACATGGCTAAATGGAAAGTTTTGAATATTTCCATCAGGATCCAGTTCTCTCCATGCTTCCTCTGTAATGCCGCATTCTAGAGAGGTTCACCAGCGATACCCTCAGGGTGGTGGAGTTCCAACCTAATAAGTCCTTTCTCATTCAAGTTCCTCAAAAGACAGAGGCGCTTCTCCTTCTTGGTCAGTCCTACCCAAGAAACAGGGATTCGCTTGAAGCCAGAAGCAAACGATGTGACCAGGCAGAGTTTATTAACTGATTTACACCTATGTCAAGTGTCTTCTCCCAAAACGGAGGGTGAGGCAGCCTCAGCCAAAGCAACTTGATTGATAGTAGAGGAGGGAGGCTCCTCAAAATGAGAGAAAATATGGCAAATAAGTACAGGTATTGATCGACTTACGGCCTATGCAACTTACGACCATTCGACTTTACGACCACAATCGCTAGCCACGACTGCTCCGCGTCTGGCAGCGCAAACGTTGCCCAGCTGGGCGTACGACAGTGTGGACCAGCTTCCGGCAGCACTACCAACTCCGCGTGCACCATTTCAACTGTTATCCCAGCAATTTGTGTTTTGTGTCTTGGATATTTTTCATCAAACCCCTCCCAAGATGTCTACCAAGAGGAAATTGTCTTTGTCTATGCCTCAGCCTGCCAAGAAGGAAAGAAAGGCCATCGATCTCGACACGAAAATGAAGGTAACTAAGCAGTATGAAGGAGGAAAGAAAGTGAATGTGATTGCAGGTGACACAAAGTTATCTCACTCGACTGTGTCGACGATTTTGAAAGATAAAGAATTCGTGAAGCTGTGAAAAGTTCTGCACCCATGCCATCAACAGTTATAACAAAGCAACGAAGCGGGCCCATCCACAAAATGGAGAAATTGTTATATATTTGGATGGAAAATCAAATTCAAAAACGGCCAATAAAATGTTTCATACATGTTTAAATATTTTGATATGTTTTGCAATTGGGAAAATGTTTCCTATGGTATTTTTTACACCTGTATTTTGTATTTTTGTATGCACCTGTATTTTGTAAATATATAATGTATGTTTTGCAAATATTAAACCAGTTGTACTGGTAATGCAGTGTTTTACTTAAACCTGACGAATGTAAAAATAAGAAACAAAATGGTGTAGAGATGATACAAATGGCATAAAATGAACAAAGAAAATTATGATATATAACAATAATGAAAGAAAATTATGATAAAATATGACAAAGATTTTTATAACGTCATTTCACAGTACTGTACATATAGCCTACTAAACTTATGACCAAATCGTGTTACGACCGGTCTGCTGGAACCAATCATGGTCATAAGTCGAGCACTAGCTGTAAAAGAAAACCAGCATCTACTACATCTAACCTCCTTTTCCATTGTCTTTAAAATGTTCTTCAGGATTCTTGACCCCAGAATGGTCAAATAAGCTACAACGTGAGAGGGCAAGCCGGAGACCTTGTTTCTTTCCTCTTTTACAGCAGCCTCTTCTCCGGCTCCCCAAAGAGGGTGCTTCAGCATTTTCAGGGATGACTCTCCAAAAAGGAAAGCTTTCCAGAACTGTAAGTCTTACCAAAAAGCTGAAAAATTGTTAAATATAACTAAGTAGCTTCTTGACATGTCATACCACCCAGGCTCTAAATAAACAAAAAAAGCTTCCATTTTAAAATCCAATGGAAATGAAGTGTGTATGGGCCAAGAGGGGTTGATATATGAGTCCTTCCTTGAAGAGATGCCCTTCATGCAACACCACTGGCCTGACCTCAGAACCGGAGGCTCAAATGAGTGAAAAGTATCAAGATAAACCCAACAGCGACACTTCCTAGCTCTGGTAGATTTCTCGGAGTGTGCTCCTCAACAGCAAAGACTCCTTTTAAAATTGGCAAAGGCTGCATTTTTGACTATTTTTCTTAGCATTTTATAACTTTCCCCTTCCATATTTTTGAATATTAGAGAAAACAACTGTGGCAGGCATTAGGGTGCGTTGATCAGCTTCACTGCATCTAAGCTGCTGTCCTGTTTCCACTTCATTTCATCAGAACTCCTTTCTTCCAAGTCTAATTCAGTTCCAGGAAGACGACAGAGTTATAAATCCCTCTCAAGTCACTGTCTGCACATAGAAAATCCCTTTGTGATGATTTTATTATTTTAATTTAGTCAACACGCTCAATGATATAATTAATTATGTATGGGGAAATGAACAACACATACATAAACTTAACACATGCATACACTCTAATGACCTCTTACCTTTTTTCCTATTTTTCTTGAATCCTTTCCTGGTATTTTAGGGATGATTTCTATTACTTAAACATATGCATGAGGAATTACATCAAATGTCACTAGCCAAACTATTGTGCATTGCCTCTTGACTTCATGCTTTCTACAATTATATAAATCCCAAACCCCATGGTTCATCACTGAGCCAAAAACATGCCACGTCTACATGACACAGAAGAGCTTAACCTTGAAATGCACCATACCAAATGGAACCCCATTCCTTGCCAAAAGCTTTGCAGACATCTGTCACAACATTTATCTCCCTTCAAGCAACAGAATCAGTGGCTCACAATGGTTTCTTACATTCCAAGTCTCCATTCTGTCCCACTCCTTCTACAGGTCTGCCTCCAGGTTTATAGAACAGGTTCCCACCTCAAACCCAGGAAACTCCAGCTTCTTCCTATTACATGTTTCTCTGGTTCACCCTACAACAATTATTTTTCCCACTGGTAAGAAATTCCTTTAACATAGATGGAATTGACATCCTTTTAAGGGCTGCTTCTTAACAGCATTCTCTATTTGTATCATACTGTTTTAATTACTTTAGTTTTAAATTGTATGAGTATTTTTAAAGTAATACACCTACATGGTAATTTTTTAAGTTCAAAGGGTTTCAAGTGAAAGTACATTTTCTTCTCACACCAGTTCTCATCTGTAACATCCCCTTCCCTAGAGATAATTCCTAAAAACAGCTTGTGATGTTTTCCAAGATATGGTTCTGTATTCATAGAGAGAAACAGATACCTAATTTATTGAGAAATACCAATTTGGTGGAGTTTAAATTGACATAGCTTTATTTTTTCAATCCCTATATTCATCTGAGCTCTGGAAAAAAAAAAAAAACTTCTTAGGCAGCTTCTATAACTTCTTTGGCATTTTCAGTTAAATTCACCTTATTTTGATTTGGAACTCCCACCTCATATCCAGTTTAAATTTCATCTCCTCGCTTCTTCCTGGTGGATCTCTCCTGGGATTGCCACACAGGACTTGGAGTTAGGAAGAGGCTGATCTCATTCATTGGGTAGAGGAAGGAGAGAGTCTGGGTTTTGTTTTGTTTTTTTTCTGGGTCAGGCATTTCAGATCGAGAACTAGGGTGGGCAGAAGACATAGGAGAAGCAGAGGTGCTCTTGTGTCATTGGCAACCAATGGGTACTTGGGAGGCTCCTCTAGTGTTGCTCTGGCTCAATGTCATTCCACCTGCTGCTGGTGGTAGCCTCTGCTAATGGAGAGGTCTCTACATGGGATGATTTTCTTGGAATAATCCTCAACTCCACCATTTCTTCCTCTGTTGTTAAGAGGCAGCTCAGAAAGCAGCAGACTCACTAAAAAACTAGGAGCCTGTTATGGGCTGAATTGCATCTTCCCAAAATTCCTGTGTCAAACCCCTGAAATCTAGTATCTCAGAATGTGACTGCATTTGGAGATAGGACTTTTATGTAGGTGATTCAGTAAGTTAGAGTGGGCCTCAATCCAATCTGACTGCCCTGACTGATCCTTTTAAAAGAGAAAATTTGGACACACAAAGACATGAGGGCTGTGGGAACCCAGAGAAAAGGCCATGTGAGGATACAGCAAGAAGGCAGCCGTCAGCGAGCCAAGGAGAGAGGCCTCAGAAGAAACCAACCTGCTGACACCTTGATCTTCGACTTGTAGCCTCCATAGCTTTGGGAAAATACATTTCTTTTATTTAAGTTACCCAGTCCATGGTAGTTTGTTATGGCAGCCCTAGCTAAGTAATTTCTTCCCTAGCCCCTTTACACCCACTAGGACCAGAGGCTGCCTGGACAATCTGATTCTCAGAACTCTCCCTCATGCTCTTTTACATGTAGATACAATACTCTGATGAATTTTCCATTTTTTTAAAGGACATGAGGAACTTCAGATGGGGCTGTTCTATTCCTTTTCCCGTACAAATTATCCATCACTTCTTACTTCTCTGCAATCAATGACGCCTGCAGGCCTTCTGCTTGCAAGAATCTCTACATAAGAAGTAATCCCTGGGTTCAGATTGCCTCCCATCCCTGGAATGCCTGTTCAGCTCTCCCAAGAAGTAAACGTCAGTCCAATTTGGCAATACCATAGCGAACCTCCAGATAGAAATACCATCTACCCAGGAGAGAAAATGTCAAACTCACCCAGATTCTTACAGAAGGCCCCATTACTACAAGAGAGTCTTCTGAAGCCCCTTCTATGTTTCTTGGAAGACAGAACCTTGACCACTGGACCTATTCGCTAATCTTTTTATATAAGCAAGCAGGGGCAGAGGTGATGGTTGCTCTTGGTAAGGCCAAAGAAAAGTGTCTGACCTTAATTGTCAGACACTTGAAAGGCAACCGAAAGGCTGTTTTAGGATGCAGGGACTGAACTCCTCTTTGTTCTCAACCTTGAGTCTTAGTTATCAGTTTGAGGGGAATAGGAAAAGTCTAACTTCACACACGAGTATGTATTTAAATTTTTTTCTCAGATGCAAAAAGAAAAGATAGTTTGTTTTGACTATAACTGATTTGGTCTTCAACTTCAGCCCCTACCTTCCAAATAGTGGGACACAAATCAATTTTTAGTCCTGTCTGGTTTGAAACTTTATCCAATGCCTTCATTTAAGTTATACCCTCAGGTAATGCTCAGTCTCTTGAGGTAACTGCTCAGTGTCTCGCTACAATAAACAAGATTCATGTCACTTTGTACACATGTATAAGTGTATCGTCAAGTAAATTCCTAGAAGTGGAATTTCTGGGTCAGTTCCATTCAATAAATTCAGTGAAAAATTCAACAAATATTGAGAAACATATTTATAAATAAATATTTCTTTGACAGCTTGCCAGGCACTGTTCGGAGGTGCATCAATGAACAAAACAAAAAAAGTAAATATTTACCCTTGTAGAGCTTATATTCTCATGGCAAGAAACCGATAAAAACACAGTCAGTCAGTCATATAGTATGTGAGAATATGATAATCGGTACAGAAATGAATGAGACGAGTAAGAGGGAGAGGAATCAGGAGGTTGGGATTTTAAATTGAGTGGTCAGGAAAGGCCTTATTGAAAAGGTAACATTTCAGCAAAGACCTGGAGGAGGTGAGGGATGGGCCCTGCAGATAACTAGGAAAGCCTGTTCCAGGCAGAGGGAACATCCAGTCCAAAGGCTCTAAGATGGAAGGATCGCTGACAAATTCAAAGAAAGCAAGGGGCCCAGTGTGGCTGGAGCAGAGGGAACGAGAACAGAATAAGAGGCAAGATCAAATTGATGCCGGGGCCAAGTTAAGTGGGGCCTTATGGCCCAATGTGGGAATTTTGGCTCTTGCTCTCAGTGAGATGGGAAGCCAATGAAAGAATTTGAGCAAGACATGAAACATGATCTAGCTTTTGTTTTAACATACTTTCTTTGTGTGTTGAGAGTAGCAGTGGGGGGTGATAGGAGGGAAGATGGGATAGGAGAACAGTGTCGCAATCCAGGTGAGAGAGGTCTTGGCTCAGACCTGGAAGGCAGTGGAAGAGATGCAAAATATGGTCAGAGTCTAGCTATACCATATTTTGAA
>NW_022436944.1:18903852-19114635 GCF_009761245.1 Sapajus apella | reverse complement strand
GTGCCCAGCTGATTTTTTGTATTTTTAGTAGAGACGGGGTTTCACCATGTTGACCAGGGTGGTCTCGATCTCTTGACATCGGCAGCACCTCATTTTTAAACTTAATTTGTATTTTTCCATTTGTGAGTGAGAATAGATATTTTCCACATGTTTATAAACTCTTTGTATTTGTTTTTACCTGTTCATGTCCTTAGTCCATTTTTCTGGTGGGTTGGTGATCTTAAAAATTGATTTGTAAGGCCAGGCACAGTGGTTCATGCCTGTAATCCTAGCACTTTGGGAGGCAAAGGTAGGCGGATCACCTGAGGTAGGAGTTCAAGACCAGCCAGACCAACATGGTAAAACCCCATTTCTACTAAAAAAAAAAAAAATGCAAAATTAGCTGCGCATGGTGGTACATGCCTGTAATCCCAGTTACTCTGGAGGCTGAGGCAGAAGAATCACTTGAACATGGGAGGCAGAGGTTGCAGTGAACAAAGATTGCACCATTGCACTCCGGCCTGGGCAACAAGAGCAAAACTCGTCTCAAAAAAAAAATTGATTTGTAAGAACATTTTCTATATTAAAAAATTAGCCTTTTATCTGTCATCTTTCTCAGTCATTTCTCCTTGACTTTTCTATAATATTTTTTCTGTGTATACATTTTTACCCTCTATATACTTAAAATTACTGCTCTTTTTTAGGATAACTTCTTTAGACAAGCATTTCTTATCCACCTATACTCCTTTCCCCAATGTCTCTGCTGAATATAGTAGTCCTCTAAGTCTCCAAAAATAAGATCCTCATGGTCAAAATGTCTAGAAATAATGTAACCCCCACCCCTTCCTAGAGACTTACAACGCACATGAGTATTTTTTTTTTAATCTCTCAGTAAAGAAACATCAGACCACAAACCACCACCATTACCACACTGTTCTTTTATTTTTAATAAATTCCATAGAACTGGTAATACTTAGAACATGGTTTGGAAAATACCACATTCGGTATCCTAAAATCCGTCCCCCAGTCAATCCAGCCACGAGCTGTGCTCCTGCATTACGTTCTTTTGCCTACTCTCTCCCGCCACATGGCCCCGCTCCACTCCACCCGCCCTGATCCCTCCCTGTCACCAGCAAATGTGCTGGACACATGTAGTGCAGACCAAACTTATTGTTGATTTCGTCTGACCTTTCCAAATTTGTTTTCCTTCTGTCCTGCCCTCTTCATCCACTTCTTTTAATTTTGTTTATCTCATTATTTTGAATTTATTTCACTTATACATGAGACCTCCTTTTACATTCTTTCTGGAACAAGGCAGAGAATAAGTAAACAAAGAAACTCCATCTATATGCCACAAATATTGGACTAGCATTTAAAGTCCTGAAGATTTAAAGAAAAGTTTCTGAAAGGGAGGAGCCTGCCAAAGTGAGTCTGAAGGTTTGAGAAAGTAGGTGGGGAAGGAAAGAAAGAACCCCTGGCTTCAGCAGCATGGCATGGCCCTGGAGTCACACAACCCCAGACGGCAACTGCCCACTCCTGTCCTCATCTGTCACGAGGTGAGTAGGGTCCACCAGAAGGCATGCGGGACCTCTGCTGTGGTCAGGAGAAAATGAGAGAAAGTTGAGATCAGAGGGGACTGGGGCTTGAGGAATTGACCTAAATTAGGAACTTCGGTGCCGCGTTACCTGGGTTTGAACCCTGAATCCATCACTGACCAGCTGTGTAAGCAGCCCTCTCTGAACCTTAGTATCCTCGTTTTGAAAAAATGGCTAAGAGCATAGGACGTAATGAGTTGGCACACATACACACTTAGAGCAGCATCTGGCATAAAGAAAGAACTAGGAAAAGAAACTCAGCAAGAAGCATTAGGCTCAGGACAAAGAAAATGGTAATCAGAGGAACTGAAGAATGCAAAATCCTGCCATGTTTTGTTTGTCGATTTGTTTGTTTGTTGTTTAGTTTGAATGATCTGCAAATTGGGAGAAAAGTCCTGAGCACAACGGGATACAACCAATCCAAACCTAGGAGCAAAAATAAAACCTTTCAGTATTAACTCAGCTTCAGAGCCACTGCCTTCCCAAATGATGCCTTTTTGCAAATTAGGGGAGTGGGGTGTGGTGGGGTGGGAAAGCCCCTTCTCCAAGACCTTCCCAAACCATTCACCAAGAAATTGTTGTGATAAATATACGAACGTACACTGATGCTAATGTGGAAGAGTTTCCAGTGTTGTACAGTGTACATCCCATACAACCACATGCCAGCCCTTCAGTTCTGGCTGAAAGTTTGTTTCCCTATCTTTATGCAATATGCTACATATTCTTTATCATGAAATGTTTAAACAACAAGAAACAGGGCAACTGCATATGCCATGTTCATTTTTCCTCCTATTGTTGCAGGCTAAAAATTTTTAATGCTTATCAATTTTTCAAATAGATTTCTGCAAATGTATTTCACATGAGATGTATCTACTTCAAAACACAATTTTGAAAAAAAAAAAAGGAAATTAGCTCAAAAATTCAAGTCGTTGAATAAAAGTAAAAAACGTTGACTACGAGCCAATGTTGGAAAAGCTGTGTTAGTAACTCCGTTTTGAAATTAACTTCTGCAGAGGTTTAACAAAACCCGAAAGGCTTTGAAAACATTTCTGCAACAATTGAGGTCTGCAGAAATATGACAGGGCTTGAAGTAGTTTGGCTGAAACAAACACAAACTAAACTTCTGGTTTGAGTAGAGGGGTTTTTTTTTCCCCCCCTCAAATTATTTTCCTTTCATCACAAAATAGAAAACCTCTTTGTTTCATGCATCCAGCTGAGCACCCATAGGCATTCATTCTGGTTTGGTCTTGGCTAAATGCAGAGAAACACAGTGGACCTGTTTCAAGTCAACGCTGCCGAGTCGTCATGAATTCATCACTATACTGTCACAAATGTCCTCCTACAGTGCTTTTCATTGCCTAGTGGTACCAGAAGAAAAGAGCCAGTATTGTTTATGAAATGGCTGTGAAACAGATATTTGATTCTTTTTTTCCCTCCTCCAAATCTGTTATAAGCAACGGAAGCAAAGGAAGGAGGAAGAAAAAGAGAAGGGCAGTCACTTCAGTGGTGTCAAACCGGGCAGGAAGGAGAAGGGGAGACAGAATAGAAGGAAAGAGTTGAAAGAGAAAAGAAGAAAGGCAGAGGAAAAGAGAGAAAGAGGAAAAAAATCTTAGTTCTCCACCCATAAACCTGGATATAAATAGACCCTAATTTGGAAGATTATTTGTTTTTCACTTTTTGCCATAAACCACAAACATGTGTATCTCCGTAAGTTCTGATCCATATTTTTACTATAGAATAAGCCTTACACTCATCTGAGGCTTTCTTTTCCAAAGTTGTGCTATTTTGACTTTTATCAGAACCCCTGGGTAAAATAGGAGGTAAGTTTGAAACAGTCTTGGAAAAACAGAATGTTGCTCCGTCTTACTCTGCTCCCAGGGCCTGGACTAGGATGAACAAGCCGAGCATGTGTGATGTAAAACTGAAGGAGACTCACTCTCAGGGGCATCTCCTTTAATTAAAACCTGGGTGTCTCACTTGCCTCACCCTAGTCTGGGCCTGCCACCCAGTCGCACAAGTGCTTCTCTGCCCTTGCAGGAATCTGTGCTCTTTCTCTCACTTCCAGCTAAAAGCCAGGTGCAGTGGCTCCTCTCCCTTCAGAATCTCCAACTCCTCAACTCCTTCCCACTTTATCCCAAGCCTTATTCTCACCTCCCACAACCAATCCTCTTTTGTCCTTAGGAATTTATGGCTGAGCTTTAAACAGGCCACCAGGAATTTTAGAAGTTAATAGGTAGTTCCTAGGCCTTGTTTCAATTAAAAAAAAAAAAAAAATACTGCCAGGCACAGTGGCTCACACCTGTAGTCCCAGTACTTTGTGAGGCCAAGACAGGTGGGTCGCTTGAGCCCGAGTTAAAGACCAGCCTAGGCAACATAGCGAAACCCCATCTTCTCAAAAAATTAGTCAGACATGGTGGTGCATACCTGTGGTTCCAGTTACTTGAAAGGTTGAAAAGGGAGGATCACCTGAGCCAGGTGAACTGTGATTGAGGATAAGTGAACTGTGAATGAATCACTGCACTCCAGCCTGGATAACAGAGCAAGACTCCATCTCAAAAAAAAACAAAATCCATCAAAGAAATGTTTTGTTATCCTGTGAAACCATGAAACCACCTTTAGTGATATCATGCCCTAAAAATAAATCATTCAACTCATCCAAAGTTCTATCCAAAACAGATTCTTATCTAGTGATGAGAGAAAGCCTAACACGACGTGCCTGTCTACTTAGCTGTTGATTAGATTACTTTTTATTAGGTTAGATCCTGAAAATGGTTTTCTAGAGGAAAAGATAATGACACAGGGACACCTCCTGGGGTTTCCTTCAGTCACCACTCAGAGCCATTCCTTTTCACACTCAACTTTCTTCCTTCCCTACAGACAATTGCTCCATACCAGGCCTGACCTATTAGGGGGCATGCCATAGCCCGCAGATGTGCTGAAAAACACGGCTTCTGCTGGAGATGGAAAAAGGACTTTGGGGAGGACGAGATGCCTCATGTCAAAGCAACAAGGTCCCAGTGAAGAGCTGCAGGCCTCAGAGGCAAGCAGGCAGAGCAGTTTCTTGGTCTGAATGTCTTTCTTCTTCAGTCTCCAGCAAATCACCACAGTGAGCTGTCAGCATTTTTCCCACATCCTCCAGAAGCAGCCTCTGGATCCTAAACACAATTCTTCCTTTGATTCTTTTGATGACAGTGCAACAACAAAATGCTGTGGCAATCAAAACTGCCTGAAAACAGCAGATTAGCCATTCCCAGTTTTAATTGAATTAATCAAAGAACTGTCAGCACAGATGCTGTCCATGGTTCTCCTAAAGATGAAATTTTTTTTTTTTTTTTTTTTTTTTTGAGATGGAGTCTCGCTCTGTCACCCAGGCTGGAGAGCAGTGCATGATCTTGGCTCACTGCAGCCTCTACCTCCCAAGTTCAAGCAATTCTCCTGCCTCAGCCTCCCAAGTAGCTGGGACTATAGGCACCCGCCACTACACTCGGTTATTTTTTTGTAGAGATGGTGTGTCACCATGTTGGCGAGGATGGTCTCAATCTCCTGACCTCGTCATCTGCCTGCCTCAGCCTCCCAAAGTGCTGGGATGACAGGCATCAGCCACCATGCCCGGCAAGATGAAATCTTGATACTGTGTCCTTGAGACTTCTCACTTAGATTGTCTCTTCCAGACAGAACTTTAGAATATTCACAGGAGTGACTAGCACATGTGGTGAGGTTGAGGATGAGGACAGCAATGAAGATGTGCCAGTCACTTAAAAACACTATTTCATTTAATTTTCCAAAGAGTCCAGCCAGACACATACCAATGTCCCCATTTTGCAAATGAAATTGAGGCTCAGAGAAGTTATATGTTCACTCAGCTAAGAAAAAGTGGAATTACAATTGGAGTCTATGTCTAATCTTCTTAGACCTCACGCTCTTTGCCCCTGTTCACCCTCCTCTATGCTTCCTCCCATATGCGATGTGCCTAATACTCTTCTCACGAGCACACATGCTAGGTTTGCAGCTTGGGCCTTGGCTTTTCTCTTCTGAGCTTGAATCACAGGCAGCTAATGGTAAAGGGGTCTTCTCACACGACTTTGTGCAATCCTCCAAATTAAGATGAGAAAACTAAGGAGAAATAGATTAAGTGGCTGTGCCTCTAGTGAGCCATTGAGTCAATGTCAACACCAGGACCACCACTGACTCTGGGGCAGTATGCTGGTACTTCATGGTGCTCACAAAATTGTGCAAGGGCCAGGCATGTGCCACATGCCTGTAATCCTAGCAACTTGGGAGGCTGAGGCAGGAGGATCCCTTGAGGCCAGGAGTTCGAGACTAGCCTGGGTAACGCTTTTTCCTAAAAAGTTTTGAACATCATCCAGTCATGGTGGTATGTAGTCTTAGCTACTCAGAAAACTGAAGCAGAAAGATCCCTTGAGCCTAGTAGTTCGAAGCTACAGTGAGCTGTGACCACTCCAACGTACTACAGCCTGGGTGACAGAGCAAGATCAAACTTTTAAAACATATATATACATAATATATATTTTTAAAGATTGTACTAGGAAAGACCCATGTCATGAAAGTGGGGAGCTGATTCTCTCAAGCCCCCAATTTTTCTGGGTCACACAGTTAAGTGGGGAGTTCTGGAGTTTCAGTGAGGGGCAGCACTCACACATGTCAATCATATTTGACTCTGTCACTTACTGTTACTTTTCAGAAGAGCAATTCTAGTCATCAAAGCCCATAGAGAAAGCAGATAGTAAACAGAAACAGATTTGCTAGCACTTTTTCTGGGTCAGTTCTTTCATTTTCTTCTAGGACTTTCTAGTTCTCTCATCCTGGAGTTGTGGCAGTACCAGGTTTAAACTACTCTTCACATCACCACCACGCTCTACTTCCTCAATTCCTTAGTACCTATTTTCCAACATGGCTTTAGTAATCCAGGCTATATAAACCCCACACACACTCTGCAGGTGATTCACCTGCTCCTGGGTGACTGCCTCCTCCCTCTGATATCCCCTCCTTAGTTCCTCTAAGCCAGAAGTTGCAATCACAAATGTTTTCAGGAGCTAGGAAGATAAAGATAAATGTGTACAGTGCCAGGTGTACGATGATAGGGAAAGGTGAGGAGGATAGCAAACTAGAAAGTGCATGTCCCATCTAGAGAAATTCAAATTTTAAAAAAATATAAGCATGCTTCTGACCAAATAGAATACTTGTACAGAACTGGGTGCAGTGGCTCACATCTGTAATCCTAGCACTTTGAGAGGACAAGGCAGCAAGTTAGCTTGAGGTCAGGAGTTTGAGATCAGCCTGGCCAACATAACGAGACCCTGTCTCTACAAAAAATAAAAAAAAAATTATGTGGGCATGGTGGCATACAACTGTAGTCCTAGCTACTCAGTAGTCTGAACCTTGAGTAGCTACTCAGGAGGGCCACTTGAGCCCAGGAGTTCCAGGCTGTAATGAGCTATGAATGAGCCACTGCTCTACAGTCTGAGTGACAGAGTGAAAGTCTGTCTCCAAAAAAAAAAAAAGGAATCCTTGTGCAGCCTGGATTCACCTGGATTCAGTGGGCACCAGTTTTCAATCTTCTCAGGGCCCTCGTCTAACCTGTAGGCATTGCTTTCTTTAAACCTTTCTCAAAGTCGAATTTGTTTCCCAAGTACTTTCTTCACTAATCACCACTCCTTTACATCCCTTTAATTGTATATACAATTCAAGCCCTTTTATCTGGCTTTCTTATTATATGTACCTTAAGGGTAACTTTACTTGGGACCCTACCTCAAATTTTGTTAATCGGAACCTCCAAGGAAATAGAGTGCATAGTGTCCAAGTCTAATAAAAGAACTCTTACTTGGTGCAAGTTCTATTCCTAAGTGTTTACATTTGTGTCATTGGAATTTTGGAAACTCCTCAACAATGGGGCAGGAGCTAATTTTCTATATCCCCATAGTTGGGAGGAAAGGGAAACATTCTGTTGTTAATTTGCACAAATACAAATAAACAATATGGTTTTCTGAATGACTGAGTCACTGTGACACCCAGCCAACTCTATGCCTCAGCCATTTCTCACTTGTCTCCCAGAAAGCGGTCAACACGGTTCACCTTGACTCATCATTCTGTCATCTGCTGCCCTCTACTGGAAGGGAATACATATAGCAGACAGTGTGATCCAGAATCCAGACCAACCTCCATAAAATGACAACTGTCACACAGAAAAAACGTCCTTACCTCCGTGGTTGTAGTGTTGGAGTAATATAACAAAAACATGACAAATGTCATGTAACAAAAACATGTCATATAACAAATGTCATCCCTACCCCTGTGTGTGGCTGGAATGATATAACAAAAAACATGACTTACTGAAGAGTCAAGCTACAGATTTTTTTATTATGGAAAGCAAAGTTTGTGTTGAAGTAAAATAGGCAGGAATTGGCCAGGCGCAGTGGCTTACACCTGTAATCCCAAAACTTTGGGAGGACGAGGAGGGTGGATCACGAGGTCAGGAGATCGAGAACATCCTGGCCAACATGGTGAAACCCCGTCTCTACTAAAATTACAAAAATTAGCTGGGCATGGTGGCATGCGCCTGTAGTCCCAGCTACTCGGTAGGCTGAGGCAGGAGAATCCCTTGTACCCGGGAGGCGGAGGTTGCAGTAAGCCGAGATAGTGCCACTGCATTCCAGCCTGGCGACAGAGTGAGACTCTGTCTCAAAGAAAAAACAAACAAAAAAAAAGAATAGGCAGGAATCGAGTCACTGGAATAAGAAAAAAAAAAGAAAAAAAAAAAAGGCTGGGAAGAAGCCAGAATGAGGTCTTTACACAATGCAGCAAACATGCCATTTAAAAAAATATATATATATGCCTTTTATTGGTGCTTTTTTTAATTATAAAAGTATAAACTCCATAACACACATTTTTTAACTATGTAAGTAAGTGGTTATCTTAGAAAGTATAGATAAGTGACCAAATAAAAATTCAACCATCCTCTATTGAAGAAACTGACAATATTACAAGTATATAATCCTAGATATTATATAATGCATAGTTAAACATGATTTTGTTTTAACAAATATAGGGTCTGTCTGGGCACAGTGGCTCACACCTGTGATTTCAGAATTTTGGGAGGCCAAGGCAAATGGATTGTTTGACCCCAGGGGTTCAAGACCAGCCTGAGCAACATGGTGAAATCTCATCTCTACAAAAAATGCAAAAATTAGCCAGGCGTGGTTATGCATCCCCATAGTCCCAGCTACTCAGGAGGCTGTGGTGGGAGGATCACTTGAGCCCGGGAGATGGAGGCTGCAGTGAGGCAAGATCACATCACTGCACTCCAGCCTGGGTGACAGAGCGAGACCCTGTCTACATATTTTATATCACATTGTGCATATTTCTATATCACATTTTGCATCTCATTTCACCCTTTGGGTCTTACAACAGAATGCTGAGGCCCTGAGAGGATACCTGTTTTCTGAAATCATTACTTACCTTTATGCTTCAGCCACTCAGAGTGTGAGCTCTGTGAGTGTGCTATGGCAGACAAAGTTACCTGCATTTCTCTTTCAGGGCCCTCTTTCATCCAGCTATTCCAGCTGACAAACAAGTGACCAATCATAGCATATTTTATTTAAATATTTTATTTAAATCAATATTTAGTTAAATCAATATTTTAGTTAAATCAATCTGGAAAGTAAATTACACCATGTAATGCAACTATACTCATCATGGTAAGTTAATTGTTTAAGATCCACTACAGCACTGGATTTAAACTTTGTGGATATGGCACTCTATTCCTGCCTTAATAAATATGTTTTAAATTTTATCTATATGGAAGGGATATTTTTCCTAAAAATTAGGAAAGACGTTTAGCTCTCTAGAGAGAAAATTTCAAAAGTAACCACTCTGCAGTTATCTTAGAAATGAAACAGGATCATCATTTCTCCAGGCATGTGTGGTTTGTTCCCCATGTTATACACACAACAAGAAAAAGAACAGCATCTACTTCAGGGAAAGCCCTGATGGTAGGAATGAAAGACAGCATGACCAGATTTGATGTTAAAGCAAAACTAAAAACTCCAGGATGGTACTTAAGTGAGCGTGATAGGAACGCATTGTTTCCTTATAATGATTTTAAATGGAAATTACAATTCAATCACAAATAAAAGTAAATTGTAGACAGTGAGGCGAACAAATCTGTTTCACTCGAATTCACGGTGATTATCAAATTAGCAGCTACTCATTCACCACTAACCATTTTCACTCTTCTCAGTCTCCCTAACAGCCCTGAACTACAGCTTCATGGTGATTGCAATGGTGGCAGCTCATCAAGGCTGTATTTTAGCTGTGCTGTTATCTTCCATGTTTTTTTGCTCATTGTTTAGCAAGGTAGAGGGGAAGAAAAGCACTGGGGAGTGAGAACGAGTACCTGCGCCTGTTTTAAAGGTTGTGCGACACCAGGTGAAGGCCTAACATCTGGCTCCAGGCTGCCCTCCCCACCTGTCTCTAGTACTCCCCTCACCAGCCCCACTCTAGCCACACTGATCTCCTTGCTGTTCCTCCACGCACCAAGCACACTCCTGCCCCAGGGACTTTGCACCTGCTATTGCCTCAGTTGGAACCCCCTTCCCACCCACATCTACAATATCTCCTGCTATTGCAGTTATATTACAGTAGGGTCTGAGTCCAAATGTCCCTTCTGCAGAGACGTTAGCCTTCCTCAACGGATCCTCTCTAAGACAGCGCCAACTGTCACTCCCTACCCCCTCACTCTGCTTCGTTTCTTCCCCAAACATTTATTTGTCCCAATACCTGACATGATATTATATACCTACTGGGCATCTCTATCTTTTAATTTGCATTGATACATAAAAGTTGCACATGTTCATGGTACATGTGGTAATTTGATAGTCATATAATCGAGTCAGGGGAGTTGGGATATCCATCCCCTTAAGCATTTATCTTTTCTCGATGCTAAGACTGTATGTTTCTTTATTGAAGGAACCCAGTATCACCCAGGAGATTCTGACCAAGGAGGTCCAGGGTAGATGTGGCTGTACATATGTTGAAAATGTCACCAGGAAATGCTGACACACACCCTGGTTAAGGACCACTAGTTTAATGGCTATTACAGCTTATGGGGTCATGAGGTCTTGATTAAAATTCCAGCTGGACGGGCATGGGACAGTGCAGGTCTAGGCCCAGTCAGTGGCATGGCAGCCATAATACCCATCTCCCAAAGCTGTGCTGAAAATAACAGAAGATAATGGATTTGAGCAACCTCCTGAACTGGAAAGTACTATGTAAACACCTGGTATTAATGCCCATTTCTTTTCTGAAAGTGAATTCCTTATATCCTGAAGAAACAAAAATTTTAAATTAGTAATAAAATCTATTTTTATTTAGAACTCCTGACAATATTTCTGAATCAGATTGACCAAAGCAGTTGCTCTCTTGTTAACTCAAAATCGTTAAGTCCATTTTTATCTCTAAAGGCAGTGCAAAGGGAAACAAATAGAATTCAGCCAATACTTGCAGCCGATCTAAATAATTCCAAATTCTAAAATTCGTAATACTAACAGCCAGCCTGCGATTTGGCCTGCATCAATCACCCCGGCGCTGCTGTGTGGGCGAGAGGGGCAGCTCACGACTGCGAGTTGCCTGAACGTCAGCCGCCCCTGGACTGGCTACTTCGTAAGGTGGAAGCTGCTGCTCCGCCCGCGGCGCACGCCCAGGAAAGCGGACAGGTGGAGGGGGGAAACGCGCTGCCTGGAAACACCAGAACACAGCATTTCAGGAAGCAGCCAGCAGAAATAGGGCGTTTTGGAAACAGTGGCTCTAATCACAGGAGAGTTCAATGTGATCACCGAAGGGGCGGGGTCCTGTGTCATAAAAAGCAATGGGTGAATTGAGGAGGCTTTTCCTTGGGCGGTTAAAGGGGAGGCATATCATCTTCTGTGATAGGAATTAGTCCTCCAGAGAACTGATCTATGGTCGCCTTTTATGACAGATATCACCAGGAAAGGGCTTAGGAACACACAAGTGGGGACATTTTGTTATTCATGTTTATATAACCAAGGTAATAAAGGTATATTTTATATATGGGCCTCTTATGCCACTAGCCATGTTTCATTGGATCAAGGGTGACACCTAGTGGGGAGACTGTGCTAAACTTATTTTCTGTCAAAAAAATTCAAATTAGTTTGTAAAATTATCCCACATACAACCAAAGTATCATAAAACCAATGTCTTTGAAAATTGCACCCAAAATCCTACGACTTTAATCTCCACAGGAACAACAGAAAAAGGGGACTGGCACACTGAAACTAGATTTAAACAAGCCAGAAAATATATACGCCTAAGAAGAAACTGATAAGGAAAGGAAACAGAGTTAAAGTGAAACCCCGTCTCTACTAAAAATACAAAAATTAGCCGGGTGTGGTGGCACGTGACTGTAATCCTGGCTACTCAGGAGGCTGAAGCAGGAGAATTGCTTGAACCTGGGAGGCGGAGGTTGCAGTGAGCCAAGATTGAGCCACTGCATTCCAGCCTGGGCAATAGAGCAAGCCTCTGTCTCAAAAAAAAAAAAAAAAAAAAAAAAGGAAAGAAGACTAAGCTTTGCCCCTATCTTCTTTAACATGGTGAAAATTTTCCATCAGAGGGAGAGAGGACAGCTGGGATTTGACTAGGAAACTGTGGCAAGTACTTGCTAATTGAAAGCAGGTGGAAAACAGTGGCTAGTGCTGCCAGAGCCCTGCTGAGCAGCCTGGCCTGGAGCAGCTGGCCCCTTTGCCTTTCGGGGTCCAGGAATCAACTCTTGCCCCACATTTCTGAAGTTCTGCAATTCACATGCCATGTTACACCAACCAGGACTGTGTGGAGGCCACCCTGGGATTCTCACCCCAGAGGTTATTGCCATTTTTTCTGACCCTCAAATCAAGCATATAACCTAACACCTACCTAGTCAGACTATAAAGCAGTCATCCAAGTAAGTAAGGCCTGCCTCCAGAAATTTAAGATATTAACCTGCTGTAACTACATAGATCTGTATTTGATTTTTTTTTTTTCTTTTTTTGAGATAGAGTTTCGCTCTATCACCCAGGTTGGAGTGCAGTGGCATGATGTCAGCTCACTGCAACCTCTGCCTCATGGGTTCAAGCAATTCTCCTGTCTCAGCCTCCCCAGTAGATGGGACTACAGGCACACGCCAGCACGCCTGGCTAATTTTTGTATTTTTAGTAAGGATGGGGTTTCACCATGTTGGTCAGGCTCATCTCCAACTCCTGACCTCAGGTGATCTGCCCGCCTCGGCCTCCCAAAGTGCTGGGATTACAGGCGTGTGTCACCGGGGTGCCCAGCCTATATTTGACCTTTTCGATTTTCATAAATAACTTATTCTGCTTTCTAAATTCCCTCCGGAATAATATTTTGCTTTTTTTTTCCCTCAGGAATAACATTTGCTGTCATTCAGGAAAACAATTTTACCAGGTGCTAGCAGTTTCCTATTTCTCTTTTATCCATGATTGCAGCTTTCTGGTAGCTCACCTCCTTCTCACCCACTCCCCTCTAAGTCTCTAAGTCACCTTCTCACAGGACTCTGGAGGACCCAACCCAGGGTTTCCATCCCAGAGTCCTCCCACCCAAGGCCTTCCTTCCAGCTGCCTCACAATGATTCCTCTGAAACTCACTGAGTAAACATCAATTTGCCATGAAACAGCTCCCACTTGAGCATCTCCGTTCCACTAGAAACATGCACTTTATGACTCCCATGCCTGGTCTGCACCACACTGTTGGTTTGCTCTGGCAGCCCTGTTGAGCCTCATGGTATAATTCATTCCTGTTTGTTTTATTGGTTAAATCAAATTAAAATGTGTATTTGGCTGGGATATAGCATGCTCACTTGTATTTTAATTTACACACATGAACCCAGTGTTGAGACCCAGAGGCCCAGTTTAAAAATTAGAAGTTTTCGAAGCCATGCTGAGACAATCATCAACAACAGTTAAAAGACTTCACAGGCAGCAAATATTTAAAACAAGTTTAATTACCAATAAACTGGTCTTCGAGGCCAAGGAAGTGTGACTCCCATCTGCAAGTTTCCACATCTGGCTGCAATAGAATGACCAGGCACCTCTCATAGATCTCCTGAGCTAAAGTCTCTAGGCAGGGACCTAGAATCTCTATTCTTCATCAGCTCTCAGCCAGCCCCACATATTTTTCAGTCCAGTGTTTGAAAGCACTGCTCTAAATCGCAGTTCAAACCTCACCTCTTTCAGAAAGATTTGATAAAGCAACTTCTGCCACTGTTAGCCAGCCTAAAGTCATATCATCTTGATTTTTGTCGTATCTATGTACCACCCCTACTGTAATTTACCTAATATGTGTATACCAATTGGCTTATATTTTTGCATAAATGAACTTAGTTGTTTAAAAAATATATCATTGCCATGAAATCATGACTTTGATGTATTTTTTTCTAATATGCAATACAATAAATAAAATGCACGGGTAAAATTGCTTTCAAATGTTCTTCCCTGTAACAGTAAACATAGATTTTTCACCAATAGGGTACCTCTACAATATTTGAGAAAACACTAATATAAGGAAATAATCTGATCCCACCTTTCCTCCGAAGATGGCTCTAAGGAAAAATGTAAATAGGGAAATTTCGTATTGAGGGCCTCGGTCTTCATCCACGTCCCCCTTCCTTTAAACAGTAATCACATAAATCACTGGGGTGGGACCTGCATATCCAGTAATTCTAATATGAGCCAGAACTAAAAACCATTATGTCATTTCCCTTTCAGAAGACATTTCTCCTCAACAAGGAATCTCCATTCCTCCTACCATGCCCATAGGACCAGCCTTTATGCAGTGACAGACACAGGATGAAAAGGCTTCCAGCATGTTGAAACGTTCACCCAGCTGCAGATCAGAGGAAAAAAAAAAATACCTTGACTCTGGAATTCCAGAGAAAGCCAATTTTCAGGCTGTCCTAAACTCACACTATATCCATATACATCCACAACTGAAGGGCTTGTTTTACTTATTTCATTCTTCCTTTCTCCTTATTCTATTTTGTTATTTTATTAGCTAAGATACATTTTGACAATTTTTTCTTATTTTGAATGCAAATGTTCAATGAAAGAAAATTTAGAAGATAAAAATAAGTAATAAAAGTAAACATTTTAAAGGTCCATAATACCACCATAGAGAGGTAATCACTTTTAACACTGCAGGATATATATCAAAACCCTTTCTAGAATATGAGTCAGAGTGTTTTTAGAGAATGGTGTGTGCTGAACGCACTGCTGTAAAAGAAGGAGAGATGCTTTTTCCTCCCTCATTCCCAAGCAAACTTTGTATTCAAGTCTGAGCTTCCTAGCTCAGTAGTTTAATACAGTGTAGTTGCAGAGCTACAAACCAGAAGTCAGGAGGTGCTAGAAAGCTAACACACTATGCACCCAGAAAGAGACTGGTCCTGAGAGTGGAGGCCTGAGCCAGGAGAACAGGAGTTTTGCTAAAGAGGAGACCAGTGGCATTGGGTTCAAGAAATGGTGAAGATCTATGCCTCACACCCAGACAGCCCTCAAGTAGTGACCTGACTTCCAGAGAAGGGGGACTGAAACCCAGATTTTCGGCCTTGGCCCACAACAAAAGATTCCTGTGCCCAGCTTGGTAGAGGAAAAGAAACTGCCCTCCTATAAATGGCAGCGAGCATCCTAAATTCCTCAGCAGCTTTATAAATCAAGAAGAGCCTCCTAAAACTCAACTGAGATGGAATTTCCTGCCAGTTGTGGGTGGGAGGGGACAAACTGATCTCATTTGGAATTGTTAAGGCCCATTGACCTAAACCACCAGAACTCTGGAGCCTCCTGGCAAGAGGGAGTTGAGATGGCTTCTTATAGGATCTGGGAATTTAATGGATAAATTTAAGGAGAAATTAGGAAAGTAGGGATCAAGTCTGGATTAGAGTCTGTCAAAATGAAGGGATGATTTGGTGATAAATTACTAAATTTTTATCTTAGCAAGGAAAAATCTAAAGTGGGAAGAGTTGTCATTCATTTAAAAAGAAATAAAATAGCAGTCACTTCTGTTAAAAGAAGAAGATATTTAGTCACTTTTATGGTTATAGAGTGGCCTCATCTTTATCTTGTTCCAAACATAGGCACAGAGTGGCCTTGTCTAAGCATTGTTTATATTCTGTAAGTGTTGTTAATGTTCACTTGGGAACGTCATGATCCAGCAGTCAACAGCACAAATTTTTACTTTCCTAAACAAATAAAGGAACACATCATCTCTCAGATCAAACTAATCTTCATTACATATATACAAATATATACTTATTTTTTACCAATAACATATTATGCTATGCATACTATTTGGCGATATGCTTTACATAATGATATATCATCAGTAGCTTTCCATTGACAGTGTTCATCTAGATCACTTTAAATGTAGGAATGGAGCTCCATCATGCAGATGAGCCAAAACGTGTTTCATTGATCCCCTATTGCTCAACATTTAGCATGTTTTCCTCTGTGTGTGTGTGTGTGCGTGTGTGTGTGCATGCGTGTGTGTGTGTGCGTATTCATTTCCTAAGGCTGCCATAACAAAATACCATAGACTGCATAGCTTAAATAAGAGAAATTTCTTTTCTCACAATTCTAGAGTCCAGAAGTCCCAAATCAAGATGTTACCAGATTGATTTCATTCTGAGGCCTCTCTCCTTAGCTCACAGATGGCTTTCTTCCTAGAATGCCTTCACATGGTCTTTCTTCTGTGTATGTATGTCCATGTCCTAATTGCCTCTTCTTATAAGGTTACCTGTCATACTAAGTTAGGTCCCACCCGTAGGACTTCATTTTACCTTAATCTCCTCTTTAAAAGCCCTATCTCCGAATACAGTCACATTCTGCAGTACTTGGAGTCAAAACTTCAATATATGAATTTGGGGTGACCCAGTTCAGCCCATAACAATGTGAACATCTCTGTGTCTATGATTTTGTGTATATCCATAGTTATTTCCTTAGGATAAATCTATAGAGGTGAGATTGCTAGGTCAAAGTGAGATCACAGTTTGAAGGCTTTTGGTAATAACATCAAATAGCCCTTAAAAAGTTGCCCCAATGTACACTCTCGCCAAGCAGTACAGGAAAATAACTTTAGCCCTGTTTCCTTCATTGTGCTTTGTAATTTTGTGATCTCTTTTTATTGGTTTCTTATTTGGGAGATTTATCGATCTCCACATGAGTTCAGATGGCCCAACATGTTCGTGAGACCAAGATGACAAGTTTCATAGCTTCAGGAGGAGAGAGTTTTCATCAGTAGTTATGGAAACAAAGAGAATATCCTATAGATTGTAAATCAGGACTGTCATTTCTATACACAAAGGACTGCACAAAGTTACATTTTTTACTGACATAGTGCCTTGATTTTTATAACAAGCATTTAATACTCTATTTTTACACCATGACTTCTCAGTAAACAGTTGTTGATTATCTTTTAAACAGCAACTAATTCAATTAGGAATCTTTTTGTTGTAAGTGACAGAAACCCCAACTCTAAATGGCTTAAGAAAAAAAAAAGGAATTCATTGATTCATATTGATTCATGTAACTGAAAACCCTGTGAGACAGGGTAGCCACAGGTAAGGTTTCATTCTGAAATTAAAGGCTACCATCACCAGGGCCCACCTCTGTTTGTCTGCCTTTGGACTAGCTTGACGCCTAAGCTCTCTGTGGTGGCCTCTGGCAATGCCAAGTTGTGTCACAAAAATGGCTGCAGGAGAATCAGAAGGAAGTCATTACAGACACTAGGCAGGAAAACAACAAATACCACTATTCTGTCTCCCACATAGTTCTAGAGCTAGCAGGAAGTTTAGAAATCACCTAGTCTAATAATTTTCAAGTTTTTTATGTTGTGTTTTGTTCTGCTGGGTAATCCTTTCTTCAGACAAGAGCTTATGATGAAGTCAAATACATGAAATAGAATTAAAAACCAAGCGGGTAAGTTGAAACAGAGGTGGGGATCCCTTGCCCCCTCAGTGCTCATTCTCCCTGAGGCACCTCTGAGGAGCACAGTATTGATCACTTTAGCAATAGGGAAACTGAGGCCAGAGCACATACATGGCTCACTCTAGAACACATCACCCGTGAATGACAGAGCCAGTGGAAGTCAGGAGCCTTCACCCTGCCCCCTCAGCCTCACTGCTTCTGTCACTGGTTGCTCCTCACTGCCATTTTGAGCATTATGTTTAACTGATATCCTTGATTTAGCAACTCCATTCCTGCCAAAAAAAAAAAAAAAATGGAAGCAGAATGAAAAGCTCAATTGCCTGTCATCTGTGCACATGCATAGCCCTTGTGTCTCCAGCCACAGTTGGTTACTGAGACCAGCTCAAAACTGAGCAGACTCAGAGCCACATTAAGCCTCTGTTCATCCAAGTCCACTTGAGGTGTTTAATTTCAAATCGGCAAACCGTGCCTAAATCAGTGTTTCTCAGGGAGTAATCTAAGAATTTTGTGGATACCTCTCATCCAAAGCCCTCTTAGGAACTCTTGAGTTTAGAAGATATTTTTGGACAGGTAAAGTGAACCAAAGCTAGAACCTAGAAATAGCTGTCCTATGAGAAAGAAAGCTTATCAGTTCCAATTTAAAAGATAGAAATGCTTTTCTTTAGTGCATGATTGAGAGTTAAAACCAATGCTGGAAAAAGAAATGAAAATGGTGGCCAAATTTATGCAGATGCCATAGGCAGTTAAAAATAAAATAAATATTTTAAATAAAGTAAAATAAGCAACACCGTATATGCCTGATGAGAAGTATCCCCCAAAATATCACTGACACGTTTTATCTGAATTTATAGCCAAGAGATGAATACAGGAAGACTGCTGTAGCTCACAAATGCATTCTCTCTTTCCTCCTCTGCCTCCCATCTCCTTCTTCTACTTTGTATTAAAGCTTTTCTTATGCAAAAGACCCAGGACATAGAAGAAAACAGAAAATGTCATTAATAAATTTTTTTTAAATAAAATACAACATTAAAGGCCGTTGGGACACTAAGTAACATACTGAGCTGTATCTATGCAAGACCATGGGTTAGAGCCCACAAAGTCACAAGAGAGCAGAATGGAAGAATGATTTTTGGAGAGTCTCATGAAACATAACTATCCCTTTATACAGAGAAAAAATGTTTCTATCAAAGCTATGATTTCTAGCAAACCCACACATAACCTTTTTCATTGTGCATTGGTGTTCCACAATTAAAAGCAATTTTCATTACTTGAAGCTAGATATATAGAGTCTCTCAAAATGTCCCTCGTAAAAGAAAACTTTTCCCTTGACATAGAAAAAAAATGGAGAAAACCGACATATATTTACACATCCCTTTTAGATCCAAAATTATTTTTGGGGTTTCTTAGCAGAAATATATTAAACCCATCATGATTTGCTCATCATAGAGTCTTGAGATCTAGTACATAAAAAGATGTGACTGTCAGGAGAAACAATTCAAGTTGAGGAGGCATTGATTTTTCCCACGTGTAGACTTGAATAACCAAAGAAATTCCTTCATGTCCCCCTGAAACCACCTGTTTACACCTCAGTTATTTGTCACCTGTTGTTGTAATTTTCTGTTACTCATCCATCTCTCCCACGACATTCTTAGCAGAGGCAAGGGCTGTATCTCATTTAGGATCCTGGAGGGCCTAGGAGAATGCTTGGCCCTCAAATATTCAATTAATTGAGTCAGCACTTAATAAATGGCATAGAAACAGAAGCATAGAAGTGGCCAGATGAACCATACCAACACCCCTTCCAAGATTTGAAATGCTACTATTTTTACCTGTTTTTCTGGATTAGCAAAAGGCTAAGTGTAAACCCCAAAGAAAGCCTGGGTCCAAAATATCAGAAAATATGACCAAGTAAGAATTAGAACTGTGGAAGAGGTTCTGAAAACACTGGGTGAAATTAATGTCTCCTCAATGGTATTTTTTGCTTTTTTCTTTTGCTGGTTTATTTAATCAAAAAGATAAGGAAGCCTAAAAACCTCGTTGTTAGGGAACCTGCAGCTCAAAACTAAGAAGCTGAACCAAAAGAGGGCACTCTTACCACAGAGATTTACAGCCAACGGGTTTTTGAATGTTTGCCCCTCAGCGCAGCCAACAGAGAAAGCACAACATTCTTTCCTAAGGAGCTCATGACTCTCCCAGCCAAGTGAGAAGGAAAAGGCAAAACACCAAGGGTAAAAACTCAGCAGAGAATGCCAAAGGCAATGACCGTGCTCCCTGACCATCATACTGTGGAGGCAGAGCTTTATATGGTCCTCAAAGGACTGCTTACCTCCTCCTCACTAAACCTTAAAAAAATATATATTTCAAAGACAAACTATACCAAGCCAACCACCCACATTACCCAGTCTATGAAGCCAGCCCACATTCTGGCCTTCATTGCCTTTCAACTCTTTTTATTTCCTGTTGCTGAAACAAGTCATTTCATTCTAGAACCAAACAGGTTTGAGGACGCCTGTCAGAGACCTGTAACATTAAGTGGCAGTGTCACCCTCGTTAGAAGAGGACCATTTGTATTCTTCCTGATGCCCTGTGGAACCGTCTGAGCTTCTGAGCCAGGGAAGCAGATAAACCCTGACCCTGCCTTCACCCTTCCTTGGGGCAAGTACAGGCTGACGGTCTGAACTTTGGGAGAAACAGGACTTTGGTCGTCCCTCTCCACTGAGGGCTGCCGCCACACACAATTGATCCAGAGATTGGGAGATGGGTAATCCATCTCATCCTGTCCCCAAGGCCTGGTCTTCCCCAGCCAGCTCTGTTTGAGGACTTCATGTGTGTGTTAATCCCAAATGTGCCCTTCTCCTAGCCTGTGTATGACTAGGAGACTACCTCACCCACCCTGCCCACAATTCTTCCCATTGCTTACTCCAGCCAGGCTGGCCTCTGTATTGTTCTTTGAACACAATTGTATTCCTGACTCAGGGCCTTTGCACTTTGCTCATCCCTCTATCTAGATTTGTATTCTCTCAGACACCCACACAGTTTGCCCTCTTGCTTTCATTCAGGGTTATGCCCGAATGTCATGCCTTCTCTGAGCATGCACATCTACACTAGCACCCCCAGTATTACACTCTATGCCCTTGCACTGCTGTATTTTCCTTCATAGCACTCATCACTGCCTGGCATTATGTTATAAATCTAATCATCTATTTCTGTCAACTCCACGAAGGCAGAGGCTGACTTCTATTAGTCTACAATTGGATCTGCAGTGCTTTGGCACAACAGATGTTCTTAGTAAACAGAGAATTAATCAATTAAAACTCGTTTCAGCCCCCCAGGTTCCCTCCTCCAGCTTCCCAGGTACTCCTCATTCACTTGAGAAGTAAACTAAATCCTATGGCATGGCATTCAGGGCTGTAATCAGACCCTCTCCTCCCTTTCTGGCCCTATCTCCAATCACACACCCTCCCTCTGCAGCGTACCCTGGAACTCCAGTCAAACCTGGTTTACCATCCACTTTCATGCCCAGATGCCTTTGCTCCTGCCCTTTATTCCCTCACCACTTGCTGAAATCCTCCTAATCTCTGAACACTCCTCTGACATGCTTGCTCCTCACAATGAAGAGGTGTTCTCCCTCCCATCCCAGCCACGGACCACTCTTCTGTCCTCCAATGCCAGTTTGTACATCTCTTGTATGATGCCCTCTATTACTAACTATTTCTCTGTTTCACTTTCTCTGCCAGTAGACAAAGTAGAGGAACAGGATAATTCACTCTCTTAACTTCCACAAATAAAGCAGGAGACTCAAAGTCAAATACCCTCAGAAGCTAGGCACAAAGTAAGTGAGGTACATGGCTGTCTTCCTCAGCTCGGGTTGCCATAACAAAATAACATGGACTGGGTGGCTTAAACAACACAAACTTATTTTCTTACAGTTCTGGAGGCTGGAAGTCCAAGTTCAAGGTTCCATCAGGGTAAGAGTCTCTAGTGGGGCCTCCCTTCCTAGCTTGTTGCTACCTTTTCACTATTCCTTATAAGGTCTTTCCCCTGAATACATGCAGAGCAAGAGAGATCTCTAGTGTCTATTTTTCCCTTACCCTGTGACCTCATTTAACCTTAATTGCTTCCTTGAAGGCCCTATCTTCATTCAAATCAGTCATTATGGAGGTTAGGGTTTCAACTGTGAACGACAGGAAGTGGGGACACAACAATGGGCAGGACTCATGGGAACTGGAGGGGAGTTCCCCATCCATAGGGGGAGCCACTGCTCAGCTCTAGCACATGGCTCCAGGCCTGACATGCTAGCCCCCATTCCCACACCGCCACAATTTCACAGAAGCTAGAAATCTGGAAGACTCCTAAATCAAATTTCTCGTTTTGAAATGATAGTCAGTAACTAATTAAACTGTTATTTTAAATGGTGTGAGCAAAACAAGCCCTGTCCACAGGCAGGTTTCAGCCTGGGGACCAAGAATTGGTAGTTTTTGAACTCCAGCAGAAGTACTAGACCCATGGCAAAGTCTTGTTCAATGCCTCCGCAGGAAATTGTCCATTGATGTATGCGCCACTGTTTCAGAAACTCTGAAATAAAAACGATGAAGTGGAAAAAAAATTCCTGACTTCTAACTGTTATACAAAGACTGCCTACTCCTCCCATCTTTCCCACCTTATTGGTCTAATAAGAAGTAACTGCTGTCACTGTCCGCCTCTCCATTCCCATCTCCCCTGCCCAGCCACACCAAACCTGGGCAGACCCTGGTCTAGTTCTCAGGTCTGCAATTAATGGGGGAGAAAGAAACTGGGGTCAGTTGAGAAGGAAGCCACAAAGTGATTAGAGACCTGAAAAATAAAGATCAGGAGAGGTTAAATGAACCAAGGTGATTCCCTTTGGAGGAGAGAAGGTTACAGGGTGAGCTAGCAACGGTTTTCAAGTATATAAAAGACTCATGCCTAGGACAGTAATGAGCAGTTCTCCCTACTGAGAACAGAACAAACAGAAAACACACTCCAAATGCAGCATGAGGGTGTGGATGTTTCTTCCTCTATCATTGGTATTTGTAAGGACTTTCAAATCTGAATGGACCTTGAGAGTGGAAAAAGTCTTTTTTTTTTTTTTTGGATTCATTCTCTCTCTCCTGATGGAACAGGTTGTTAAGAATGAAAGGAGGAGTCATATGGTAAAATAAAGACTTTCATCTACCTAAGAAGACAGTGATGAAGAGTATAACATTTCTATATTTGCCTATGAGATCCACTTCATACAGGAAGCAATTGAAATAGAAATTGTTTTGTTAACATGTTCAAGGTCAGACTGCTATAAACAGCCACATTTTCCCCATTGCACACTTTCCAGTTACAATCCAAGAAAGTTGAGTTTTTGCCAGTAAATGAGGAGTGTAGAAGATATCAATACATAAATAGATACACATAAACAAGCAATCTCTTCCTTAAGAAATACAGAAGCAGGCCAGGCATGATGGCTTATGCCTGTAATGCCAGCACTTTGGGATGCCGAGGTGAGCAGATTACCTGAGTTCAGGAGTTCGAGCCTGGCCTACATGGCAAAACTCTGTCTCTACTAAAAATACAAAAATTAGCTGGGCGTGGTGGCACACTAGTATAATCCCAGCTACTTGGGAGGCTGAGGCAGGAGAATTGCTTGAACCCAGGAGGCTGGAGGCAGGGGTTGCAGTGAGCCAACACTGCCACTGCATTCCAGCCTGCACGATGGAGCAAGACTCAGGGGAAAGAAAAAACAAAGAAAGTATAAAAGTAGAGTCCTCCAGGGCAAAGGTAAGCTGCCTTCATAGGGAAGCATGGCATCTCCCAGAGGCCTCCATGACGACTTGCATTTTCTTAATTTTTTAAGTTGAAGGAAGAAAAAGTGTGAGCTTTTGTCTCTGGAGCTCTACCCAGCCTGGCCTCCTAGGAAGCCCAAGTAAATAAAGTCTTAGCTGTTTCCTTTGTGCTCCCTTTCTTCTCCCCGCCCCAGAACCCTCTTATTCCTGTACACCTCCACCAATAATCTCAGGGACTCTCACAGAGAAGGCTGAGCAGACCCAGAAATCGGCTATTATCCTGTCTCCTCACAGCATCCCTCTTCTTTAGGATTTCTAACCAACATGATATAGCCTTTTTCCTCTTGTTAAGAATGCCCATTGTTACATGGGAATAAATTTGGAGAGTTTCCACCAAGCAGCTGGGTTTCAAATCAACATGGGCCCTGGTACCTCTCTTCATACAGGTAAAGTCTGTCCCACCTGGTTAATCATGGCATTTGCTCAATCTTCATCTCTTCTCTCCTTCCCTTTCTACCACTTCCCAAGATTTATTTATTTGTCCTGATATTTATTGCCTGTATTAGTCCATTTTCACACTGCTGATAAAGACATACCCAAGACTGGGCAACTTATGAAAGAAAGAGGTTTAACTGGACTTACAGTTCCACATGGCTGGGGAAGCCTCACAATTGCGGTGGAAGGCAAGGAGGAGCAAGTCACATCTCACAAGAATGGCAGGAGGCAAAGAGAAATTGTGCAGGGGAACTTTTTTTTTGAGACAGTCTCACACTGTTGACCCGGGCTGGAGTGCGATGGCATGATCTCGGCTCACTGCAGCCTCTGCCTCCTAGGTTCATGTGATTCTCCTGCCTCAGCCTCCTGGATAGGCTGGGCTTATAGGCACATGCCACCACACCCAGCTAATGTTTTGTATTTTTAGTAGAGACAGGGTTTCACTATGATGGCCAGACTGGCCTCAAACTCCTGACCTTGTGATCTGCCCACCTCGGCCTCCCACAGTGCTGGGATGACAGGCATGAGCCACTGTGCCCGGCCAGGAACTCCTCTTTTTAAAACCATCAGACCTCGTGAGACTTATTCACTATCATGAGAACAGTATGGGAAAAACCTGCCCCCATGATTCAGTTACCTCTCAGGGGATCCCTCCCACACTTAGGAATTCAAGACGAGATTTGAGTGGGGATACAGCCAAACCATATCATTGCCTAATTATATTTTTCTTTTTGCTGGACTATCAAAGGGGCTCAGTATCATCTTTAAATGTTGTTAGCTTAATAAGAATGAGCATGATTGTGAGAACGTCAACATTAAATAAGTGTTTTGCTTTGCTTTGTTTCATGTGATGGGACTGTATATAAAAGGCGTGCTAAAAGGAGAGTAGTCCATTTAATTATACATCATAAATTGTTACTGGACGTCTGGAATCAGGAAAGGTATCTCAGGAATTAGAAGGCCCAGCACATAAGAAAAAGGCTTAACTGAGACCATGAATTTGGAAATAGCTAAAGAGGCAGTTTGTCTTACTGCTATTATTTCTTCTAGTGTTGTTATGCTCTGGACTGGCTTGAATCACATAAAAATAGTGCTAAAATGGATATGGAATCCATGTTTTATGAGTAAGAATTAAATTATTTATTTGATATTCCATCACATAAATTTTGGAGCTAGACAAATCTGTGTTCAAATCCGAGATCTGCCATTTGCTATGAGATCTGGCCAAGAAAGTTCATCCATCTCTAAAGTAAGGATAAGAACACCAACCTCCAAGTTTTTTTTGTAAAAATTAACTTATGTAAGATACATCATACACATAGTTTTTAGCACATATTAAGCTTTCAGCAAGCGGTAATGATTACCACCATTAACGTGATAGTAATAACAACATTTTCACCCCTCATAAGTTTCTCAAACATTTCTCTAGATTCTAATCAGATGAACTTACCCTGAAAAGCAGGTATCAGCAACCTGGAACATTGTGGCAAACGCAGCCCAAAAATTGTCTCAGACATTGTACTTCCACTGTCTTCCACTGACGTGTAAAACTGTGCTCAGTGTATCCCGGTGACCTTCCTCTTCATATTATCCTCCCATCAGGTCTCCTGAGTCCTCCTCTCCTTCCAGCAAACCCATCCATGCATATCATCCTCTGCTCTGCCCCAGTGTTACTCCTCCTCTCACCCTCTCCTCTTTAATCAAAACTCTCTTTCCTTCAGGATTGTTATATTCTTTGTGTGCTAGGATAAAAGTAGCACATCAGTTTCCTTACCTACCAACTGAGAGAGTAAATGAAAAGCTCTGAGCTGCACTAAGCCCTCAGGTGGCCTCAATAAATGTGAGTGCTCATCCCTCTTATGTAAGATGGGAGATCTGGACAGGTTTACCTCTAAAACCCTGGAGTGTCACAGAAATTTATAGCAAAGCATGAGACTAGGGTATATTTGTATGCTGGCAGAAGAGTTTTCTTAACCACCAAATAAAGATTAGTTGAGGTGTGGTGTGTCCCCAACCACCACACCTCAACTAATCTTAATTTGGTAGACTGTGTGATATTTAAAGATATCTGGGGAAACTGTGTTACCACCCAGCCAACATACAGAAGCCAAAACAAAATCAAAATCCTCACCAGCCCACTTACGAATAGTGGCTGGCCCCTGCTCCCCAAACAAATATGGCAAGAGTATTTAAAAATACGGTTAGCACCTGTTAAGGATGTTTGTGGACAGTCCGAGAAAACATAGATCAGCTTCATCGTGGAGGGACCCTTGACCAAAAGCTGTGACAGGCTTTTTTTGTGTAGAACTAGAAGCAAGGTGGGAACCGCATAACGAAGAGCAGTGTGTGTATCCTGGCATAAGTATTCTGGTAACCTTTGCTGGATTCGGGCTGGAGCAGTGACCTGATCCAGAGATGGCATTTGCCATTAAGGCAGATTTGGAATTTGATGGGCTGGTTTGTCAAGCAAAGGACCATCCATGGGACTGATGGCTTCGTAAGAATCCAGTAATAGAATTATGTGCACCTGAGATACACAGCTGGCAATTATATTTTCCACAGATCACTTCAGGCAGCAATAAAGATAAAGTGCTTTCTAATGTATTCATTCATTTCAATACAGTCAGTAGTGATGTTAGAATGGGGATCGCATCAAGAAAAGGCAGACTGCATTTGAAAAGGAAAAATGTGCTTTCTTAAAGAGATTATTTTCTAAAACAAACGAATGAACTTGAGTGATTCCACTAAATTATAAGTCAGTTTGGCAGGTGATCCTAATAAGCTCCTGGCAAAGGGGAATTCAAGCAATTGAAACAGTGGAAACAAATTAGCTACAGGTGTGAGTTCTTGTTGTCTCTGTTCTCATCTAGATTATTACAAGCTATGTCAAAGATATTTCGAAAGTTTGTAGTGGATAATCCCAGTAATTATATCTGAAGTGTCTAGAAAGTGTTGACTAGATATATGATAGGCAGCTTAAGAGAGGAAATGTGGTCTCTGGGTTGTCCTTTCACAGACTCAGCAGCTTCTTGACATTTCCCTTTATCCCAAGGCTGTCCTCCCCTCCTCTACCCAGGGAAAAGATGAGTCACGCAGGGAAAGAAAAGGACTCCTAATGCAAGAGGAAAAACACTGAGATAACCCCCAGGGAGGGGTGCCGTCCACAGGGGGCTGTGCTGATGCTCATAAAGAAGTTAGACCTGTGAAGGGCACAAAGCTGCACCCCTAGCCTTGACCTCTTGCCAGTATTTAAAAAATGTTGTGTCTTTTAGCATGATGTGCATTTAAAGCTAACTCATCATCTTCCTCCTCCATTCCCAAATTAGCCCTTTTTTGAACTTGCCTGTTTCATTAATTTAATTAATATGTATTTATTGATAATTTACTATGTGCCAGGCACTGTATTAGGTGCTGGGGATAAAGCCATTAAAAAGAACAAAGTCTTGTCCACACAACCCTACATTCTAGTAGGAAAAAATGACTAAATATATAACATATCGTCAGGAAGGATATAGTCAGGGAAGTCTTCTCTAACCAGGGTACATTTTAGCTGTCTCCATAGTTTAAGCTCCCCATCCCTACAAACCTGCAAGAACTTTTTAGGAAAAGTAATATTTTAAAATATAGTGTATTAATTGAAAATGCCTATTTTTACAAGCATAAATGAGTGGAGAGGGCCAGGCGGAGACTGAGAGTGAAGAAGCAGGTGAGGCAGGTATCTGGGGGAAGGATGTTGAGAACAGAGGAATTGGCAAATGCAAAGGCCTTGAGTCGGGGTGATGCTTGCTTTGCTCAAGGAATAGCAAGGAGACCAGAATGGCTGGAGAAATGTAAGCAAGGTAGAATGGGAGGCAAGGCATGTCTCCCAGTTCTTATTCCCCACCAGGTTGGAAACCGAAGGTATGTTTTACTCCTTCCACCTTTATTTCATCCAGCTACATTTGGTTATCTTTTCTAAAGGATTATTCTCTAAAATCATCCTTTCCCTACTTCTTCTTCCTCTCGCAACTTAAATCAGGCTCCACTGACTTTATATCCAGATTATTCTTGAGCCTCCTAACTGGCTTTACAGCCTCTTGCATTTTCAATTGCTCCAATTACTTTACTAAGCTTCCAGATTAATCTTCCTAAGGCATTGCTTTATCACATCTTTCCCTATGTAAGAATGGCTTAGCATTAGCTGTAGGATAAAGCAGAAGCTCTTTAGCCCACCCCTGCCTCAGTCTGGATCAAACCTCATCACCGTATGACTCCATTCCCACCTTTCCAACTCCAGCAGCCTCCCCACATTGTGCCATACTCTGCCTAATCACTCTCAGCCTTGAAGCCCAGAATAAGACTCATGTTAGCCCATGCTGTGTGGCCCAGCCAGAAACAGACTGTCCCCTTTCTTTAACAGTTGGAGCACTCAGTCACACACACACACACACACACACAATTTAGTGCTTAATATACAGCAGATATAAGGCCCATTGCTTCCTTCTTTTGTCCTGGCTCACCAATTAGATCAAATTCATTGCAATCAGGAGTCATTTCTTAAACATCCTATGCATCATTTGAGTGCTATATATGTATATGATATAATTTACATAATATGTGGATGATAAATATTAACAAAGAAAGACTTCTGGGTTGTCAGGCATTGAGCTGGGTAAGAAGAAAATGAAATAAAATGACCATATTATATCCTTGAAGCCCTCTCCTTTTTGTAGGAAAAAGACACTGTTTAGTGCAAGATCATCTTTCTCTTAATGAGAGAAATAGTAAGGTCAGAAACGTGGTCATAAAAACCTTATTTAGCTCATCCCCCATGTTCAGTAGCTAGTTAGCTAAGTAACCAGCTGTCTAACATATTTATGTTAATCACTGATTATATGTAACTGTAGACTCTCTAGAGAATACTACCAACATGGTAGAACCAATGTGACAATGTATACACATTCATGGGCCTCTAATATGTGAGGCTAAAAGATCTGAAAAGCCTTATAAAAATGAGAACAAGATACATTTCTTCAGTCCTCCAAACCACTGTCAAAAGCTGGGCAACAGCAGTATTTTGTCCACATGAAGAAAGTTCACATGGGTACAATAAAAACATAGCAAGGTTCATGAAGCCTGCTTTGTTATGGAGAAAACATAAAAATTGTATTCTTAAATAGAAAGGTTTTCAACAAGAGGCAAATGTAAAATTTCTTTTCAGCTTTGGATGCCTGATGGCCATGCACAGAGTTGCCCAACTGAGTTGAACTGTCTGGACACTGTTTTATGTGGGTGCTTTCAAGTTAGCACCTGCCAGCTTCTTTAAAGTCCTATCTTTCACAATAATAATCACAATACAGTTACAAATAATGGATGCAGGAATTCTGTATTCCATTCATATTCACTTGCTTTCAGCAGAATGAAGCACTTGAAGGGAAGGGGGTGCATCTCCTCTCGCTTTCCATCCACCTTTGTCCTGGAAATTCAGGCTGCCCTGGTTGCCACTCACATGAAGGCTCAGTACAAGCCTTGCTCATAGCAAAAGTAGGCACAGGCCTTACTTGACATTACACACAGAAGCCCTGATGTCCTCCATGACCTCCTAGTGACTAAAGCCTAGAATCCATTATGAGTACGATCTCTGCAGCTTCCTTCCTTCTCTGTGATCTTACAAGAATTTAAGGAAAGGATAATACTTTAAGCTGTAAATTATGTCTTAATGCAAAGGTTAAAATCCTAGTGTTTACAGGGCTAGGTAGGAGGAGGGGACTAAACAGCCCAACTCAACCCCAGCCAAATGAATTCATGTAATGTGGGCTCAATGCCACTAAGCCTTCTAACTTCAAGAGAAGCCAGAAATCCAGATATTTCTGTGAAATCACTCAATTTTCTTTTAAATGATGACAACTGACTGGTTTGTTAAGATGCTGTACAGACCAAACCAAACCCACCTTCAGGCTAGCAGCAAAACATGTTTGCAACATTGCTCAGCACAGCCAAGGCATGAAAGGAGAGAAAAGGCAACACCCACCTGGTGGCAAGGGAAGGAAGGTGGGGGTAGGACACTCTAGGAAAAAGCCAAAGGTCTGATAGTGAGTTGAGCAGCTTTGCAAAAGATGAGCTCTGCAGCAGCTTGCCTGTGCCCCAACATGCAGAGTGGAGGAGGGGACCAACCACACAGTGAGCCTCTGGAAGGACATCCAAGCAATAACATTGTCCATATCCCATCTACTTCTATTCCACTCTCCCTTCATGCCCCTATTATGACTTTCAAGGGTCCTGGGCACTTTTGCCTTCATGGGCACCTTCCTCCCTAAATATATAAAATATTTATGGCTATGCTGGTATAAAGACAAATATGATTCAGGCAAGATCATATTCACTTTTTCTTTGTGATTTTGAAAGATAATAAAATATTCTCTTAGGTCCCTGAAAATATCATGGGCCTTAGATCCTGGCCCATTGAGCCAAAACGACCAAAGCTGGCCCTCCTCCAGCTGCGTAGTGCTTGGCCTCAACATTGGAGGAAAACTCTCATTACTTAGCAGCTGGCATTTGTCACTGTAAATATGGCAAATCAGTCGCCATGTTGGGAGGTAACTATAATATTGCGGACACAGCATGGGCTGAAGTCAGATTGCATAGATTCAAATCCCAGTTCTGCCATTTATAATTTAAGTGACTTTAGGCAAATCATTTAACTTCTGCAACTTGATTTCCACAACCATGAAACAAGAATGATAATAGTACCTACTGGAGAATTGCTATGAGGATTAAATGACTTAATACATGTAAAATGCGTAGAAGGGTACCTAGAAATAGTAGGAAATAAATGTTAGCTATTTCTGTGTTCTGTAGTTTCCCCACAACTGACTGACTTTATGGTTTGGGATATTGATAAAATTATTGAGTAAACACATAAGTACTCTTGAAGAGCCAGCCCTCTGTGGTCTTGAAGGCATAACTTCATTGTGATTTCCTAATATAACCTAATAGCACAAAATTAAAAAGACAGATGAAAGTCTATGCAGGCTTGCCTCAGCTAGCTTTAGTTATATCTTACATTCTTCCTGTTAGCTTCCTCAGTGCCCTTATTTGTCTATAAAGAAAACTGAAGCTGGGCACGGTGGCTCACCCCTGTAATCCCAGCACTTTGAGAAGCCGAGGCGGGCAGATCATGAGGTCAGGAGATAGAGACCATCCTGGCCAACATGGTGAAACCCCATCTCTAGTAAAATATAAAAAATTAGCTGGGCATGGTATCGTGGGCCTATCGTCCAACCTACTCAAAAGGCTGAGGCAGGGAAATTGAGCTGAGATTGTGCCACTGCACTCCAGCCTGGTGACAGAGTGAGACTCTGTCTCAAAGAAAAAGAAAAAAAAAATTCTAAGTGGAGACTTAAGCATGAAACCTTGTCCAGGGAGTGGGGCACAGTGGCTCACACCTATAATCCCAGCACTTTAGGAAGCCAAGGCAGGTAGATCACTTGAGGTCAGAAGTTGGGAGGCCGAGGTGGGCGGATCACTTGAGGTCAGAAATTCAAGACTGGCCCAGCCAATATGGCAAAACCTATCTCTACTAAAAATACAAAAATAAGCCCAGCATGGTGGCATGCACCTATAGTCCCAGCTACTCAGGAGGCTGAGGTGGGAGAATCACTTGAACCCGGGAGGCAGAAGTTGCAGTGAGCTGAGGTTGCATTGCACCATTGCACTCCAGCCTGGGTGACAGAGTGAGACTCTATCTGCCTCAAACAAACAAACAAAACTTGTTCCAGGGTTTCTAAAAAAATGTGATCTTTCAATAAATATGCTTTGCATTCATCAATAAAGTGCCTAGAAGCTTTCAAAGGGAAACGTTATATAATGAGATAATGTACACTCAAAGCATCCAAAGACAAGAGAGAATGTTAGAAAACTTCATGACACTGGGAGGGCCCAGAGTGTCAATCTTTCCTATTGTTCCGGAATAATTATGGCCAATGATCCGTTGTGATCCATAGAATTGCAGGGAGGAAGAACCTCTTAGTTCATTCTTATTGGCTGAAGACACTAAGTCCACGAAAATTCAGTTATTTCCTCGAGGTCACGTTAATTAGTCTCCTGTTTTCCTCTGTGGCTACCCCAGCCATTTCTGTTACTATTTTTTATTTTATTTATCTATTTATTTATTTTTTGAGACAGAGTCTCACTTTGTTACCCAGGCTGGAGTACAATGGCACAATCTCAGCTGCAAACTCTGCCTCCTGGGCTCAAGAGATTCTCCCACCTCAGCCTCCGGAGTAGCTAGGATTACAAGCACCCACCATCATGCCCAGCTAATTTTTGTATTTTTGTAGAGATGACATTTCACCACATTGGCCAGGCTGGTCTTAAACTCCTGACCTCAGGTGATCCATCCACCTCAGCCACTCGAAGTGCTGGGATTACAGGTGTGAGCCACCACGCCAGACCCTGTCATTTTTATATTGTTTATACTGAGTTCTTTAAATCAAATGTATCTATTTCATACTAGAATTGTTGCAGCTAAAGATGATTATAGACTTTTGTGAAGATTTTTAAATTTCTTTTGGTGGAAAAAGAAAATAGGCTGGAGTGCTGTGGTGCAAACACAATTCACTGAAGCCTCGACTTCCCGGACTCAAGCAATCTTCAAATAGCTGAGACTACAGGAGTGTGGAGTGTGCCACCAACCACGCCACCACACCCAGACAATTTTTGTTTGTTGGTTTTTTTTTTTTTTAGAGACGGGGGTCTCACTGTGTTGCTGATCTTGAACTCCTAAATTCAAGCAATCTGCCTGCCTTGACCACCCAAAGTGTTGGGATTGCAGGCTTGAGCCACTGTGCCCAGCTTAAGCTTTTATTTCATACCCTCTGTGATCTCATTGTTAAATTCCTCATCTTTTTATAAAGTAGAAGGAGGAAATGGAGATTCTATTTTATTATCATATTCTTAGTCTACATATAATCCATGTAGTTCATAACTACATATGGTTGATGTGTTGAGAAGGCACGAAGTATCTATATTTCTAAATGTTTAAAAGATGATGTTAAAATGAGTGTTGTTTGATTTCAGAAGACTTGATGAAAATGTATCCAAAGCCACATGATTTGGCGATTCCTGAAGACAAGAATAAGGGAGGCCATATGGAATCTCTGGCTAAGCCAAGCCTACTTTCCTTGCTCTTTCTACACAATGTACTTTTAACTGCTCAAAACTGCAAAAAAAAAACAAAAAACAAAAACACTTACTCTCATCTAATCAGGGGGAAATGGCACAACTTTAAATCTCTTACATCAGCCAAGAACAAATGCATTTTTCAAAACACATATTTACTATTTACAGTTCCCATTTCAAAAAAAAATCAGCAAATATCCCTTGTGCATTTTTGAAATACTATAAAATCACTAATTCCTCCCAAAAGCACTAATAGCCCATTATATAGCGAAGGTGCTAAAGAAAGAGGCATATTACAGAATTTTATGTAACTCAAGTTCTATTCTGTCATTGAGTACAGTGAGCCATGCTGCGTTCCTAATGTTCACATGGATATCTGAATCTTTCTTTGGGCCAAAATAAACCAATTGGTTGCATCTGAAATAGCTGCTTTGTTAAAAGTTGGAGTAATTTATAAACCAAATGGTTATTTCTTTATAGCAAAAGAACAAAATCCATTCATAACCTCTGCTTATATATGATGTGCAGTTGTATGGGCCCAAATGCAATTCCTGAACATAAGCCGTGTCAGCACTTAGAGCTTAATACAGGCTAATATATTGGCTTTTTTAAACTGGACTATTAAGCCCATTAACATTTAATGAAACAATTTTAACTGTATCCACAAAACATTCACAGTGCCTTTCCATCAACTCCCTAAAGGCAAAACAGCATAAATCTAAGAGAAAAAGTCACTGTGAAGCTTTAGTAAGTGCAAATGATTTTCGTAGAGCAGGTTAAGTCCTGCATTTCTGTCTCAATACAGTCCACATTTGATTTTTACTACAAAGATAAACCCAAACTGGTAATTACCCTTTGCTAACCCTACCAAATAATCTCAGCATGAAAACACTGGCATTCTTTTAGCTACAATGTAATATATATAGAATTAGCTCACATAATTTCACAAAGAGTCTTAGTAATCCATCGCAAAACTATGCTGTAAAACGTTTTCTTTTAAAACATCATGTTAATGCTTTTCCCTTTACAGATGTCTCAAAGTAAAATTAAATTCACTTTGCCTTGAATAATTTAGATCTGGAAACCAAAGTCCTTTACAGAGATTTGACTGTCGTATTGCCACAGATATATATATATATCTAACACAAATAAATCAAATTGTTCATTCAGTTGTGCTTTATTGATTGTTACCTTCAACACATACATATACTACTTTAACCTTATATTCATTCTGAACCTTAAATCTGAATCTTTTTATAAATGTATTTTTTCCAAGGCCGATTTTGAAACTTCTGAAGTAGAGAGAGAAGTAAAATTGGCCCCCTTATTAAGCTTTCTAGAAAATAAACTAACATATTTTTATTACATTTCTTAGTAGATGCCACTGTCTGGACAATTCTATAGATTTAACAATTCTATATTCACTCCTCCTTTGACCCCTTTGAAATTTGACCCCTTTGAAAATAGCTCCTCTCTCCACAATTTAAAAAAAAAGCTACAAAAACGTATACTTACAGCAATGTTTTTGTAAACTTATTTAATAACCTAATGATTAAAAAAGAAGTCATATATTTTTTAACACCTGTCTTGAAAGACCTCAAATGGCAGTTTCAGAGATTTGAATGCCTTTGAGAAAGCTGAACATCTAAAGGAGTGAGTTGGACCCATGCGGTCAAAGCTCAGAACATTTGACGTGGCAGTTGTAGAAGTTGTAAATGTACCGCGGTAGCAAACAGCCTTCCATGGACTTCAAAGCAAACGACAGTTAATTATCTAGCTTTCAGGAGGAGCATGGACTTATCATGACAGCTGTTAGGCGAGGACACATGGGTATCTCCACAACTGCACATCAGCCTTCAGATTGTGTCATTGTTCAGCTTGGATCTCATTGGAACGAAATTAAGGTCTCAGCTTGGTTCAATTCAAATTAGCCTAAGAGTTTTCCCAGATGGTTTCTCAGCACAAGCTTATTTCTCACCCCAGAGCCTGCGCTTCGCCATCACCTCAGAGCCCTAGTCGACATGCTGTTTGCATATGCTCAAGCTCCCTTTTTAATGCCATGCAGGGATATCCATTTGAACATTCTGCTCCTTACCGTTACTGAATTCAACCTTATAGCTTGGTGGAGGTCTTATAACTTGGTGAAAAAATAAATGCTTCTTCTTTAGGAGCATTTTTGATCAATTTCTCTCTCTCTCTCTCTCTTTCTCTTTACCTCCTCTGTCCCTTCCCCCTTATTTTGTAACTGACAGAGAAGATTGACTGTTTCTGCCTTGTGCTTAACAGGTGGGATGTCGTAGGATGTTCTCCATGGCTGACCAAATACAGTAAGCCCAACAATTATTTGACTTGCATGAATTCGGGCAGGGCCTGGTGTGTTCACAATTTCCCAGAGCATCCACTTCTATCTATAACCTCATCATGGCTCCAGTTCAGCCACATGAAAATTCCCAAAGTAACTGACTTTATTCCTGGCCTCCCTGATACCACCTCCAAATCAAGGGTTGTGATAAGAATTGTGTAAATTTTTGTGTCTGGTACCTTTTAAAGATCATGAACTCATCTTTCTGGAACAGCATCAGGTAGTCTATAAACATAAGATGTGTGCCCTAAAAGAAAGAAGACAAAAAATGTAAAGTATGTATTCCGTACATTTCTTTGATCACACCTGCTGAAGATAGGAAAGAATAAAATTTGAAGGCGGGGGAAACGAGAGATAGAGTTAGAGAGATAGAGGTCAGAAAGCTAATTAGGAAAGAGTTAAGAGAAGAAAAATTGTTCCAAAAAAATAAAATTGACATGACAAACTGTTTGGGATGACCTAAACTAACTTTATTCTTTTAGAAAATTTCTGACTTTCGATACTTTTAAGTTGGTGAAGGCTTGTTCTTAAAATTGAAAGGTGAAAAAAAAATAACACTTGAACAAAAATCTCCAGCAATTGTTGACCTCTTACTGCCCTGTGTTTCTACGCCATTCACTTCAATCAGCCACATACTGTTTCTTGACATGTCCAGAGTCCCTAATGAGGCCTTGCTGATTTCGAGCAGTTGGTAACTATGTGCGAGATATGCAGAACCATCTTCTGGGGGCTTCAGGAATCCAAGGCTCTCCTTGTCCCTCTACTTCCAGGAAACAAATATTAAATGCTTCATTATTTTAGTGTGCAAAATGTTTTCAAGCTGCCTGTAAAATGTGTGATGTCAGCAATTTGGTTAAAAAAATTTATACATATTTGTTAATTATGTTTAAACATATTTCCTTACATCTTTTCAGTTCATCTTACATTAAGTGCTGAGCAGAAACTGGCTTTGATTATTGCAGCCAAATTACACAAGAGGTATAAATCTTTAATATCCTTGGCTTCCTTTACTTTCTTCTAGAAAGGTCTAAATATCTCCGAAAAGCATGCCGGACAAATTCCCAAGATGCCGGGCTGCTCACCAAAATACTCAAAGGTGACAGGCCACAGCTGCTTTCTTTCTTCCTAGGGAAAAAGGTGCAGGATACTGGATACACAACAAATTTGTGATTGCCAAACATTCAGGCTCTGCCTTCTGAGAAGATGATAAGTAAACCACATTAAAGCAGGCTACTTCATATGAAGTTTGCATAGTTGACCAGGCCTAACTTTTCTGGTCTTTATTAATAAAACAATATTCAATAAATCATAAAAGCTAAGATGAAAACTTATTTCAAATGTCATGTTGCCCAGATATCAAACCCATAAATGCCCCATACAATACCCCTACCAAGTAATTATATGGTTGAACTCCTCTGGGGCAAATAATTTATTCTGTGTTAAAAGTAGCCTTGTTGGCTAGGCATGGTGGCTCACGCCTGTAATTCCAGCACGTTGGGAGGCCAAAGCAGGTAGGTCACGAGGTCAAGAGATTAAGACCATCTTGGCCAACAGGGTGAAACCTCGTTTCTGCTGAAAATACACAAATTAGCCTGGCGTGGTGATGCGCACCTGTAGTCCTAGCTACTCAGGAGGCTGAGGCAGAAAAAAAAAAGGCTAGTTATATACACAAAATTGTAATTCATATTAGACAAATAAATATCTCTATAATATGTAAAAAGCTACTATACATCATGAACAAAAATTCTGAATCCAATAGAAAAATGAACAAAGAACCTGAAAAAAAGAAAGAAAGATGAATGACTCAAATATAAAAAGAGATAGAAGATATACTAAACTTCAGTGATAGAGAAATGCAAATCAAAACTTCACTGAGATAACACTTTTCAGATATCTCATATATTACTAGCATGAGTGTAAATTTGCATAAACCGTATGGGGAGTAATTTAGTAATTAAAGTAACAAAAGCACATATGCTTTTACTTATCATTTCAACTTTTAGAAATTTGCACACATGCAAAATGATCTACGTATATAAGTTATTATTTTTATTAAAAATCTATTCATGGCCTGAGATGATCTCCTATTTGTTCACAGTACGTTGAGGGAGAAGGGGACATAAGTCTCTATGTATATTACTGAAGAATTACTTCGCTTTAGTATGCCAGTGACATCGACTTCTTCTTGTATCCAGCACACGTTCTTTCAGGGCCTCATTTGAGAAGGATTAGAAAAGATGATCGCAAGGTGCATTACAATCCAGATTTAGTGGTTCTGTTGATTGCAGGGGTTTTGCCTGAAGAGCCGAAAGCACGGACAGATAAAATATTATTGTTGCCAAACCTCCAGGTCACAACAATAGGAAAAGTACTCTCCTGCGGATTGTCTCATTTGATCCTCAGAATAACCCAGCCCTGAAAATTCAAGGTGAAGGTGAGGGTGAGGCTGAGATTGAGGGATGCCTAGTGTATACAATGTTTGAAAACAAACAAAAAAGTGTTTTGTTTTTCTTTTCCTTGGGGTGAAAATGACTTTCTCTACTGTATGCAGTATTACTGCCCCTATATTAAAGATTATGTGACTGAGACTAAGAGAAGTTAGAAAATTTCTCAAGGTCATTTCACTAGAGTGGTGTGTCCAAGTCTTCTAAAACTCAGCTGCTTCACAAAAATTTGAGTGCCACGTGGAAAAATTCACAGAATTTAGAACCTCAGAGATATTCAATGCCAGCGTACACAGTCAGCATGTCAATAAGCTCCCACCCTCTGCTTCTCCCTTCGATACGGAGAAAATGGCAAAATGAATGGGGCATTGGATATTTGAAGAAATATCTTTAAGCAGAGAAAAAGGGACAGAAAAATAGAGATAGATGCATACATAGAGGAAGCCTGAGAGAGAGGGGCTTCAGCCCATGGGCAGCCAGAGAAGGAGTGAGGGTGGAAGGTCAAAGAGCAAAGACTCCAAGGTCCTGAAAAGTCATTCTCAAAGGAAATGTGTTGCTTCATTCCCAGTAATTCTCAAACAGCTCCCAGAATAGATTCTACTACTTACTCTTGGTACCAGGGAAGGGTCATCTGAATAAAGGCTTAATGATTTATTGGAATATCCTAAACTCCTGAAATACCTGCCTGAAATTCCTTTTACAAAGAATAAAAATATTTCACCTACAATTAAAGAGAAAAATAAGTTCTGGTTGAAAGAGAAGTGATACTCATTTTGAGAGCTAATTAGTATCAGGAACAGTAAAGAATAGGTATTACATATACATTCCCATTTCATCTTTCCAACAGTCCTGTGCAGGAGATATCATTAGATTCATTTTGTTCACAAATACGAAGAAACTGAGAGGTTAAAAAACTTTACTTTCCATGTGAATATGTCTTTTAGGAGCCAGACTATATCTAGAGGTATTTTCATCTATATAAGTAAGTACACATAGTTTTGCTTAAAATGATTACTGAAGATTTTTGAGAACAAACTTCTTAATAAAGCAATGGTTTTCAGAAAACACATTGATTGAAGCCTCACTATTTTGCACATAGAGCAATTATACTAACATATAATTCTTGGAACCATGAATAGCTAGTGCTGTTGTGGCCATTCATAAATTGAAGAGGTGTTAATATAGAAGTGGAAATTTACTCATTGCTTGTTTTTTAACTTTTAAAGGGGTATCTGATGTGTTTTCTTTTTTTTTTTTTAATATACAGTTTAAGCATTTTTTTTTAAAGTAAGGTGATAATGCCAGCACTTTGGGAGGCCAAGGTGGACGGATCACTTGGGGTCAGGAGTTCGAGACCAGCCTGGCCAACATGGTGAAACCCTGTCTCTACCAAAAATACAAAAATTAGCTGGGCGTGGTGGCAGACGCCTATAATCCCAGATTCTTGGATGACTGAGGCACAGTAATCACTTGGACCAGGGAGACGGAGGTTGCAGTGAGCCAAGATTGTGCCACTGCAGTTTAGCCTGGGCAATAGAGTGAGACTCAGTCTCAAAAAAAATAAAATGTGAAATAAAATAAATTAAAAGTAAGGTGAGAATAAGTGACTCTTTATTATTACACACAGATCAATAAGGTCTTTGAGTTGTAAAACATTTCCTCACTTCTGCTTTGTGTTACGTGATACATGCTTCTGATTGCTTTCACTTTGGTTCTGATGAACTGGCACGTTCTTTACTTTTGGAGTTTCTTGTGATAATAGGATAAATGCTCAGTTCCCAAAATATTTCATGTTTCTTTCTGTCAAATGATTGAGATAACTTTGTATTTGAATTTAAATGGATTTAAAAAGTTACTGAAGTATTCACCATGTTAATCTCCATCAGCAAGTAATAGTCTGTTTAGGAATCACAGTCTGTTAATATCTATATTCTAGAAACAGATTTGCAATCAAAAGTTTCAGAGCTTGTGGGTAGACTAACTCTATATAGCATAGGCCAAGCTTGAGCCCAAGTTTTTTCCTGCCATTTTGCATCAGGAAAACCCCTTCTGCAGCTCAGGATCTTCCTTGAATACTACAGAGCTGAAAGCTGTCACCAGAATTTGATACTACACCAATCTATTGCCAAATAGGGTGCTGCAGCCAAAACAGTCTGGCCACTCTTGAGCGCTACCTTGCTTTTGGCCTGGCCAAAAGCTTAGGAGCAGTGACAGTATCTAACCTTATTGGGCCTATCAAAAAATCAGCATGTGAACTCTTTGGCAAGTTCTGTTGGTGTCAGCCAAGGGCAGCACTTTTTGGAAGCAAGTGAGTTCTACCACAGGGAGAGAGACAGAACTTCCCAGCCAAGGGCCCTGAAATAGCACTCATTGAAACTTCTGGTGTGTTAGGCTAGCATTGGATTCACCAAGAAAGTGTGAGACCACCGTATGTGAAACTCACAGGGGATGTCTGTAAAAAAGGTAAGTGGAAGCACATTTTTTATCAAAGATATCACTTCTGATGATTTGTCTAACAGACCACCTGGACAAATTGGACAAATTGGTTTTAGAAAAAAACAGCATTTGTCTAGAAAAGGTATTTGGCTGCTTTTTGAGGTCAGGAGAAAAATACTTCAGAGGACCAGAGGCCCTGCAGCTAATAGTTCCCAAAGACCCTGCTCGGCTGGTAAGGACAGCTGTATGTGCGCTGGCTGTTTCTGACACACCCAGTACAGAGAGCATGACATGTTCCCTGACTACAGAATCTTCTGGATTGGAGGATTAAAAGAGCCTTAAATGACAGAGAAATAATCAAGACTGATGAGTGACGTTTAAGGTGAAGTTTTAAATAAGGACAAAACTGGAAGACAGAGGTTAACATAGGAATCCATATTCTTTTAAGATTTGATGTTTCTTCTTTGGAGATTTCATAACATTATCCTTATACTTTCATTGGTTTCAAGAAGATGGAAAATTGGATCCAAACTTTTCAAGGTTAAAACCAATGAACTATTATGTAATTACCTTAGCTTTGTGGTGGCTCAAGCCTCTAATCCCAGCACTTTGGGAGGCTGAGGTGGGCAGATCATGAGGTCAAGAGATAAATCAATAGATAAGACCATCCTGACCAACATGGTGAAACCCCGTCTCTACTGAAAATACAAAATTAGCTGGGCATGCTGGTGTGCGCCTGTAGTCCCAGCTACTCGGGAGGCTGAGGCAGGAGAATTGCTTGAACCCAGGAGGCGGAGGTTGAAGTGAGCCGAGATTGTGCCACTGCACTCCAGCATGGCGCCTGGTGACAGAATGAGACTCCGTTTCAAGAAAAAAAAAATATGAAAAGAGTTATTTGGGGCAGTATTTCAATACAGAAATGGGCTTTTTAACTGACTCTAAGAAAGGGATGGGACAGGGTTTGTTTTGTTTTGTTTTTGAGATGGAGTCTCGCTCTTTCACTAGGCTGGAGAGCAGTGGTACAATCTAAGCTCACCTCAACCTCTGACTCCTGGGTTCAAGTGATTCTCCTGCCTCAGCCTCCCGAATAGCTGGGATTACAGGCACGCACCACCGCGCCGAGCTAATTTTTGTATTTTTAGTAGAGATGAAGTTTCACCATGTTGGCCAGGATGGTCTCGATCTCCTGAACTTGTGATCCACCCGCCTTGGCCTCCCAAAGTGCTGGGATTACAGGTGTGAGCCACTGCACCTGGCCTGGGACAGGCCATTTTTATGTACTTTTAAATTATTTAATTCTTGAATAGGTAATATTTTTAATCCAGTATAAAAAGGTCTATGGTGAAAAAAATCTTCCTCCAACCCCGTCCTACTCCCCACAAGTAGTCATTTCACACATAAGAAAAATGTATATATAAAATCCCTTTACCCCTCATTTTTTATGCAAATCACAACCTTCTATACATCTTGTTATGTATACCTTGCTTTTTTATTGATAAACTTTATTTTTTAGAGCACTTTTAGGTTCACAGCAAAACTAAATGGAAAGTATTATACTTTATAATACTTTATAGCTCCCATTATACCTTGTGTTCCCACTTCAACATAGTCTCCCCTGCTATCAGCTTCCTCACTGGAGTGATACATTTGTTTTGGTTGATGAACCTACACTGATTGGCACATCATTATCACCCAAAGTCCATAGCTTACGTTAGGTTTCACTCTTGATGTTGTACATTCTGTGAGTTTTGACATGTGTATCATGACATATATTTACCACTAATATCATGCAAAATAGTTTTATCATCCTAAAAATCCTTGTGTTCTGCCTATTCATTCTTCTCTCCCCTAACCCCTAGCAATTACTGATCTTTTTGCTGTCTCCATAGTTTGCTTTTCCAGGATGTCGTATAGTTGAAATCATCAGTATGTACCCTTTTCAGATTGGCTTCTTTATTCTAGTAATATGAATTTGAGTTTCCTCCATGTCTTTTCATGGCCTGATAGCTCATTTATTTTTAGTGCTGAATAATATTCTACAGTCCAGATGTACTATAGTCTGTATATGCATTCATCCATTCAGTTAGTAGTTGGAAGGACATCTCAGTTACTTCCAAGTTTTGGCAATTAGGAGAAAAGGCTGACGATGTGGTTTGACTGTGTCTCCATCCAAATCTCATCTTGAATTTTCATTTGTTGTGAAAGGGACCTGGTGGGAGATAATTGAGTCACGAGGACAAGTTTTTCCCATGCTATTATCATGATTGTGAATAAGTCTTATAAGATCTGACAGTTTTAAAAAAGAGAGTCTCCCTACACAAGCTCTCTCCTCTCGTCTGCTGCCATGTGAGATGTACCTTTCACCTTCTGCCATCATTGTGAGGCCTCCCCAGCCACGTGGAACTGCAAGTCCAATAAACCTCTTCTTTTTTTTGTAAATTGCTCAGTCTCAAGTATATCTTTATCAGCAGTGTGAAAATGGACTAATACAGCTGGTATAAACACTTTCGTGTAGGTTTTTGTATGGACATAAGTTTTCAACTCCTTTGCATAAATACCAAAGAGCATGATTGCTAGATCATATGTTAAGAATATGTTTAATTTTGTAAGAAACTACCAATTGTCTTCCAATGTGGTTGTATCATATTACATTTACAGCAGCAATAAATGAGAGTCCCTATTTTTCCACATCATCATCAGCATTTGGTGTTGTCAGTGCTCTAGACTTTAGCCATTCTAATAGGTATATAGTGCTATCTCGTTGTTTTAATTTACATTTCTCTGATGACACATGATGTAGAGCTTCTTTTCATATGTTTATTTGGTATCTGTATACCTTCTTTGGTGAGGCATCTGTTAAGGTGTTTGGCCCATTTCTTCAATCGGGTTGCTTGTTTTCTTATTGTTTGGCTGTAAGAGTTCTTTGTATATTTTGCATACAATTCGTTATTAGTTATGTCTCTCACAAATACTTCCCAGTCTGTGATTTGTCTTTTCATTTTCTTGACAGTGTTCTCTGAAGACCAGAAATTTTTTATTTTAATGGGGTCTAGTTTATTCATTCTTCCTTTCATGGATTGTGCTTTTGGTGTTGTATCTAATAAGTCGTAGACCTGTATCCAAGGTCATCCAGATTTTCTCCCATGTTATTTTATTTTCTAAGAGTTTTTGTTTGTTTGTTTGTTTGTTTTGAGATGGAGTCTCCCTCTGTTGCCTAGGCTGGAGTGTGGTGTTGCAATCTTAGCTCACTGCAACATCCGCCTTCCAGGTTCTAGCAATTCTCCTGCTTCAACCACCCAAGTACTTGGACTACACGTGCACACCGTTATACCAGGCTAATTTTGTGTGTTTTAGTAGAGATGAGGTTTCACCGTGTTGCTCAGGCTGGTCTAGAACTCCTAAGCTCAGGCAATCCACCTGACTCGGCCTCCCAAAGCACTAGGATTACAAGCGTGAGCCACTGCATTGGCCAGAGTTTTATAGTTTTGCATTTTACATTTTTCATTTGTCTGTGATCTATTTTGAATTAATTTTTGGGAAGGGCGTAAGGTCTATATCTGGATTCTTTTTCTTTTCATGTATGAATGTGCAGTTTTTCCAGCAGCATTTCCTGAAAAGAATATATTTTCTCTATTGCATTGCCTTTGCCCCTTTGTCAAAGATCAGTTGACTATATTTATGTGTGTATATTTCTAAGTTCTCTATTCTTTTTCATTGATCTACGTGTCTGCTTTTGTTTGCTTGTTGCCAATACCACACTGTCTTAATAGTCAGTCTTCTTTGGGAAGCCAAAGTGGGTGGATCATGAGGTCAGGAGTTCGAGACCAGCCTGACCAACATGGTGAAACCTTGTCTCTACTAAAAATACAAAAATTAGCTGGATGTGGTGGCACACGCCTGTAATCCCAGCTACTCAGGAGGCTGAGACAAGAGAATTGCCTGAACCTGGGAGGCGGAGGTTGCAGCGAGCCAAGATAGTGTCACTGTACTCCAGCCTGGGCAACAGAGTGAGACTTCGTCTCAAAAAAAAAAAGTAAGTCTTGAAATCAGTTCTACAGCTTTATTCTCCTTCACATTGAGTTGGCTACTTTGGGTCTTTTGTTTCGCTCTATAAACTTTAGAATCCACTTGTTGATGCAAAATAACTTAGTGAGATTTTTATTGGGGTTCCATTGAATTTATAGATATAAGTTGAGAAAAACTGACATCTTGATGATATTGAGTCTACTTAGTCTCTATGGTTGAATGTTTTTGTTGCCACAGAATTCAAGTGTTTAAATCTTAACTCCTAAAGTGATTGTACTAGGAGATGGGACCTTTTGGGAGGATATTAGGCCATAAAGGATTGGTGCCCTTTATTATAAGATAGGTCCTAGAGAGCTCATTTATCCCTTCCACCATGGAAGAAGACAGAGAGAAGGCAACATCTATGGACCAGGAAAGAAGCCCTCACCAAACTACCTCTGTTAATTCTTTAATCTTCAACTTCCCAGCCTCCAGAACTAAGAGAAATAAATTTCTGTTGTTTCTAAGCTACTCAGTTTATCATATTTTGTTACAGCAGCATTAACAGACTGAGACACTGTTCATGAACATGAAATACCTCTCCATTTATTTAATTATTCTTTGACATCTTTTATCAAGTTTTTCTCATATAGATCTTGTACATATTTCATTAGATTTAAACCCAAGTATTCTATTTTGGGAGATGTTAATATAAATGGCACTTTATTTTTCAGATGGTGTTTCACTCTTGTTGCCCAGGCTGGAGTGCAATGGCATGATCTCAGCTCACTGCAACCTCCACCTCCCAGGGTTCAAATGATTCTCCTGCTTCAGCCTCCCAAGTAGCTGGGATTACAGGCGCCTGCCACCATGCTCAGCTAATTTTGTATTTTTAGTAGAGACAGAGTTTCTCCATGTTGGTCAGGCTGGTCTTGAACTCCCAACCTCAGATGATCCTCCCATCTCGGCCTCTCAAAGTGCTGGGATTACAGGCATGAGCCACTGTGCCAAGCAGCATTATGTTTTTAATTTGAAATTCTACTTGTTCATTGTTGATATATAGGAAAGCGACTAGTTTTTATATATTAGCCTTGTATCCTACAACCTTGCTATAATTGCTTATTAGTTCTAGGAGCCTTTTTTTGTCTATTCTTTTGAATTTTTCTGTATAGATAATCATGTCATTTTTGAATAAAAACACTTTTACTTATTTCTTCTCAATCTGCATACCTTTTATTTTCTTGTTTTGTTGCTAGGACTTTCAGCGTAATGTTGAAAGGCAGTGTTGAGGGCCAGGCGTGGTGGCTCATGCCTGTAATCCCAGCATTTTGGGAGGCCGAGGTGGGCGGATCACGAGGTCAAGAGATCGAGACCATTCTCGCCATGATGAAACCCCGTCTCTAATAAAAATAAAAAAAGTTAGCTGGGTGTGGTGGCACGCGCCTGTAGTCCCAGCTACTCGGGAGGCTGAGGCGGCAGAATTGCTTGAACCCAGGAGGCAGAGGTTGCAGTAAGCCGAGATTGTGCCACTGCACTCCAGCCTGGTGACAGAGCAAGACTCTGTCTCAAAAAAAAAAAAAAAAAAAAAAGAAAGGCAGTGTTAAGAGAAAACAGCCTTGCCTTATTTCTGATCATAGCAGTAAAGCTTCCAATTTGTCACTATTAAGTATGATGTTAGCTGTAGGTATTTTTTGTAGATGTACTTTGTTGAGCTGAGGAAGTTCCCCTCTGTTTCTAGTCTGTCGAGAGTACCTTGTTTTTTTCTTTTACAATATAGTTTGGAGAACGTTCTATCATAGACATTAAGAGCAGCCTTATTATTATTGCTTTCTACAGATGCATAGCACAGTATTTTATTGCATGGATCTATTACAGTTTATTTAACCTGACCCCTATTGATGGTTATTTAAGTTATTTAAGCATATATTAGCACAAATAGTGCTGCAAATGTCCATCTTCTGGCAAATGAATAAATACACTGTGATATATGCACACAAAATAATTCTGCCCAGCAATAAAAAGGGATAAACCATTGATACACTCAACAACATGAATAAATCTCAAAAGCATTATGCTGAGTAAAAGAAACCAGGTACAAAAGACTACATACTCTGTGATTACATTTATATTAAATTCTAGAAAAGGCAAATCTATATGGACGGAAATCAGAGCTATGTTTGCCAGGGGCCAGGGAATGGGATTAACCATAAAGGCATAGAGGGAAATCTTGGGAATGATTGTGGAGATGGTTGTACCTGTGGTGATAGTTTATATTTATCACAGCTCATTGAATTTTATACCTTTAAAAAGTGACTTTTATTGTGTATAAATTTTATTTCAATAAAACTGATTTTAAAGAAAAAATAATGATCAAATGATTTAACCCATGAACTAAAAGATCACAAATATAATAACCAAAGTTTGAAAGGTGAAATATGCTTGAAGATTGAGAGTTAGAGATACTGGACAATCTTATCCTTCTTTTTGACTACTATCATGCTGTTATTACATTACTGGCAGAATATGTAATAAAAGTAAGATTAAAAGACCAAGCATTCACTGTATTTTTCTTCTTATTTTTTTAGAGACAAGGTTTTGCTCTCCGTTGCCCAAGCTGGAGGACAATGGCACTATCTATCATAGCTCACTATAACCTCAAGCTCCTGGGCTCAGAAAAAATCTTCCCACCTCAGCCTCTTCCTAGAAATTACAGGCACCCACCATCACACCCCACCACACCCAGCCTATATTTTATTTTTTGTAGAGTCGGGGTCTCGCAGTGTCACCCAGACTGGACTCAAGCAATTCTCCTGCCTTGGTCTCCCAAAGTGCTGGGATTAGAGGCGTGGGTCATTGGGCCCAGCCTAAGATTTTAACTAATTACAGAAGATTATTCCCAAGTCTGGATCAATAACTGTGCCTCTTTAATTAATGAAATATTCATTTTACTGGCAAATCACTACAAAAACCTCCAGAGTCACTGAAATTGAACTAAATTTCATCTTCCCTGTTCTACTCCTACTAGAAACCCTCTTATCATTTAATTATTTACTAATTAATTCCACATTCCCTCCTACTTCCAAAGTTTCTCAAGCAACTTCATAAATAAGTGAGACAAGAATAATAATGAGGAAAAAGTTAAAGCACAGATAAATGTAGGGTAGAGAGCCTAAATAATGACAAGAAGTGGCTACAAATTTTGCTCTAAGTTTCTAAGGGGCCCCCAAAAAGGGGAAAACATGTATTCTGCATGTTTGATATATTTAAATATAAACAACAAAATTTCTATGAAATAAAGAAAAATCTAAGTCTTAACGAAATCCAACAGTCTTTTCAATACTATAATCAGGGTGACAATTTTCCCATGGATCATTCAATAGAGGAAATTGCATAACATAGCGAATGTCTTCAATGACACATTGGAAAAGCCATAATAGTGAGCTTTCTGAGGTACCCTTAGAGCCACAGAGAAAAGTCAAGAACAGAATCCCACTCTAGGACAGAGAACCTGGTGGCTGGAAGACAAAGGTGGCAGGGAAGAGTTACTTAACCTTACATATACCCTTTTGAAGCTTTTAAGCAGGGCACACCCCATACATATTATCAAATAGTGCTTAAATGTACAGACTGGGGTGGCAGGCTGCCGGGTTCAAATCATAGCTGTACAAACTGCCAACTACAGTATGGTGGGCAAACTCTGTGCCTTGCCTCTGAAGTGGGGATAGCAGAATATCTGCCTCATTCAATTATTGGAAAGGTTAAATGTGTTAACATGTATAAGAACCTTAGTATCAGGTTAAGTGGTAGTTAACTAATGATAATGCCAAAGTGTAGTTTTGTAAAAGTTGTCTTATGAAGGGCCAAAGCAATGTTACTCCGTGTACAAAGCTCCATGATAATCAGATTTTAGATAACAGCATAAATTTAGAATATCTGACAGACATGAAAATCAGTTGTTATGTCTGTGAGGTTTATGTAGATAATAGACCCAGTTTGTTTGGGTTTTGTTACCTGTTTCAAAAGGCAATGCACTACAAAGCATTATTGGGAGAAACTGAAGACTATCTCAGTAAATAAAAAGACATCCCATGTTCATGGATTAGAAGACTTAAGCTGTAAGGCTGGGCACTGTGGCTTACGTCTGTAATCCCAGCACTTTGGGAGGCCGAGGAGGGCAGATCACCTGAGGTCAGGAGTTCAAGATCAGCCTGGCCAACATGGTGAAACCCTGACTCTACTAAAAATACAAACATCTGCCAGCATGGTGCCAGGTGCCTGTAATCGTGGCCACTTGGGAAGCTGAGGCAGGGATAATTACTTGAACCTGGGAGGCAGAGGTTGCAGTGAGCTGAGAGAACAAGACTCTGTCTCAAAAAAAAAAAAAAAAAAAAAAAAAAAAAGAAGGCTTAAGCTGCTAAGTGGCAATACTCCCCAAACTGATCTGCAAATTCAATGAAATCCCTATCAAAAGCCCACCTTTCTTTGTTGTGGAAATTTATAAACTAACCCTAAAATTCATATGGAGATGCAAGTTACCCAGAATAGCCAAAACAATCTTGAAAAAGGAGAACAATTTTTTTAAGACATTATATTGATTAATTGATTGATCGATTGATTGATTTTGAGATGGAGTCTTGCTCTGTTGCCCAGGCTGGAGTGCAATGACACAATCTTAGCTCACTGTAACTTCTGCCTCCTAGGTTCAAGCCATTTTCCTGCCTCACCCTCCAGAGTTGCCACTACGCCCAGCAAATTTTTGTATTTTTAGTAGAGACAGTGTTTCATAATTTTAGCCAGGCTGGTCTCAAACTCCTAATCTCAGTTGATCCGCCTGCCTTGGCCTCCCAAAGTGCTAGGATTACAGACATGAGCCATCGTCCCTGGCCGTCAGAAAAGCAAAACTGATTCATAATTCCAAATTTCAAAGTTACTGGAAAGCTAAAGAAAACCAAGTAAAATCAAGACAATGTGGAACTAACATTACAATAGACATATAAATCAATGAAATAGAATTGATTCCAGAAATCAAATTTAATCACATTTATGATCAATTAATTTTTGATAAGGGTGCCAAGATAGTTCAGTGGAAAAAGAACAGTCTTTTCAACAAATGGTACTGAGCAACTCAATATTCATATGCAAAAGAAAAAAGCTGGACTCCTACTTCACACCATAAAAAACTTAACAAAAATTAACTCAAAATGGACTCTGGACATAATTTTAAAAGCTAAAATTACAAAACTCCTGAAGAAAACATAGGGATAAATTTTCATGACTTTTGGTTAGGCAATAGTTTCCTAGATATGACACCAAAAACAGAAGCAATGAAAGAAAAATAAATTGGACTATATCAAAATTTAAAACTTTGATAAACAATACTACCAAGAACATAAAGAGTTAACTCACAGAATGAGAGAATACATTTGCAAATCATATAGCTGATAAAAGATTTGCATCTAGACGAACAAACACATTTTACAACTCAATAACAAAGTAAATGCAATTAAAAAGTGAGCAACAGGTTTGAATAGACATTTCCCCAAAGAAGTTGTACAAATGGTTAGTAAGCACATGAAAAGATGCTCAATATCAAAAGTCACTAGAGAAATGCAAATAAGAATCACAATGAGATATCACTTCAGACAATAACAAATGTTGGCTAAGAAATGAAGAGATTTGAACCATCATACATTGCTGGTGGAAAAAAAATGATACAGACATTCTGGAAAACAGTCTGGCAGTTCCTGAAATGTTAAAGATAGAATTACCATATGATCTAGCAATTCTACTCTTTGTATATATCTAGGAGAAAGGAAAACATATGCCAATGCAAAAATTTGGACACAAATGTTCATAGCAGCATTATTCATACCAGCCAGAATGGAAACTACCCAAAAGTCCAGCAACATGTTCATCCATAATGAATGGATAAACAAAATGTGGCATACCTATAATGAAATATTATTTGACAATAAAAATGAAATACATTCTTTGGCCGGGCGCGGTGGCTCACGCCTGTAATCCTAGCACTTTGAGAGGCTGAGGTGGGTGGATTGCCTGAGCTCAGGATTTGAGACAAGCCTGGGCAACAAGGTGAAACCCCATCTCTATTAATATACAGAAAATAAGCTGGGTGTGGTGGTGTGCGCCTGTAGTCCCAGCTACTTGGGAGGCTGAGGCAGGAGAACTGCAAGAACCCAGGAGGTGGAGGTTGCAGTGAGCCGAGATCACACCACTGCCCACCAGCCGGGGAAACAAAAAAACCCCCATCAAAAAAAAAAAAAAAAAAAAAAGCAAAAAAACCCCAAACGGAGTCTTGCTCTGTTGCCCAGGCTGGAGTGCAATGGCGAGATCCTACTTCACTACAACCTCCGCCTCCCAGGTTCAAGCTATTCTCCTGCCTCAGCCTCCTGAGAAGCTGGGATTACAGGCGCATGCCACCATGCCCAGCTAATTTTTGTATTTTTAATAGAGATGGTGTTTCACCATGTCGACAAGGCTGGTCTTGAACTCCTGTCCTCAGGTGATCCACCTGCCTCGGCCCTTCAAAGTGCTGCGATTATAGACGTGAGCCACTGTGCCCAGCCAAGAAATGAAATATTGATACGTTTCACAACATGGAAGAACCTTGAAAACATTATGCTAAATGAAAGAAAACAGTTACACAAGACTACATATAGGCAAATCTCAATAGACAAATGTATAGACAGAAAGTAGATTAGTAGTTGCCCAGGATTGAGGTAAGGAAGAAGAGAATAAGGAATGACTGCTAATGGGTACAGATTTCTTTTGGGGGTGATGAAAATGTTCCAAACTTAGATTGTGGTGATCGTTGTACAACTCTGAATACACTAAAAACCATTTAGTTATACACTTTATTTTATAAAATGTGAGGTATATCACAATAAGGATTTTTTTAAAAAGCTATGTAACTAGTCATTAGGCCTGCAACTTTTGGAGTTTAGGACTTCAGCTTTCAAGTGAAGAATGGACTACTTTGGGCCTCCAAGGATATTTCTTAAAACTAAGCTTTTGATTTGATTAGATAAGATTGTGATTACCGACAACAATTCCAGGTATAGATTATGTGTGTTATCAATTAAGGGCAAAATTTTAAGTTAGTTGACTAGTTAGTTCCTGTGTCTGGCCAGATGTGGTATATGTATTTCATGTACTGTCCATGGGAACTGTTTGATTCTCAGGCAAGTAGATTGCCCTCTGCTCTGGAATATATTTCCAGGTCAGTTGCCCCCACCATCAATTAGTGTGTGTGCTCAAAAGAATGCAAACTGATTTCAGCATTATCTTAAACAAAACATAATTAGGAAGGTAAGTATCCTGCCAAAAAATTACATAATGCATTCCAAAGCCAATTTAAAATGAATTTTGGACTAACCATTCTGAATATATGAATTCAGCATAGGTCTAAATGGTTAATAGTCATGTATACTGATGTAGATTATAACTTATCTTTTTTAACTTAAATCTTTCTTTTAGGATTCAGTAAATTACTAGTTCAAGTTTCACAGGAAAAATATTAACAAGGTAAAGTCTGAAACATTTGCCTCACTATACAATGTTTATCCACTGCCTCTAAGGCCTTACACTCTGAAATGTTTGAGCACCTCACTATTCAAAGTGGGTCCACGGCCTGCGGATCACGTGAGAGATCCACCCCCAAACTACTGAACCAGAATCTGCATTTTAAAAAGATCCTTGGGCATCTGTGTGCACATTAAAGTTTGAGAGGCCTTGCTCTCACACCAAACGGAAGCTCAATGCAGGGCAGCCTCAGGAAAAGTAGGCAGTGGAGTCATTATTAGCTATATTAAGATGATGCATAAGAACAGATTGTAGCAATCTCAAAATGTCCCTATTTGATTCCAAGTGGTAAAAGCTGTAAATTTTCTGTTTGTGTAAATATACATGAAAGTTGGGAAGGGAGGCTGTGGTCACTGTTCCTTTTACTTAAATGTCTTGGGAGTTGCGGTGGAGAGGAGTTTGTTCCTAAGGGAAGCTTTTTCGTTTTTCCAGTTGTCCCCAGTTCTACCTCCTGGCTTTGCCCATTCAGCCCCATCACCACATCTCTGGCTAAGTCCAGCCTGAGATAGTTGGGCTGCAAGCAGTAGATGGTTAAGGGTCACTGATGGCAGGAGGGTTCCAGGGTGAAAGATGGAAATCTCTTCCAAGTTCACCTCAGTCTGAAAAAGAGCAATCAGGCTGAGAAGCACCTCTGTCTGTTTTCCTACTCCCCACTTAGACACAAAAATATAGCCTTTGTATTCCTTAAAGAGCTCCAACTCTTCTATTTTTTTTGAATAAGTGGAAGCCCATCTATTGCCCCTTCCACTTTTCTGTCTCCTGCAAAGGAAGTACATAATGCCAAGAAACTGGGAGGACCTCCCACGTGCATCAGTGGTCTCCAGGCCATGGTAGGCGTGCAGAGACTAGAAAAGAGAGGCTCCTGGAAAGTAATATTTAAAATACTGATTTTAGGGTTCTACCCTTAAGATTCTTTCTGTTTGTTTTGTAACCCGTTTTTCTTCAAATAATATATTTTGAACAGCTTTTTTTAAAAATTAATTTATTTAATTAAAATTTTTTTTTTTTTCACTAAGACGGGGTTGCACCATGTTGGTCAGGCTTGTCTTGAACTCCTGACCTCAGGTGATCCGCCCATCTTGGCCTCTAAAGTGCTTGGATTACAGGCGTGAGCCACCACGCCGGCCTGAACAGCTTTGTATATTAAATATATATAATGATTATGCTTACAAAATATTTCATTACATCAAGCGTATATGAAGTGACTTCAAAAGTCCATAGAAAATACTTATTATGAAAAAAATATGCATGGATTCCAAAATTATTTTACACCAAAATAAACGTACCCTTAAGATTTTGATTCAGGAGGTCTGGGTTTGGGCCCCAAAATCTGGGCTTTAGGCCCCCAAATCTACGCTTTAACTAGTGCCCCCAAGTGATTCTGATGTAGGCGATCCAGGCCCACACAATGAGGAAACAGTGATATAAAATTGGTTTGAGGACAGCAGTACCACCTTTGCAAATAAATCACTTATTCTTAAGCATCTATTTTGCTTTTTGAACTGATGTCAACTTCCTGATTGGTTTCCAAATGGCTTTGCAGTATTCACTCAGCATTTACCGAGAAATTATTGTTTGCAGAGAACTGAACTACCTAAGGCTTGTGCTGTGTTTGGGCTGGGGATAGGGAGCAGAGAAGGATGTGATCACATTAAAGTTATTTCTCAACTTCCTAGAAAAATGACAAACGGACCATTTCAAGACTTGTGAAACAGGTTAACCAAAACATTACCTAACCACAGTTACCATAATTTACTAACCTTTTTGGAGCCCCTGTGTACAACAGGCACCAAGACTTTCTGAGTGGGAAGGTTGATTCTGTAAACAAACTGCCAGGGTTTAAATCATACTTTCTCCACTTATATGACTATAGAAAAGTTAGCACTTTGGGAGGCCGAGGGTGGCAGATCACTTGAGGCCAGGAGTTCGAGACCAGCCTGGCCAACATGGTGAAACTCTGTCTCTACAAAAAAAAAAAAAAAAGAAGAAGAAAAGTAATTTAACTTTTCTGTAAAATGAGTATATTAACACCTCACTGAGTTGGTACAATAATTAAATGAAGCACTTACACGCCTAATTGATGCACATGGCTGCAAGAATTTAAATAGCATTTACAAGAGTCACCATATTTTTTTTTTTTTTTTGAGACAGAGTTTCACTCTTGTTACCCAGGCTGGAGTGCAATGGCGCGATCTCGGCTCACCGCAACCTCCGCCTCCTGGGTTCAGGCAATTCTCCTGCCTCAGCCTCCTGAGTAGCTGGGATTACAGGCACGCGCCACTATGCCCAGCTAATTTTTTGTACTTTAGTAGAGACGGGGTTTCACCATGTTGACCAGGATGGTCTCGATCTCTTGACCTCGTGATCCACCCGCCTCGGCCTCCCAAAGTGCTGGGATTACAGGCTTGAGCCACCGCGCCCGGCCCATATTTTTTAGGTTAAAGCTACAAAACCATTGTGAGTATACTAAAGAATGATTATAAAGGCCGACGGAAATTCTGAAAAGGCGTAATTAAACTTTATTTTTCATTCAAGCAGTTCAGACGCATGATTTTAACAAGAGCGTTTATTTGCTTATTTTTTAAGGTTCCCTAACCCTTGGCTTCTTGGGGAGTTTCATGCCACACTCCTCCCCAAAGTCCCTCTTAAACTCCCAGGCTTAGCGGGGACAGGGGGTCGCGCGGTTGAGGTCAGGAGCCTCGGAGAAGCAGGACCCTGGTCGCCGGTGAGCCGCAGCTGCAGCCTAGCCTCGAGGGAGGGAGGAGGGGCCGAGGGGAACTTGGGTGTCGCACCCCGCGGGCCACCGCCCCCGTCGGCCGCGCAGCTGGGAGGATGCGGACGGCAGCGAGAGCGTGCGCGGCCACGTGACGGCCGCTATAAGAGCGCACGGGGCAGACGCTGGGCTCCCGCGGTGCCTTCTCGCTGGCCGCGCTCCTTCCCGGCGCCGGCTTCTCTGAGCCACCAACCTGCGGCTGCCCCGGCCGCCTGCGCCCCCGGCAGCACCATGACAGGTACCGCCGCGCAGCGCGCCGCCGCCAGCTCCGGGACCCCGGCTCCCCGCCCAGCCGCCGCCTCCCTTCTCCTCCGCCCTCCGCCCCGGGGTGTTCCCGGCTGGAAGAGACCGCCGCAAAGTTGCTGGCTGGCTGCAGTCGGCTATGCTTCTGCCTGCGTCAGCAGCCGCCCCGCCGCCCGCAGGGGTGCAGCGATGGGGGCAGCCGGGCGGAGCTGGGGCCCTCGGCCGAAGCCCTCGCTTCCGTCTCCTCGCCCTTCCTCCTGCTCTCACGGCAAAGGGCCGGCGGGCAGAGCAGCTGCGGCGGGGCGGTGTGGGGGTAGGGAGCCGGTTCCCCTGGGGGCTCCAGGCGGGAGTCCCGGGGCGCAGCCGCATCGTAGGGAGCCACCCTGGCCTCTGGCGGCTCGGAACCCCGGGAAGCGGGGCCCCCAAGGCGGGGATACCGCGGCCTCTGCCCGGCTCCTCGGCTGCCCGCCCCGGCCCCGGCCCCGGCCGCCACGCCGAGCCTATTTTTAGGCCTTTGGGGCCGGGTTGCGGGAAGCCGGGAGTCGGACTAGCGTCTCCGGGTGCGGGCCCCGTCAGGTGGGAGGGCGCAAGCTTTGGCTTCACTTGTTGCGAGGCGTCGGGGCCACTCCACGAGTCAGCCCCAGCACTGGGAAGCTCCGAGTTAGCTGGTTCTTCCGTGTCATTGACGCTAAATAGCCAGGGTTATTACTGCAATTGAACTGCCGCAAAGATTGCAGGTGTAACCCAGAGTTCAGCCGTCTTTAGGAAGATTAAACTCCTGCCCAGCTGTCATTGGTCTTTCTTGGTCATTTGTAATGTTGTCTAGTCTGTTGTTCTAACCTGTGTGCTAAGCATTTGTTCTGTCCCTTATTTAATCTTGGAAATCATCCATATCCTTGCTTCCTAAAATCCTTGAATCCTGCTCTCCTTGTTGCATTTTTCTCCATGATCTCCTGGAACCTGGACTTCCTTTGAGTTAAATGATCATTCGTTTTGCCCAGTTTAAGTATCTTTGGTGCAGATTGACTGCAGTGTTACCCATCATAAGATATTATAATGGGCTGAAGATAATAGAAGCAAGTACAGGCAGATGTTGATGGGCCTGTCAAGGGACAGCTGTCACCATTGTTCAGAGCTTTCCTAGAGTGTGAATGACTGGGAAGCCAGTGGCCCTCCGTGGGTTGGGAAACTGGTCTTCCTACAACTTAGTGGTTGGCTTGGCCTGGGAAGAGGGCCCAATAAAATGTGTGAAGGTGGTTGTCAAGTCAGCAGCCGGGGGATGCATTGGCCCACTAGGCAACCCACAACCTCCTCTTCTCAGTGGAATTTCCACCGTTTCTAGCCTCCACCTTGGAAAACGGGCAAGGGAGAGTGAGGAAATCCAGGACAGAAAGAGAAGGACTTCATGACAAAATGTCCCAACTCCCTGGTAGGCAAATGACTCCTACCAGAGCTTGATCTGAAGTGTCCTAGGCATTTGCGTGTCCACCAACTTGCTAATGTTTCTTGAAGACGGAACGTGGCCCAGAATTGTCCCAGGGAATGACAAGAATCTTGAAGCTTGTCCTAGGAGTCTTAGGAGGGTGGGGGCTGTTCAGTAGGAAGAAAAATCCACGTGGCAACTAAGTGATTATTGGAGATTGGGATGTGTGTCTGTTGGGTGGAGGCGGGAAAGCAAAGGGTGCAAGGTGGACCTGCACCTTCTTTCTTCTCCAAAGAAAAGCAGGCAGGTTGGTTAGGAATTCTTAGGTGATCTCCAACTCTATCAGTGATTGATCACTATTTAGATAGAAGCATCAGGGAGGGAAGACCTCTCTGAGGTGCTGATATTTGAGGGGAGAGTCAATGTGATTCTTCAGGGATACTGGGGCAGGGGAGCTTCTGCTCTAGGTTGTGGAAACAGTTACGTATAAGATGCCTGGAGTCCGGGGCTGCAGTGAGCAATGATCACACCGCTGCACTCCAGCCGGGGTGTCAGAGTGAGACCCTGTCTCAAAAAATAAATGAATAAATAAATAAATTAAATGCCTGAGGCATGGCATAAACATACGCACCAGAATGAAGAATGTACAATCTGCTTTCAGACTGTCTGAATTGAATTTGACAGTTGGTTTTGTGCTTGGCTGAAAACACTGTCTACAGTACCTTGTGGAAGAAACAGAAAATTCATGACTTGATCTCTTCATTACCATCTGTTAATTGCCTGGAGTTCAAACTCTGGGTATTAACCTATTGTTTTGTCTGAGAATTTAGCATGTCAGGACTCTAAACTGGATTTAATTTCAATAGCTTAATCAACCTCTTGAAGGTTGCCATATGTGCCTGCTATGATCTTGAACCATTCTTGAAGTGGGTACTTGGGGTTTTCTCCCCAAAGAGGCTACTGCTTTATTCGTAGAAAAAGTTGATGTTAGAGGAGCTAGTTTTGCTAAATTACTGTTTGAATGGGTTCCTGGGGAAGAGACTTTCTCCAGATAACATATTGTAATGAGTGTTTTTTTTTCTTTGTATTAAGATCAGGCCTTTGTGACACTGACCACAAACGATGCCTACGCCAAAGGTGCCCTGGTCTTGGGCTCATCTCTGAAACAGCACAGGACCACCAGGAAGCTGGTCGTGCTCACCACCCCACAGGTCTCAGACTCCATGAGGTGAGGACCTTGTTGCCCCACCACCATCCACAGGGGCTCTGACATCCTTCTCCCTGTTTCTGGCATCACCACATTGAGGTCATGCTCTTTTCAGGAGTTGAGCACCGGGTAGAGAAAAATGAGAGATGCTGAGTGAAAGATTTCTGGATTTGAAACTTCTTCCTAGCTTTTGGGAGATACTCCAACTAAATACTTTTCTGGAAGGTGGTGTGCTGGCCCACACTTCTGATTCCAACTAGGAGTGGAAGGAGTCATCTTCCTTCACTCCATCCTCCCTGGGTGATCTGAAGGACTGTGCCAGGCATTCCTTGCTTATATGCACCTTTATGCAGTCACAATTCATGGACATTCCTTTCCCCAGATGCAGCAGGGGATGCATTGTTTCATGTTGCAAACTAGGGTAACTCTCAGGTGACTTAGAAAAGTAGCTATTTTCTCCATTGCCAGTTGGCATTTGTAACCTAAAGATCTTTATTTACAATATAATATACTAGAATCTTTACCAAAGGGCTTTCTGAACTAGGTTTTACTAAGGGAACCACACTAAAGGGTATAAACTGCTTCATGATTGGTTAGTTCACTTTGATCTGATGGAATCTGGGCTGGACGCAGTGGCTCACCAGTGGGCAACAGAGCAAGACTCAGTCTCGGAAAAAAAAAAAAAAAAAAAAGGGAGAGAAAAAAATTGAAGTATCTGAATGAGCTACCTAGTCCCTAGTACTAACTTTAAAAATATCTGGGTACACTAGCAGCTTTGTGATGTGTTTATTTTTGTGGTCTTCTTGCCCTCTAAGAAATTGAAGATGCCCTACTGTGACCCTTTTTTTCCAAAAAATATAAGCACAGGCCAAGGGTCTCTAAAAAGTAGGCATTATGTATACATACATGTATCTTTCACACTAACAACCTTGTTCCTAAATGGTAATTTAGGAAGATGCCAAAAAGCCTGTCTCCTAATGTGTGTACCCTAATTTGTAGTCTGTTAGGATATGCCAAAAAAACCAGATCTAGTCTTGCATTTTGCATTTCTCATCACCACCATCAATTTACTTGGGTCAGTGATGCTCCTAACTATTTCTCCTCAAAAACATCAAGTTTACTGTGTGAACTGGAACATATTTTTGTACAGCTTTGGAGACAATACAGTATCAGTTTTGTTCAGCATCTTTGATGTTATGCTAAACTTTCAATGATGATACGTTTTCATCCTGTGTTTTTTCTTGTGCTAGATTTAGTGTCTTACCCAAGTCTACCCTACTAATCCACCTTCAAGAACTTTCTAAAATAAAGCCTTACTTAATTGGGGCATAGAGAAGTGTTGTACCTCACAAACCAAAGTGAATCTCTCATTATACTTAAACAGAGTGCTCAGCATATAATAAATGCTGGCTATATTGGATTCTATAAAATGGCAACCTAATAAATGGAGCCCTTTACACATTTTTGCAAGCTCTTGCCACAACCTGCCTGCTATTCAGTGATATAGTAAAGAACAATTGCTTCTATAATAATGTTTTAAGACAAGCATTTCATCCTTACCATAAGCAGTTCTTACTACTTTAGTGAAGTTAACTGGACATGCAAATAAACACAATTTGTCCTGGAGTAAAATTAGAGCAGATTTAAGGGTACATATTCTACCAAAGCAATACATTTTTCTAGTAATTCATGGAGAGGGTAATAAAGCATCAGTCTTTACACTAGATGGGTCACTTTTTCTGAAAAGATTCTAAGTGCCCTTTTCTGGATTTTATTTTGACAGAAAAGTTTTAGAGACAGTCTTTGATGAAGTCATCATGGTAGATGTCTTGGACAGTGGTGATTCTGCTCATCTAACCTTAATGAAGAGACCAGAGTTGGGTGTCACGCTGACAAAGCTCCACTGCTGGTCACTTACACAGTATTCAAAATGTGTATTCATGGATGCAGATACTCTGGTGAGTGTGGCTTTGAGGGTAGAGAAGACATATATGGTAATGGAGACCTGTTAGGCATTTGAGGAATGCTGTCAAGACTTGACAGTAAAGTTCAGATAGAACCACTGTCATGAAATGTGTCAGGGGAAGGAGGAGAGGAGGCCCAGGCTGCCTTACAGCTGTCATCATCTTTTGTGTTGAATGACATAGGGAGAACTTAAGAAGGGTATGCTCAGCAAAAACATCTCTCTAATGCTCTGTCTCCCCTTTGATCAGGTCCTAGCAAATATTGATGATCTTTTTGAGAGAGAAGAATTGTCAGCAGCACCAGACCCAGGGTGGCCTGACTGCTTTAATTCTGGAGTTTTCGTTTATCAGCCTTCAGTTGAAACATATAATCAGCTGTTGCATCTTGCTTCTGAGCAAGGTAGTTTTGATGGTATGTATCTGTTATCTTCATATCTGAAAAGCTGCTTATAATTAGTAATTTCTAGGCACCGTTCTTCTCAGGAATATAATTGCTGTGGTTTCTTCTGCCTGGAAGGTACAAGAGGTGGCACAAGCATTTGTGCGCTTTTGGGAAATTGTGTGTATGTGTATGTGTACATGCATCTTTTTCTATGGATGCATAAAATTAACCTAAACTATGATAGGCAATTTTATAGGATTGCCTTTAAGTTGTCTTCCTGTATCTAATTTGGAGTATGATAAATGTACTATGATTATTCAAAAATTCAAAAGACTGAAAAACTTTAACATCTATCTTTAAATCTAAGTAAACTTAAGCTCAAGAGAGTTTGACAGCCATTCCAGGAGGATCGAGCATTGTCACTATGGAAACTTGAGGAATAAACCTGATAATTTGGGTCTTATTCTCTCAGGCAACATAAAAATGAAGATAGAAAGTTTATGTGAATAATCTTTGCTTCCAAACCCTCATTCTCTATAAGGCTGTGTGCCAGAGTGGTATCTGCAAGGCCAAAAAGTAGAATATTGACAAAGTTAGCATCCATTTTATTTAACATATAAATGTATTTGTAGTTATATTTATATAACGGTTCTGTCTATAATATAGGGCCTCACATCTTTTGGAGAAGTCGATCAAATGAAATGCTTTTGATTTAGGCCAATTGCTTAAATAGTAACAAGCCATGTTTTTAAAAACAAAAACACACAGGACAAAACCAGTAGTTAATATGCAAAAGGAGTTCTTTGAAGAATTATTTTTGATGATTGTTTTGAATAAAGACCCAGAATAGAGAAGAAGAAGGATGTTCTCTAAGAAGCCCTCCCAGCAGTGACTTACTCTCAGATGTGGACATTGTGGCAGAGCACAGTGCTGTGTGCTATTCACATGGGGATGGGCCAGAGAGGCCTGAGCTCTGCTGGAGACACAGCGGGGGCTTCTTTCTTCCTCTCCCCTTTCCAGGAGTAGATCTGAGATTTGCAGGAAGTAGATCTTTTGGAAATAGCAGAAACAGATTTTTTCATTTGACAAAAGATTCAGTCCTGGGTGCAGATATGAGGATTCAGTTTCATTAACCAGTTAGTTAAAAATGCTAAACTTTAAAAATGAAAACACTTGACCTATACATTTGTTAGCTTGCTGAGGTGAAGATATTGGAAGTTAAAACATTTCCAATTATACATAAAACTGAGATTAGGTCTTCTTTGTTGCTATTCACAGAAATTGAATTCTTTTTAGTTATTTGGCTGAGGATTTGGGAATTGTGGCTATTTGAAATGTCATTGAAAATAATAAGGAAATAAGTCTCAGTTTTGTTTTACTATTTAGCTGGTTTATACTCTAAGCTAGTAGTTCTCAAACAAGGGCGATTTTGTCCCCCAAAGTACGTTTGGCGATGTCTGGAGACATTTTTGGTTGTTATAACTGAAGGGGGAGGAGGGTACAAAGGGCATCTGGTGAGTAGAGGCTGGGGCTGCTAAACATCCCACAATGCACAAGACGATCTCTTACGACAACGAATTATCCAGCCCAGCATGTCCGTAGTGCTGAGGCTGCGAAACTCTGCTCTCTACATGCTCTGAAACAGAGCAGGAGTATTTGTACCATAATGTATGGCAGCATCTAACAAGACGTGAAGTCTTGTTTTAAGCAGCCTTAACGTAAGAAAATGATAATGTGTTAAATGTTCACCATGGTCCAGGACAAATGACACTTCTTCACTTCACTGACATATTTTTAGCTCCTGCTATTTTCCCCTCATAGAAGGAATGAAAGCTTTATTAGTATTTAAGTTCAAAACATGTATTCCTTATTTCTACTGCTTATACTGAAAGTTGCCTTTGCATAAAAGGAAGAGGAGTGTTTTTAGCAGAAGTCCATTGTTTGTCTTAACCTTCCAGTGTAGCTTTCTTCACCTCCTCTCCTAATTTGAAGGAAGTAAGTGTAACCCTGCCAGAAATTCAGTGTAACTCTTCTCAGCTTCAGTAAGTGAATCACATTCTAAAGAACATTTTGTGGCTTGCCAACTGCCTGAAATCCACATGATTTTAATCATGTGAAGAGACTCCAATTTCTAACCTAGAAAACGGTTAGATGTTGTTGAGAGGTAAGACTTTGGATACCAAACAGTAGTGTGGCATGATAAATTAGGTTATAATTTGAGAATATGAAACGCATTAATTAACATATTCATTGTAAAAGAAGCTTGGATGTGTGCAAAGCGCTCGACTAGGAAGCACTTCCTGCTTTTTCAGCCAGAATCTGAAACCACCGTGAGATTCTGTCTTGCCTCTAGCACATTTCATTATTCAGCAGCAGGTTTCCAGGTGCTGGCCGTCCTCTGAGGTATTCCATTTACTGGCTCGTTGGTGTTGAAGGACTGAATTTTCTGTTAACAGAAATTGAAAGAGTTAAAAAGTCAACTGTGCAGCTGAGAACTTATAATTAGTTCTCAATATGTTGTTTAAATTCAGCAGAAAAATAAGTTAGCAGTTCTGAAATCAAAGATTGTTTTCACTTGAAATACGTGTTAAGCTTCACTTAGCAAAGAAAGCTCGCTCCGTACCTCAGGAGCCTGCTTCTCTCTGGAGGGGTTTGCTAAACATTGAATCAATGTGTGAACTGTGTGACATAAAGACATGTTGGACTTATGCTTGATAGCAATAAAATAGTTCTTTATGAACAATGACTTTGTCTAATGGCAGTAACCTTTGCCTCTTATTTTCAATATGTTATATAAAAATTATAAATATAGTAAAAGTAAATCTTAAAAGTTAAGAATTATATAAAAAGTAATTTTGGTTAGGTGTCATGCCATAGGCACTGATAAACATTTTCAAGTGTTTCTTTCACAGTTACCTACATTTTCTCACAACTATAGTTTCTCCCTGCACCACCCCATAGTCCGTTTTAAGTCCCAGAATTTTCAGATCAGACCAGTTTTGCAGACTGACTGTATCTCAGTGTGAATATCTTGCAAGTCCTGCTTTTAACCACTTTCCTGTATTCAGCAGAAAACTGCTGGGGCCTGGTGTCCACTGACAAGCACACAGGCTGTTGATGGCTGAGCATTTGCAGCTGCTTTTGCAACTCTTCTCATGCAAAAGAATGTGGCTGTCACTCTTCTGATCACCAGCCCTGTACTCATAGCCCGTCCACCTCTCTGCTCTGTGACTCTGGCCAAGAAAATAATCCTAATATGGCAAACTATACTAGGTACCTTGACTACTCTTCCCAGAATTCTAGAATGTTAGAATTTAGAACTAGTGACTACATACCTAATTCATGGCTAGTGTCTAATTTTCCATAACGAAGAGTCAAGCTTCTATACTGTTGTGTTTTTAAACTGTCTTAGCACTTATTTCATCACTATAATTACATGCTTCACGAAAAGTTGAACAATAGCTGTTGTGAAATAGTTTTACACTATCATTGTATAGGATGTGACAAGGTAAGGTTATCTTTAGGGCATGTTAGCAGTAAGAGGGGAAGAGAGAGGTCATAATATTGTAGGTTCTAATCAGCAGTTTTGCTTCTGCCACATCTGTGAAATGAGGCTGATGAACTTGACTTTTAGTTTGAAGAAATCAACCTGAATGCAAGTTGAGGCTTACTTTCTATTCTCCCTATCTTAAGAGTGCATGTGTAGTTGAAGAGTTAAGTGCTTAAAAATTGTTGTCTGTTTCATCTGTGTGTGTTAGTTTCAAAAACCTAAGTCAGAAGAATTCATATTTTCTAATTTAGAATATCCTTAAAAAACATCTTGTACTCATTTTGATTACTGCAATGTAAATATTCTAAACTTTTGATTGGTGTACTGGAATTTTGGTCTTCAGTGGGATTTCTAGAAAGAAGAGAAAATAGGAAAGAATAAATTAGTGGCAGAATATTAGGTATGGTTTTATTTAAGTAGAATCTGGGATCTGCTTTGAGGTCATTATATTTGTGTGTTCCAAATTCTAAGTGGTCGTTGAGTCCCATAAGCAGAGTACAGTAATGTTTATCAATAATGTTTAACAGAAATGATTTGGTGCTACATTCTATTAAAGTGTAAAATTGACCCCAGAGCTACCTTTTAAAATCTTTGTAGTTAATTAGGCTTCATGTTGGACCTGCCCAAAAAAAGAATGAAGGACTGAGACACTTCAAGATAGTACTTGTCTTGTCCAAACCAAATAAGTTCAGAAATTTTGGTATGCTTCACTTGGTTCCCTGACTTGATAGGTCGGCCTGGACAGTTATCTTTCCATGGTGATTTCCCCCAGCTCCCCCAGGCACTAGGCTGCTTGTTCTCCTCAGTAATATATCAGTTGTTTTGGAAATGACTCTGTTCTCTTGCATTTATGTCATTTTGTTGATAGTTTAGATAATAAGTATCTTGAGGAAAAGCAAAAGCCGTAACGTAATGGCAAAATTAATGAGCATATGTAAATTTTGTTCTTAAGAGGTATTTTTATCTCATTCTACCTGTGGATATGTTTTTTTAACTTAGCCATCTGTCTGCAGCTTTGTAACTATCAGAGATCATGAACACTGTGAGAAATAGAGGACAAAGAAGGGACTGATGTGTTATGTGTGTGCATAGTCATTTTACCTACTTTTACACTTATTTCTCAACAGTCCTGTAAGGTAGGCATTCATGCATCCAGTCATATAACAAATATTCATTGAGAGCCTGCTATGTAGCTAGCACTGGGGACTGCCATTGTTGCAGTTCAGGACAGCAGCTTGCTTGGCGCCCCTGAGCTAAGGCAAAGTCAGGTCTGAACCAGGGTCCTTCTTAACTCTGGTTGGGTTATGTGTTGGAGCAGGGTGGTGGTGGTGGTGGTTTTTTCCATTCTGAATTCTCTCATATGGCAGCTTTCTTGAGTATGTATCTTCAGAATGATAGAGGATGGAGGAAAATCCCTATTGCCTTGGCTTTATGACAGATTAATTAAGTCGTTTCTCTGAGTAGACAGAGCAGCTGGTATATTCCTCATTTTACAAATGAAGGAATGGAGGCTCAATTTTTCTATCTCTATTGCTACTATTCCTCCCGTCTGATCCAGAATACCTAAAAATACATTGTCATTTAAAATCAGCAGCACAGTTCATAGTCATACATTGTTTTATGGAGTCTGGAAGTATTCTTGGAAGTGTTACTCTCACCTATATTTCTGTAGTAGGTCCATTCAGTTTTTCAAACATCATTTCAATTTTTAATCTGGGAAAAATCCTAAGTTTAAGGGCCAAAAAGAGACTGGTGAGATAATGCAGATTTTATTCCTGCCTCTATAAAATTTATATTGTGAGACCTTACAGACGTTTAACAACTAATATACAGTTATATAATCATGATTCTAGTAAGTTCAGAGTACTAAGAGTCCAGACTAGAAGGACCTGCCCTAGACTGAGAAACTGAAATTTAAGCCAAGAATAAATGTTTCCTTGCACATATGTAATAATTAATAGCTTGATATTTAAAATCTTAAAAACAGTGAAAAACAAAAGCTATAACGTGAAATAGTAAAACAAATCAGTTGTTCTTGGCTTAAATGGGTTGAGGCCAGTGAGACAGAGTGATGCTGGGGCCCAAGCTCCAAGTACCTGGATTTCCATAAGCCACCTTGGGTTAATCAAATGATCCTCAGTAAATCTCATAAAAATATCCCCAAGAGTTGGCCTTTCATAAGCTGTAATTTATTAATCCTTAGCACGCTCACTATAGGCAGTAATGATTATATCCGCCAAGCATTTTATAGGAAGTTAGTTTTACAAAGAAGTGGCCTGGCACAGTGGCTCATGCCTATAATCCCAACACTTTGGGAGGCCAAGGCAGGTGGATCACTTGAGGTCAGGAGTTCCAGACCAGCCTGGCCAACATGGTGAAACCCTGTCTGTACTAAAAATGCAAAAATTAGCTGGGTGTGGTGGCACATGCCTGAAGTATCAGCTACTTGGAAAGCTGAGGTAGGGGAATCACTTGAACCCTGGAGGCAGAGGTTGCAGTGAGCTGAGGTCATACCTCTGGGCTCTAGCCTGGGTGACAGAGTGAGACTCTGTCTCAAACAATAAATAAATAGAGTGAGTCATGTGTTAGTGTCAGTCCTTGTCTCTAGCTCAAATATAATATAAAGCATACTTTGAGGGTTTTGTTTTTGTTGTTGTTATGGAGTTTTGCACTTGTTGCCTAGGCTGGAGTGCAATGGTGCGATCTTGGCTCACTGCAACCTCCGCCTCCTGGGTTCAAGTGATTCTCTTGCCTCATCCTCCCAAGTAGCTGGGATTACAGGCACCCACCACCATGCCCAGCTAATTTTTGTATTTTTAATAGAGACTGGGTTTCACCATGTTGGCCAGGCTGGTCTCTAACCCCTGGCCTCAGGTGATCCACCCACCTCAGCCTCACAAAGTGCTGGGATGACAGGTGTGAGCCACTACACCTGGTCTTTTACTTTCAATTATTTACTTTATCTGTCCATCTGTTCTTTTTTGGATTTTGAAGCATTTGAGAGTTGGAACCTATCTTAATCTTCCTATTATGTGAATACCAAATTTATATAATGTTAGACATTTTTTATACAAATGACTTTTTTGAGACAGAGTTTCGCTCTTGTTACCCAGGCTGGAGTGCAATGGCATGATCTCGGCTCACCGCAACCTCCGCCTCCTGGGTTCAGGCAATTCTCCTGCCTCAGCCTCCTGAGTAGCTGGGATTACAGGCACACGCCACCATGCCCAGCTAATTTTTTGTAGTTTTAGTAGAGATGGGGTTTCACCATGTTGACCAGGATGGTCTCGATCTCTTGACCTTGTGATCCACCCGCCTCGGCCTCCCAAAGTGCTGGGATTACAGGCTTGAGCCACCACGCCCGGCGCAGAAATGACATTTTTAAGAGTTGTTATTATCCTTTGTATAATAAAGGAGTCATTCTTAAAAGACTCCAGTGCATCTCAAATTTTAATATGCAATTACCCCAGGGATTAAAATGTGGATTCTGATTCTATAGGTCTGGGGTGGGGCTCAACAGTTGGCATTTCTGTCAAGCTCCCAGGTGATGCCGGGTCTGCTAGTACCCGGACCACAGTCTGTGGTCATAGCATTATCATAGGGGGAGCATTCCAGCTGAGATGCTGGAGTTCATGTATAAACCAGAATTAAGCCACTGCCCTGTTATCCACAGTAGACAGGCCAGCTGCTGGCAAACTATGGGAGAGCACGCAGAGTACACAAGCATTGAACAAACGCACAAGTTTCAAAGACACCACTTAACTCTGTTTCTGTCTTAGGAAACAAATAGGTCCAGTTTTTGATAAATACTGTGGTGTGTCCATGGTTACAGGGTATGTGACTCTGCTCAAAAGACCTAGAAACTACCAAGTTTGTAGTTGCAAGATGATTTTGTAGCATTTGGGCAGCTGGGTGGAAGGATGATCCAGAATGAGATACTGGCTTTTGTTCCTTGTTCCATTTCCTTTCTCCCTGTCTCTCACCTGTGTTACCACACCCTGGCGTACCGGATCACAGCTGCTGGTGAAGCCTGCTAATCATGTTTGTTGGTTCTGAGATGAGTGAGATTAAAAGTATCTTAACCTGTCAGAGTAAATAAAGCTGCCCCTGGAAGTCTAAAATGTATCGGACAAACATACCAGGGTTTTGTTGTGGAAATTCAGCAGTCTTTAGGGCATCGTTGTATGTTTTGTCACACAGATGTGCCTAGATTTGCATTCTGCTTTGAACTGTCCTCTCATTTAAAGATTGTTTTCTAAAGAGAGGGTATTGATAACACCATACATAGATTTTTCTGATGAAGTTAAAACATTTGCCTGACCTTGAAATGTTGAACTGCGCATTTGGGAAAAGGTGGTTATGATTTCCAGACCACTGAATTTAAAAATTCAGCTACGGACTTCTAGATGGCATTTAGTTTACTTTTAACCTACAACTTTGGACTAAATGGTGACCCTTTGTCATCACATGAGGTCAGTGGCCATGGGAGTTTTACAACCTGTGTTGTCCCCTCTGGAGCCAGGGTTCTTGTTGAGTGTTTCAGGGTTTGCCAATTTAACAGGCACCATTGGTTCACCAGTTCTGCTTCAGTGCTTCTTCTCCTCCTTGCTTGTTTTCTGTACAACAAGTGCTTCCCAGCCTTGTCGTGGCACACAGCTGATGGGCTGATGATGTTTGTAGGGTACCTGAGGGTAAACAGAAACGGCCTTTTGTGGCCAAAGGCAGGCAGCCAGGGACTTTGAGGGATCAGCAGCTCTGACTCCTGTTTCCCAGGCTCACGCAGGTCAGATTTGGAAGTTCTACTTTACAACTATTTCGGCCTCCATGGAATGAACTTTCTTTACTGCCTTATGGGTAGCTGTTAGTGATTTTAAGTGGAATTGCTTAAGTTAAAAAAGGTCTTACAATGTCCAAGTTCTCAAATTGGATAAATCTGGAGAGTTTCATTATTAATATCCTTTATAGCCCACACATATATTTTTCTTTTGGTGTATCATACTCCATAATAAAAATTAAAAGTGAAGAATATTTAGAAAGAAAAGATCTAAGCACAGTTCTCATTCTTGCCCCCAGTTGTATTCCTAATATTTCAGAATAACAAAAATAATATATTAGGAAAAAGGGGGGAAAGGACATCTGTTACACCAGTCCCCTAATGTAATTGCTATTGTTTTATTTACTTTCTAGTAATATAAATGTTTATTAATGTTTATGTTCTTAGTTATAATCACAATGTAAGTAGCTATATATCTTTATATGACACAGTGTATGGATGTTGTTTTTATAGACATTAGTTTTAATTGCTGAATAATATTTCATGAGTAGTTAGTATTACAGTATACTAACTATTCCTGTATGTTAGAATATGTAAGTTATTTACATTTTTCTGCTGTTACAGAGTATCTTCAAGATTCTTGCATTCATTTCATAAATAATTTGCCTATGTGTAAGGCATTCTGCTACATGTTAGCATTATAAGAGTAAGTGAAAAGCCATAATCCCAGTTCTTGTGGAATTTAGCATCTAATTCCGGATTCTATTTTGCACATTAATCCTAAGAGTTTTTTAAAAACCTGTTCATTTTGAGAGAACTGTAGATTTCTATGCAGCTTTAAGAAATAATACAGAAAGATCCCATGTAAGCTTCATTTGGTTTCCCCTATTGGTAGTAATATCTTATATAATTGAAATGTATCACCTCAACCAGGAGATTGACACTGGAACAATCCACCAACCTTACTCAGATTTGACCAGTTTTATATGTATTCCCCTTTCTGTGTGTATATGTTGTATGCACTTTTGGTTTTCATGCAGCTTTATCACACGTGCAGATTGGTGTGACCACTACCATAGTCGAGATGCAGAATAGTACTATCACACGGATCCTTCATATTCTTTCACAACCACAGCTGCATCTCTCATTCTTTCCCTTTCCCCTGGCAGCCATTAATTTGCTTCCTATCTCTATAATTTTATTATTTGATGTTATATAAATGAAATTACATAGTGTATAACTTTGTGAGATTGGAGTTTTTCACTTAGCGTCATTACTTTGAAATTCATCCAGGTCGTTGTGTGTGTGTCTAGTTTGTTTTGTCTTATAGCTGAGTAATATTCCACATGGATGTACCACATCCATGCACCTGTTGAATGACATTTGAACTGTTTTCAGTTTGTACGATTATGAATAAAGCTGCTATGAACATTTCCTTAGCCCTTTTTTTCTGTTCCCATGCAACTGATTGGCAGTATTTTGATGATTATGTGTAAAAGGAAATTAGTTAAGACTTCAGGCCTCTGTATTTCAGCCACTGGTGTCTAGTCCCACATTTGGGGTTTCTTTGTAGAATCAAAAATAATCCTTTGATGAATGGCATGATCTTTTGGCTTTGATTAGTTTGTGCCTCAAAATACATTGATTTGCCCATATAGCTAAAATTGTCTTTTGTTCTCATGTCTGTCTGTTGTCTTAGTCTATTCAGGCTGCTATAATAAAATACCATAGATTAAATGGCGTATAAACAACAGAAATATATTTCTCACAGTTCTAGAGGCTGGAAATTCCAAGATTAAGGTGCCAGCAGATTCAGTATCTGGAGAGGGCCCATTTCCTGGGTCATAGACAGCTTTTTTATTTCTGTCTTTTTGTTATAACTGCTGCATGTGGTGGGAGAGGTGAAGGACCTCTTTGGGGCCTCTTTTTTAAGAGCACAAATCCTATGCATGAGGCCAGAGCCCTCATGACCTAATCAGCTTTAAAGGTCCCACTCCAGATACCATCAACTTTAGGGTTAGGATTTCAGTGTAGGAATTTGGGGGTATCTAAACATTCAGTCCATTGCATTTTTGTAGCAGTGAAGCATATTCTGTTGCCATCTTTATTGTACTTCAGAACTTAGAAGAGTGAGACTGATTTTCTGTTGTTCATCCCTTGAGGAATGGAGACCTGTCAGGAGTGCTGTTTAGGGAGGGGTTTCCTCATAGACAATAAGTGAGTGCTTTTGGTTTTTAGAGTTGATTGAAGGTACTTGGAAACGATAGAATACGCAGAGGGTGGATAAGGTACACTTGGACTTTAAACCTAAAATCCTGATCTTACTGCCTAACTCCAAAAATTAAACAGATCTCTAAATTTTTGAAGTCTCCTTCAAAACTAAGGAAAACTGAATAGTAATGACAGCCAACTGGACTTGCTGTATGTTGAGAAAGGAACTGGATTTTTCAGCAAAGCAGACTGAAGAGAGGAGTGATTATGCAGTATTCCTGCCTCACACTTAGAGCAGGTGTCTCCCTGCCTGCCATCCCCTGTACACTCGCACATATGCACTCATGCACAGGCACACATATGGTGAGCACCTGTTCTGCTGCTTGGGAGACTCTGGTTCTGAGTGTGTTTTTTGAAATCTCATGAGTCTAAAATAGAAAGCACATGAACTACATGGAAGAATGTGTCTTGAGGTGGCTTAGTGAGCTGTTTGGCTATTTAGGAGCTTATGATTTATGTCAGACACTTGGCTGTTTAGATTTCTGTTGTTTTTATTTCTTTTGAATGAATGGCCATGGTCCCCACTTTCTGAGTATGAAGTCCAGGGATCCCAAGGGCTGAGCAGACACTTTGCTGTATCATTGTAGCTGATGTTGGCTACAGTTATGACTGACCGGGATCTGCCAGAGACTTTTGGTCAGTGGAAGGAGAGTGCACCACAGGGGGAATGTGGCCTTCTGGACCCTCTGTTGATGAGCCAGTAGTTGTGGGCCCTGGAAAACAATTCCATTGTTCCAGTTTGCTCTTTTACTTTTTGCTTCTTTTTGCCCCATTACACTCAGGGTAGAGTCTGAAATCTTTAGCTGGAAATAAAGAGTAAAATCTGATCCCCATGTGATCTGGTCCCTGCCGCCCTCTCTGAGACTCACTCACCTGGTGCCTTGCAACTCATTCCTGCTAAGTCCACATACACAGGCCACCTACCAGGCCTTCTTTCCATAGCCTCATGCTCCTGCCCACCAAAGGTCTGTGGTGTGCGCTGTTTTTGTTCTGCCTGGAATGCTGTCTGCCTTCTTTCCTGCATCTGCATTTGTCAGGTATGCCTGTGCACCCCTCAGATACTGGCTTAAACACAACTTCCTCGTGGAAGCCTTCCTTCACCCATCAGATGTAGCTTGAGCCTCTTCCACATGTGCTTGTAGTGCCATGTAAATTTCCTTCACTGCATTCATCTCCCTCTGTGTGATGTTTGTTGACTCTTGATTTGCTGCTATTGGTGTCTCCCACACAATCCTTGTAAAGACAGTGACCACATCTCTTGTGCACTGTTGACTCTGCAATGCCTAGTACAGTATCTGGTACATAGTAGCTGCTCAATAGATATTTGTTGAATTAATGAGTTACATCAGGAAAATGGTCACTCCCTAAAGTGTTTTTAATTGGTATGTCAAGGAACTTATTTAAGAATGGGAGCGGACTGGGTGTGGTGTCTCATGCCTGTAATCCCAGCACTTTGGGAGGCCGAGGCAGATGGGTCATGAGGTCAGGAGTTCGAGACCACCCTGGCCAACACAGTAAAACCCAGTCTTTTCTAAAAATACAAAAAAAAAATAAAAAAAAAAAAAAAAATGGGGGCCGGGTGTGGTGGCTCACGCCTGTAATCCCAGCACTTTGGGAGGCTGAGGCGGGCGGATCACTTGAGATCAGGAGTTCAAGACCAGCCTGGCCTCACAGTGAAATCCCATCTTTATTAAAAATACAAAAAGTAGCCTGGCGTGGTGGCATGTGCCTGTCGTCCCAGCTACTTGGGATGCTGAGACAGGAGAATGACTTGAACCTGGGAGGCAGAGGTTGCAGTGAAGTGAGATTGTGCCATTGCACTCCAGCCTGGGTGACAGAGCGGGACTCTATCTCAAAAAATTAAAATAAAAATGGAATTAGTGTATTTTTAAAGGTCCAGCATGTGCTCCATTAAAGTTATTAAACTGCCCTATAGATCTGTTAACTAATTTATATGTTTTTTTCTTTTAGGTGGGGACCAAGGCATACTGAACACATTTTTTAGCAGCTGGGCAACAACTGATATCAGAAAACACCTGCCATTTATTTATAACCTAAGCAGCATTTCTATATATTCCTACCTCCCAGCATTTAAAGTGTAAGTGCAAATGGTTTAACTGTTGTTGGAGATGTTGAGGGCAGAGAAGCGGGGCATAATATTTTGGGGCTGCCTTATTATCATTCTGAGGGAAGTAAGAGGTAGAGACTTTGAGGAAAGTTTCTCTTGTAAGAACCGTAGCTGCAAACGGGGAGAGGCCTTCATGTTATCAGTTCCTCATGCTTGACATTAGGATACTTTGCTACCTTTGGGACAAGGTTCCCATCAGTTCCTGGGGCACATGGCCTTCTGGTAAGTTATTCATATGCCATGGTCAAAAACATAGACTCTTAAGCTCTGGAGACTTACAACTTGGAGGAGTTGAGTTTGTGCCCAAACTCAACGTCTTCCCTGTACTAGCTGCTGAGCTTTGGTTTCCCTCACCTGCAAAAAGGTGTTAAAAGGTCCCTCATAGTCCCCTTGTGGAGATTAAGCCAGATTCAGACAGCAGTGTGTTGCTGTAGCTAAGAGTAAGGGCTCTGGAGCTGGATGACGTCAGTTCACATCCTGCAGTGACCACTTCCTGGGTGGTAATCTTGGCTTACTTACTGAACGTCTCTCTGCCTCAGTGTCTTCATAGGTTTGTTATGGGTATTAAGGGAGGTAATCATGTAGCATGGTTAGAAGAGGGCCTGGTCTACCCAAGTGCTCAGTACATGTTAGATTGTTAGTCATTTTTGTTTGATAGGCAGTATAGTGCTCAGAGTAATTTCCCAAACCAGAAAGGCAAGGAACGTGTCCTCACTCTGTCATTTATCTGCTACATAACTTAAGACTTTGTGCCTCAGTTCCTCCGTGTGTATAACGAGGAGGAAAATAGTACCTACCTCATGGGTTGTCAGGAGGATGAAGCGAGTTAATAAACAAAAAGTGCTCAGTGGACATTTGTCGTTTTAGATAATGTGCTTGTTTAGCCCTGTCCCTGGTGGAGTTCCATTTGTTTGTTTGTTTTTTTTGAGAGGAAGTCTTGCTCTGATGTCCAGGCTGGAGTGCAAGTGGTGTGATCTTGGCTCACTGCAACCTCTACCTCCAGGTGCAAGTGATTCTCCTGCGTCAGCCTCCCTTATAGCTGGGATTACAGGCACGTACCACTACACATGGCTAATTTTTGTATTTTTAGTAGAGATGGGGTTTCACCACGTTGGCCAGGCTGGTCTTGAACTCCTGGCCTCAGGTGATCGCCCACTTCACCCTCCCAAACTGCTGGAATTACAGGCTTGAGCCACTGCTCCCAGCCCTCTGGTGCACTTCTGATAAACCTTATAGCTAATACATCCTTGTTGCAATGTTTATCTCACTGTTAGGGACAGGATCCTATTATTTAGCCTCTGACTCATTTGTGTTTAACTAAGATGATGATTTAGATTTCTTGAACAGGGGCCTAGCTGTCAGGTTGATCCTGAGACAGTTGTGAGCAGCAAAGCCCTTCACTGAGTTGGGCTTGTCTGTCCAATCTCTGTCCCATATGGACATTCCTGAGTTAGCGGAAAACAAAGGGCCTTTCACTCCTCAAATTTCATTATCCAAAGTCCTCTCCATAAGTCTTGCACCACAGTAATGAGCATGTCTGGCTTTTTGTAGCAGCAGTGTTTCCTTTTCTGGGAAGACTCTGTCAATATCCTCCAGATAAGTATTAGAAGCACCTTGTGTTCTTTCCTCCCTAACTGTTCTCTTGGCATATGTCTCCAACATATTACATTCTCTCGCCTTTGTACAATAGAAACAAGCAGACTCTTAAACACACCAACTGTGTTTTGAGTAAAGCAAACAACAGGATTCACTGTCAAGGGAGGAATAGGAGAGGCATTATTCTCACCTGTCAGTCCTTGGCCTTGTAAAATACAAAACTGTCTCACATGGAAATGTGAACCTGATCCATTTTAATCCTTACTTTTATAACCCTGCCAGTTTAAATAGTGTTTCTGCAAACCATGGCAGTGTGACCCCTAGAGCTGAATTTGTCTATAATAGGGCATTTGCTTATAGTTTAATTGACTAAATTCAGTTTAGTAAGCAAAAGATGAGAGTGCAGAGGAGAAAGTGTTTTGAATAGTGTGACCATTTCACTCAGTCCTGCACGGTTAGCATGTGGTTCTGTTTGACTCCATCTGATTTCCACCTTACCATTATTGAGCATCTTCCTTTCGAGGATAGCCTGGTTTATGCAGCACTGCTTGAAGTACTTTTATTTTAACACACAAGAAGGAGACGGAGCAGAGTTAAGTTTTGAGGAGTAAGATGGACTTAATTTGCTAGAACCTTGGCCCTTTTCTCTCAAGAAGCCAGTTGATTTTATATCCTCCAAATGAATTGCCCCCAGAAAACCAGTTTGAGATCTAAATTACTGAAATAGGATTGTTTTCTTCTTCCTGGCTCAGTGAGTGAGTGCTGATTTTGGAAATCCCTTGAGTTTGTTGTAACCATAGAGAATATGACACACTGGGAAAGTTGGGAGCAACTCCATGCATTAACCAGATTTCAGCTGGCCCATGGGCGGATAGGAGATGCTGCTGCTTCTGTGCAGCTGGTTCTTAGGTGGGGTCAGCTCTACATTTCTGTGATAAGGCTGCTCAGAGCCATGCTTTGTCTCACCCATTGTTGCCTATTGAGGAATGTTGAAACCAGGTCAAAGAACTAATTTTCCCTTCCCTCTGCCAGAAAAATATTTTTGCTTTTCCTGTGGAGACCCATCTCCAGAGACATTTTTCCTTACTTTTTTTTTTTTTTTTTTTGGGGGGGAGGCTAAAAAGGCACAGGTAGTTACGTTTCTTTTATTATTATTATTATTATTATAAGTTAATGTAAAATTGTGGTACAAATATTTTTAAAATGAAAGTAACCCTTATAAGCATTTTGGTCATCATTGCTATTCTCCAAAGATCCCTGTGAATTTGAAGGCACACCCTTGGGTTCAGAATAACCTTGGTGGTCTCCAGTACTAAGTATAACCCTACAGTATGCTGCCCTTTCCTAGGGATAGCATAGCTGGTGGCAGGTGGAATCGGAGACCATGGAGTGGTCTGGAGCAACTTCGGCTTCATGGAAGGAGGAATCGGGTGTTTGTCTCACCAACTCCAGACAACCGTGCACTAGGATGTCCCCAAAGCAGCATAGACACCCCAGAATCTTAGAGACTTAGATATTTAGAACATTGTGGCCTTTGGGCTTATATGAAACTTTAGCTAAAGGCTGCCCTAATATAAAGCAAACTTAATATGAATTTAAGCCACAGAGTAGCATATCTAGTGCCTTTCTCTCTGTTCCATTTGGTTAGAACAAAAGATAAAGGAAACAAACATTAATAGTTTTATCACTTTGAATGACTACTCAAATATAACTTCTGAAACAGAATTAGTAATTTTTTTGTAAGGGAAGTTCCTTTTTAACACAGCATAATTTGAAAACTAAAATGCTTGATTTAGTAATTTTTAAGTTAGTTTTTAGTATTGCATTGGAAAACAAGTCATAAATGCATTTCATTTTTTTGAGAAGGGTTTTGCTCTGTTACCTAGGCTAGAGGGCAGTGGCACAATCACAGCTCACTGCAGCCTCAGTCTCCTGAGGCTTAAGAGATCCTTTTGCCTCAGCCTCCTGATGAGTATCTGGGATTCCAGGCACATGCCACCATGCTCAGTTTGTGTGTGTGTGTGGGGGTGTGGGTGTGTGTGTTATAGAGAGGGTTTTGTCATGTTGCCCAGACTGGTCTTAAACTCCTAGGTCCAAGTGATCCTCCCACTTCAGTCTCCCAAAGTGCTGGGATTATAGGCATGAGCCACTGTGCCTAGCCCATAAATGCATTTATTAATGAAATAATATTTTTGAAAGTGCCTAGCATGATGTTCAGGATATATCATATGTTTCTTAGGCTTCTAATGAGGAAGTTTTTTTTCAAAGTTTTCTCTAACTTAAGGTTTTGTTTCATCCAGATAGCATATAGTTTGGTTTGTGCATAGTACTGCAGAAAAATCTTATTAGTCTTTTAAAAATCATTTAGTTCCATTTTTACTTTCTATTATATCCACTAACTAAAAGCTCTCTAGGCATCTTATGCTATATAAAACACACGTAAAGAAGAGAGACAGAATTCTCTGGTATTGTTTCAAACAACTACACAAATTAATTGACCAAATTGATTGAGTATGAAGCCTCATTGACCAAATACTTTTCATATAAATATTTTGTTTCACCCTTTACTTGAGTTTAGATATGACCAGAGATCTGACTTAGTGAGAATTAAAATTTTTTCCACTTATTTTACTACTTTAAACTTTTCTGAGGATATTCATATTTCTTTTTTAAGATTCAGACTCATTTACTAAGACCTTGTCAAACCTATTTCAATATTTTCCCCAAAGAAATTCAACCTTTAGTGTAGTGAATTCTGTTGTCCCTGTGTGTTTCTGATTTGGTTATTTTTCTTTGAGACCCCTCCTTGGCTCTAGCTCTCCACATAACTATTGTTATTGGAAGCCATAGTCTATTCTCATTTCTTTTCACACTCATACATCTTCACTCAACCCTGAGGCTGACTCAAAAAGAGTTTTGGTCATTCTTTTTTTTCCAGCCATTTGTTGGCCTGTGGGACCATTCATTGGGCTGGCAAACCTGGAGCATGTACCTTGTGCCACACTTTCAGCTCACTCAAGCCCTCAAAGATGAATAAGGGAGCTTGGAGTCTAATCCTCTTAGCCACGGCTTAGGTGTACAGAGTTTCTGTATGGTGCCTGGCATAGTCTGTCATGGTTTGAGTGTTAAGAAAAAGAATCAAGCAGTGCTTGCATAGATGTCTTGTTCCCCCTTTCTGGGTGATACTGATGCCTGTTGGGGCCCCATTTCTCAGAGTGGCTATCTGGTCATTCTGACCTTATCTGAAGTGTTTATTTCATCAGATGATCTGTCCTTAGATCTCACTGCTGCATATTCTGTTGCCCTACCTGAGTCTTCATCACCAAGAGAAAAACTTCCATATCAGACCCAACCCAGCCATTAGAGGCTGCTCTGACAATAGGACAAAGGGCACAAGGAGTGAGATCGCATGGGCAGAAGTCAACAAATGCCATCTCAGTTGAAGACGGAGCTCATGGGAGGTTAAAAGCATGGGGATTGAGTGGAAGAAGATATAACTTCTTTGGGAGGCCAAGGAGGGTGGATCTCTTGAGGCCAGGAGTTTGAAACCAGCCTAGCTAATATGCTGAAACCCCAACTCTACTAAAAGAAAACACACAAAAAAAATACAAAAATTAGCTGGGCATGGTGTTGCATGCCTGTAATTCCAGCTACTCGGGAGGCTGAGGCACGAGAATGGTTTGAACCAGGGAAGCAGAGGTTTCAGTGAGCCGAGATCACACCCTTACACTCCAGCCTGGGTGACAGAGCAGAACTGTCTCCAAAAGCAAAAAGACATAACTTCCTCAGAAGTCTCAAATCTGTGGGCCACAGACTGTATTTATCACATAAGTATATTTTGTTCCTGCTACATAGAAACAAAATTATTTTTTTTAATTGTCAATGCTTTAAAAATTAGGGAATTTCACATAAAATCCAGGTTTCCAATTTGTTTGGAAAAATCAGGTATGTCCAATGTTACTGTTACAGGTGTGTGGTCGAAGTGACTGGAATGATAGAGTTGCATTTCCTGAAATGGGAAAGAACATGGGGGAGGCAAATTTGTGGAGGTAGGAATTGGTCAGAAATGAACGGAATGTATTAGGATTTAGGTACATGAAGTTTGAGGTGCATATTAGCATCCTAGTGAAAGTATGAAATAGCTAAATAGATGGAAAAGTCAAGAGTTCCAGAGAGAAGTCGTCTGGGTAAGACATAACCGTGAGAGTTGTCAGCATATCAATGATACTTACAGTCACAAGTCAAGATGATGTAGCCAAGGGAGTGATTATCAGTCAAAGAGAATCGTGAGGATTGAACCCAAAGGCAGGAAGATAATAGGGACAAGAGAATAGAAGAATAGGAACAAGAGACAGCAAGGTGAGAGGGAACCCAGGGAAGTGTGGTATTGCAGAAGCCAAGCAAGGAAAATGTTTCAAGGAGGAAGGAGTGATCTGTGTCTGGGTCCGATGCTCACAGATACAAGGACAGATATGAGATCAGCTACAAAGGCAACTGAGAATTGGCACTGGATGTGGAGTGTGGAGGCTCCTGGCGACTTTGACAAGAGGACATCTGGTGGAGTGGTGGGGGAGAAAGCCTGACTGAAGTGGGTCCAGGAGAATGAAGAGGGAAAATTAGAGGCAATGAATGTAGACAGCTCTTGTGAGGCATCTGCTTTAATGGGGTGGCAGCTGGATGGGGATGTAGGTTCAAGAGAGGGTGATGGTGATTGTTGTGTAAAGACAGATATCACCACAGCATGTTTTTTTATTGCTAAGGATGATGTGGGATGTTGGGGGCAGTGACATTAACAGTGCAGAAAACTGAGGACAGACACTAGAGTGATATCCTTGGATAGGTGAAAGGGGATGGCACCTAGAACACAAGTGGAGAGATTGGCTTCAAATAAATGCCAGGACAATTCATGCTTGGCAACTTCATTGAAGGAAGGCAAAGTGTGTGGGCACAGAGGCTGGTAGGCAGGTGTTATGTTTTGGCTGAATGAATGAATGAGCAGTCAGCCAATAGAGACTAAGAATGACATGCCACTTCCATGAGAGTCTCCCTAGTGGCCTGTTGTTGTTAAGTCCTTCCTTACCTGGTCTATGAGGAGAGGCTAGCCTGGAAGATAATGCAGTTGACTACGTCCTAGTCTAGGTTATTAAAGTCTGGGTTTGAATACTGGCATTGTTCTGATTTCCAGGGTATTATTGGGAGGATTAGTTTGCAAGGCAAAGAACGTGGGTGGGTGCCTGGTCAGTTGTTTGCTGGGGATAGTACCTATCATGTAGTGGTAAGATATGCATCCTCTTGTGTTCCACAGGCCCCGCCTCAGCAACTGCACTCCTCCTCTCCATGGTCAGCCCCACTCCTTGGTCACTTGGGTTTGCGACTCCTGACTTAGATTGTGTGAGTGGGTGAGACAGGAGGTGTCCAGTTGGTTGTGGGAGAAGGGCTTGTGTGTGGCTCTGTCCATGTGTGCAAGCGAGTCTGAAAAGGTGCATGAGTGAGTCTCAACATAACAGAGAACATGAGCCACAGAAGTGGGCAAGAGGATGCTTGGCACTGCTGCCATGACTCCCAGAGAATGTCCCACAAGTAGTGCTGTCTTTCTGGGCATCTGCTTGAACATTGCATGTAAGGAGCTTAGTGAGAACTAAAATTGCTCCTGTATGTACTGGCATGAATTAGTTCCTTTCCTGTTCTAAACAGTTCTTTAGTCTCATCCACATGTTACTGGCTGTTTCTCAACTACTAAACTAGTCATGAAAATTCTATCTGATCTTTTGGTAACATCAGGTCACAGGGATAATTTTAACGGCTAACATAAGCAGTATTATTGCTGGCTTGTGTTCAAACTATGTCTTGTGATCTGGACGACCCTTTTGAGATTCTATCAAGTTAAAATTAGAACACTTATTTTAAGAAATGTATGCAAGCTGAGACAACTCCCCATTACTAGGTCAGAATGAATGGCTCTCAGTAATTTAGAGACAATTGTGATATGTACTCAACTTTTTTTTTTTTTTTTTTTTTTAATTCCTGGCTGGTAGTTTGGTAAGTCAGGGAGTGAGTCAGTGAATCTTATGGTTATCCTTCCTCTGGGTTGAGGTCAGTTCAACGTTATCTTCTGACATCAGCATTTCCCCTTCTTATTCATTGGTGAACTATTTTGCTTTATTTTTATTTATTTATTTATTTTTTGGAGACAGAGCCTCAGTCTGTTGTCTAGACTGGAGCACAGTGGTGTAATCTTGGCTCACTGCAACCTCTACCTCCCAGGTTCAAGCAATTCTCCTGCCTCAACCTCCCAAATAGCTGGGACTATAGGGGCATGCCACCATGCCTGGCTAATTTTTTTTGTATTTTAGTAGAGACAGGGTTTCACCATGTTGCCCAGGGTAGTCTCAAACTCCTGAGCCCAGGCCATCTGCCACCGTTGGCCTCCCAAAGTGCTAGGATTACAGGCATGAGCCACCCTTCCCAGCCTCTATTTTGCTTTTAGCCATGCAGTGTAAATTCTGACTAATACCTGCTTGTTGCCTTTGGTGGGAGAGAGAAAACACTAGAAAAATATGCTGGGTTACCCCTTTGTAAGGTGTTCTCCTAAATTTGCATTTAGGTTAACTTAAGCAAGAAGTAATTTCTCCTTTTACTTACGACATTTGCCATTACTTCATTTTGGTATAGTAATTCTGGATTTTCATAAATGAGTAAAGGGTAACTTGATTATGATAGGAAATGATCTTTTAAAGCCATTTCTCAGAGAACATGATTGAGACATAAAAATAATTACTTGAAATTCATATCTAGATTGAAACTCTAGATACAGACTAGCATTCAAGACCTGTTGCTCATCTTTTTTGTGTATGATGTGTTCTATGAAAGCTTATAGAGCAAGCCCTTCAGGTTCCTTTGCTGTGTAAATAACTGTTTAGTTGTACAGTTAGAACATAATTGGTGTTAAAAGGACTACTAAACCTTCATATAAGGTGGCCATTGTTGGGTCCAGGCAGAATCCCTCATATCAAGCCCAGTGCTGCCCTAGATGAGTTCTAAGAACATACTTGTGATATGGCTGCCTTACACAAAATTGCAAAGTCTGGCTTCACTTCCCTCCCACCTTCCTCTCCAAGTGCCGTTTTTCCTCACTTAACAGCTGCCTTATTTCTCACTTTCTGCCCTCTTCCCGTCAAAGAGCTCTTGGGCTGGCCGAAACCTTCCATGTTCAGTGACTCACCCAGGCCTGCTCTTCTCGTAAAAAGCTGGCCCTCTAAAACCTCCTACCACTCACTACCACTATCCATTTCCATAGATATTAGGTGTGTAGTAGCAGTTTGATTAAAGTAGTGTCAGGCCAGGCATGTAATGTCAGGCTCATACCTGTAATCCCAACACTTTGGGAAGCAGAGGCAGGTGGATCACTTAAGCATAGGAGTTCAAGACCAGCCTGGGCAACATGGTAAAGCCTCATCTCTACAAAACAAACAAACAAAAATACAAAAACTAGCCAGGCATGGTGGCCTGTGCCTGTAGTCCCGGATACTTGGGAGGCTGAGGTGGGAGAATTGCTTGAGCCTCAGAGGTTGAAACTGCAGTGACCAGAAATCGCACCACTATAGTCCAGCCTGGCAACAGTGTGAGACCTTGTCTTAAAAAAAAAAAAAAAGTAATGTCAATACCTAAAGCATCTAAAAATGTTTTCATTCCTTACTGGACAGAAAGAGGGCTGAGCATAGCCCAAACCCATGATAGCTGAATCCTTTGCATGATTTCTGTAAGAAAGATACAGAAATCTTTCTTACCTCCTTTCTCATGCTTCTCTCTGCCTTCACACTCCTGAGTCTGTTTCAAGTTTGCCACTCAATAAACTGGCCCCAACTAATTTTTAAAGAAACCTACTTACATCCTAACATTTTGTGATTTGTTTTGTTGCAGAAATGTGGATACCTATTGGTAGCTGCTCAACTCTCCTGTCTCTCCCCACTCTCCCCCTGTCTTGCTGGCACCCAAGGAATTTCTTGCCTTAGGGCAGAAAAAGCAGCCTCACCCACATTTAGGACCCCTTAAGATCCCAGTTTCTACTTTAAACAGTCTTACTAAGGGATTTCTTAAAACGAAAACTGCCCTGCCTATGAAAGGACTATCCAGCAGATACAGTTTTTCACTTTGTTAAGGTATATGACCTAAAGAAGGTAATTTGAGGAAGGAGGATCCTTCTCCTGACCACAGGGAGTAACAGATATAGAATTAAAGATATATTCAGAGACGTGGATTTGTGAAGGTAGAGATCAGTGCGTGAGCCACGGTGAAATGCAGGGTGTGCACTGTTTCCAAATGGTGTTCCTGTTGACATTCAAGAGGAAGGCCATAGGCCATATGGAGAGGTGTTTAACCAGCATGGCACTGGTATCCAGGAGGGTTGCAGAGGCCTCTGAACCAGTTGTGTGGAGGTCCAGAGCTGTGCTGGGATATAGACGGACACAGAGGCAGTCTGTGTGCAGGGGGATTGGACCATTGTGTCCTTCCTCTGCATGAGCTCTGACACGCAAATACAGAGATAGGAGCTGGGAAGACCCTTAGACACTGTCCAACAGAGTCTACTTGTGTGTCACCCGCTGATCCTACGAAAGCACCACCCATTTCTTCTTGTTCTTCCCTTTTTTCCTTAACCTCTATGCAAACTGCATCCTTCTTGAAAGTCTTTCTTTAGTCTTCTTCAATGCTAAGTTGCTTACTTTATAACCTGCTTTTTCTGTTGCTAGGTCCTAACTATACTTGGGGGATTGTCAGGATTCTTAGGCAACCTTTTTCATTTTCAGATTGTCCATAGGCAGGAGTTAATCCATAAATTAACAAATGTCACTCAGACAATGCCCTTACAATTCTGGGAGTGTCTTACAATAGCAGCCTAGTCATGGCTAAGAGCCTTGGCTCTGGAGCCAGACTGCCTGGATAGAATCCCAGCCTTGTCACTTACCACCTATGGGATCCTGGACAAGTTATTTAACTTCTTCATGCCTTAGTTTCCTCACATTGTCATTTTGGAGATTAGCTGAGTAAACCAAGCAAATGCTAACCAATGCCTGTGACATATAAATACTTCATATACTTATAATGAGTATATGAAGTATATCATTATTACTATTATTATTACTGCTCTTATTACTATAATAATCATTAGTGAACTGTCATGAGAGAAGGTTAGAAAAGAATACACTATATTCATATTTTAACTTTTTTAAAAATTAGTATTACTATCATGTTATGCCTGTGTTTGACATTTATATTAAGTCTAAGCAAATCATGGGCTGAAGCTTAGTGGTCAGTTAATACAAGAGGATCTAAACAGGTGCTGTAGCTCCAGGCAGGGAAGTTGAGTCAGGAGGGGTGAATGTCTGAGAAGGTGGAAGGAATACCTCATTCCTATATGCTGTAATTTAGTCTTAGGCTCATGAGTTTGTATTGTTAGCATTGGGCAATGCCTTCCCTCCACTCTGCCCACAGGTATCAGATGATCTCTGGGATGGGTACCCCCCCCATCTTATTCTTGCTTATTGTTCTGATGCATTGTCCCTGCCCCCACTTCCTGCACAAAGCCACCTCTGAAAATCTCACCTGCAGTCATTGCTTTGGAATTTCAGTAGCCCTAAATGTCAGTAGTGCTCTGATAGCCCCAACTTGTCACCTTGCTTATTTTTATGTAGATGACCCATCTTCCTGTTTGAACCAAAGCCTCTTGGGGCCACACACTGAGCATAATGCCATATACATAACAGTTGCTTGTTTAATTGATAGCTTTATCTGTGCACAAATTTGGGCATTATTATTTTTATTCTTTTAAGGATTAAATAGAGCAAGAGTGTTGTGTGTATTAGATATACTATGTGTACATATAAAGAGTAAGCATGGGGATATCAAATATCCTCTTTATTTTCCAGAAGAAACAAACCATGGAATGATCACTTAACCTTAAGAGGAAGGAGGTTTACAAATAGACTGTATTTTTCTTGCATGCTTTTAGGAGCAGCAGCAGAGAGGCAAAACCATGACAAATCCCATCTCTGCCACTTAATAGCTGTGTGACCTTGGGCATCTCTCCTCAGTCTCTCATAGCCTCAATTAACACATTAGTAAAATTTACCTTGTAGAAATATTATTCCCAATCATGTCCCTAAAGAGTTTGGTCTCCATATAGTAAACTCTGATGATAGCTTTTTAACCAGTCCCTAACTTTTTTTTTCTAATGAACTTTAAGAGTTTGTGTTATTTTGATCAGTATATCACGCCCAAATACCTTGGTTGTCTATAGTGTAAGTCTACTGAAATCTAACACTTGCGCCCAGTTCCTGAGGTTCTGTCTTATTTTACTTTTCTTTCGCTACTCAAAGCTTCCTCCTCTTTGCCTCTAATGGAGGATACCTGGTCAAGCACGCAGGTGCTCTCACCTGATACCTGGCCATCACCTGCCTGGAATTCCCTATGTTATCATCAGCTACCCAGATCACATCTGCTGTATTTAGCTTGAAATCACATCCCGCTATCTTAGCACCTCTGCTCCCATTGAAGCTGGATAGAGCCCATCCTGCTGTGAATTCCTGAGCACTCACGGTTCCTGTTTTCCCTTTGGCAGTTGTTACATTCACATTTGTTTTTTGTTTTTAATATACATAGGTTTCCTTCCAGCTAGGACAGAACCACACTTTATTCCTACTCTTTTAAAGATATTCTTTATTGTGAAATGGAGCATCTATACAAAAGAATATATATATTTTAAAAATTCAGTGTTTAAAAATACCACCCAAGTTAAGAAATAGAATACAACCAGTGCCTTAGAAGTCTCTTTTTGTCTCTTCCCAATCATAGCTTCCTCTCTCAACCAGAGGTAACCAGTATCATGAAATTTATATTGATTATAGTTTTCTAATCTTTAAACAATACCTTTTTTCTTGTTTTGCTTTTTTTTTTTTTTTTTTTTTTTTGGAAGACAGAGTCTCACTGTATCACCAGGCTGGAGTGCAGTGGCGCGATCTCAGCTCACTGCAACCTCTGACTCGCTGGTTCAAGGGATTCTACTGCTTCAACCTCCCGAGTAGCTGGGATTACAGATGCCTGCCACCACCCTCAGCTAATTTTTGTATTTTTAGTAGAGATGGGGTTTTGCCATGTTGGCTAGGATGGTTTCGATCTCCTGACCTCATGGACCGCCTGCCTTGGCCTCCCAAAGTGCTAGGATTACAGGTGTAAGCCACCATACCCGGCCTGTTTTGCCTTTATGTAAGTGGAATAATATGTATGTAATTGTTTGACCCGTTGCTTTTTTCAACATAAATGCTTTAAAAATTCATCCTTTTGCTGCATGATGTGTATAAGTATAGTTCATTTATTTTAGATTGTATTCCATGCTGTGAATATAGCAGAATTTTCCTTTAAAAAAGATTGGAGGCCAGGCATGGTGGCTCACGCCTGTAATCCCAGCACTTTGGGAGGCCGAGGTGGGCGGATCATGAAGTCAGGAGTTTGAGATCAGCCTGACCAACATGGTGAAACCCCGTCTCTACTAAAAAATATATAAAAATTAGCCGGGTGTGGTGGCATGTGCCTGTAATCCCAGCTATTCAGGAGGCTGAGACAGGAGAATTGCTTGAACCTGGGAGGCAGAGGTTGCAGTAAGCCAAGATCGCATCACTGCACTCCAACCTGGGAGACAGAGCGAGACTGTCTCAAAAAAAAAAAAAAAAAGATTGGATATATAACTATAAAATCTCAGTGACATTCAACAATAAGCAAATATTTCTTATATGTTGGTGGGTTGGCTGGGACAGCTCTGATGATCTCAGCAGGGTTTGGAGCAAGGCTACAGGTTTGGTCCACATCTGTTCCATGTTTTTTTCTGGAACCAGCAAGAACCCAGGGCATGTTCTGCTGGCAGAAGTATTAATTTCTCAGAGGGTGAACAGAAATAAGCAATGCTTCTGTTAAGGCACACCGTCTCTTCTGCTCACGTTGCCTTAGTCAAGTCAAGCCACAGGACCATGTCCAACATCAGGTGGGAAAGTGTCCTCCCCCTGAGGAGGCTGGGAGTGATGTAGACTTGCTGAGCAGAAATCTAATTAGATATTTGGGTTGTTTTCAGTTTTTGACTATTTCAAACAGTGCTGCTGCTGTGAACATTTTGATTATGTCTCTTGTTGCACATACACAAGAGTTTCTTTAGGGTATGTGCCTAGGAGCCAAGCTGCTGGGTTGTACAGCATGAGCATTTTTAATTTTACTAGGTAATACCAAATACTTTCCAAGTGTTGTGCCTGTTCTGTCCACAATGGATTGGTGCTTCAATGTTGCACTGAACCAATATTACATTTATATTTTTTATATGTATGTAACACACAACTGAATGAATACTTTTAAAAGTATGCCTCACAATTTCACAGTGAACTCAGTTTGTTTTTGAACCTGCACTGCAGGATGGAAAGTACACTGTTCAGGCCACAGAACAAGGAGGCCAAGGTGGGAGAAATCACTTCAGGCCAGGAGTTCAAGACCAGGCTGGGTACCCTGTCTCTCTCTCTATATATATAAAAACATTAGCTAGGTATGGTGGCTTGTGCTACTCAGGAGGCTAAGGTGGGAAGTTCAAGACTATAGTGAGCTATCATGCTACTGCACTCCAGCCTCGGTGACAGTGAGACCCTGTCTCTTAAAAAAAAGAACAAAAGCAAGCTACAAAACAAAGTGCTGTTAAGTGCTGCTTATCTTTTTTTCAGTACTCAGAATCCACTAACTGTTTCAACTTGCGTTCACTTGGCAGGTTTGGTGCAAGTGCGAAAGTTGTGCATTTCCTGGGAAGAGTCAAACCATGGAATTATACTTACGATCCCAAAACAAAAAGTGTCAAAAGTGAGTCCCATGATCCCAACATGACTCATCCAGAGTTTCTTATCTTGTGGTGGAACATCTTTACCACCACCGTTTTACCTCTGCTTCAACAATTTGGCCTTGTCAAAGACACCTGCTCATACGTAAATGTGGTAGGTTCTGTTTCTTTTCTTTAGATCATTTAATGCTGCTTTTAAAACACTTGTTGTGTCAATAGAGATGGGGATTATTTAGCAGCATTTTAAACAGAGATACATAAAACTTTGTGGAAAGAAAACAGTATCGATCTTAGAGGGGAGAAACACTACCAGCAAAGAAGTAGCAGACATAAACTGTGTGGCAGATTTCTTTAGATCTGAGAACATAGTTTTTTAGAATTTTGTATATATACCCATATACTTTAACTCTAAAATGCTTAGCCCATTCTCCTCTGAAAAGATTTTGGGATTTATTCCTCAAGTAGTGTTCTATAAAAATAACACCCCATTGGATATTTTAGGAACCACAAACCTTTAGATGTATCTACTTTATATTTGCCATCTGCTTAGAAGAATGTGTTTTCAGTGAAAACCACAATATGAACATACAGTAAATAACTGTTACATATTAAGATATAAGAGAACAGAATGGGTGAATTATAATCAGATAATCAGTTAATCACCTGGCTATAAGAGATTACATGGGAGATTATTCTCCTCTGTGGTATAGATTTTAGCCATTTCACTTACGAGCATTTACTAAAATATAGAAAGGAGAAAGCGAGAAAGAACTGACACTTGCATTCTTACTCTGAGTGCTTTATATGGATCATGACATATTTGTACAGCAGTGGTCCCCAATGTGTTTTCAGTGAAAATCACAATATGAACATCCAGTAAATAACTGTTAAGTAAGTTTTTTGGCACTAGACACTAGTTTTGTGGAAGACAATTTTTCCATGGACCAGTGTGGGGAATGGTTTCAGGATAAGGCTGTTCCACCTCAGATCATCGGCATTAGATTCTCAAAAGAGGCACACAAACTAGATCGTTTGCATGCACAGTTCACAATAGGGTTCACGCTTCTATGAGACTCTAATGCCACCACTGATCTGACAAGAGGCAGAGCTCAGGCGGTAATTCTTGCTTGCTTGCCACTCAACTTCTGCTGTGCAGCCCGGTTCCTAACAGGTCATGGACCACTACTGGTCTGTGGCCTGGGGGTTGGGGACCCCAGTCATACAGTACTTGACACCGTCTGGCACATAGTAAACGCTTAATGAAAGTTAGCTATTCTTATTTAACCCTTAAAACCACCATATTAAAGACTATTAGTAAGTACTGTTAAGTATATTAAGTATTAATATCTCCTTTTATAAGAACTGTTAATATTAATCTCTCCTTTTATAGAGAAATTAACTGAGGCTTAAAGAAGTTACATAACTTAGCTTAGTTATGTAACAGACTAGTCAAGTAGCAGAATGGGCCTCAAACCCAGGTCTGAGAGACTTATCCCTATGAAAATTTGAGATAGACCATGCTTAATAGTAATGATCTGCAGCCCAGAATTAAGATAGTACCTTTTTTTATGGCAGGGGAAGGGAGAGTTACACTTTAAATGCTAAACTATTTTAAGTTATGCCCAGTATACTTGGCTTGACCTCAGAGACGTCTCTTTTAGGATGTAAATTCACAGCCCCCCTGTTGTGAACAGAGGACTCTGGAATTGCGACTCTGTATCATTACCGTTGCCAAGTGCAAGGCAAAGGCAGGACTAATCCAATGTAACGACTTCCTTATGTTGCCTCAGCTATAATGCAATCCTGTACCCAAACACCTTAAAATTCTATTGTATTTAAATACATACCTATATGCTTACATATATATAGTAACAAAAACAGAGTCAAAATGTTTTTTCCACCATTTTCTCTGTTAAAAGCAATACTTGTTTGTATTCGTTTACCTTCCTTTTTCTCTGCTAAGATTTCTAGTACCTTTGCACCTTAGCACCTTTTGAAGGATAGCATTGGTATTCTTTTATGGTACATTTGAAGTTGATCACCTATCTATATGTAATGAGAATCAAATTTAATGTAGGCCAGGTCTGCTCTGTTTGTTGCACATTTACCCTGTTCCTTCTGCAACATGAGGGCTGAGAATTATGAACCAAGGAAAGGTGAAGATGGGAACTGAAAGTTGTTCAAAACTAAGCAAATTAACAGAAGCTACAAGAACAGATGATACTTGGTAATCCAAATGAAAGCTTGAATAAGCAGAGAAGTTTGGTACATAGTCTCAAACCAGTTTAACTTTCCTTATAATATTACAACTGTATGTGTTGCGGCTCTCTAGTTAGGTTCTTTCTGAAATGTAGCCTGTGGGGTATCATTTTGTTTAAGTTCTCAACCTTTCAGAGCCCACACAGATTGAGAATTTATCTTGAGACTTGTGTTCCCTTGTCCATCCATCTTACACTTTCTAATGAACTGTTTGCAGCTTTCAGACTTGGTCTATACACTGGCTTTCTCTTGTGGCTTCTGTAGAAAGGTATGCAGAACTTAAACATTAACCCTAATTACTTTGTTCTCCCAATGTTTTCACTGAGTCAAGAAGTCTTCATTTCGTTAGGAAAAAATCATATAATCTTTATATTTTTGTGTCTTTTTTGTTTGTTTCATGTAATACTTTTCAGTTTTTGCTGCTTTGCATGATGATTCATCCTGGCTTTTCTCACTGTCTTCAATATATTGCATTCTTTAAAATGGTTTGATTTTCAGCTCTCATAGAGTCAATTATGCTTTCCTTTCTAGGAAGATGTCTCAGGAGCCATATCACATCTGTCCCTTGGGGAGATCCCAGCTATGGCACAGCCTTTTGTGTCCTCGGAAGAACGGAAGGAACGGTGGGAACAAGGCCAGGCCGATTATATGGGAGCAGATTCCTTTGACAACATCAAGAGGAAACTTGACACTTACCTCCAGTAGAAACACTGCATTTTCCTGTGAACACATCCACTTCACAAGCCTTCTTTCTGATACTTAGTATCTAGAGCTGGGTTGAGAAAAGTCTGTTACAGTTGCTAGAGGTTTTCACTAAAACTTATCAGATGAGAGCTTTTTGTAGGACAAGAAGTGAGAACTGGGCAAAAGTTGTAAAGCAGCAATTCTGTTATATGGACAGTGTTCTGCTTTTTAATCCTATTTAGCTCGTTTCAGAAATTCTTACTTTTGTTGACTGCCAACATACGAAGGGAAACTCAATATTAAGCTGTTAAGATGGCTATATCATTTCTTAAAATCTGCAGAGCCTGGTTCTAAATCAGTCACTCCTTTCAGAAGCAGACATGGCATCTGTTCCTTGCTTACTTGTTGGTTGTGCCTACCTTTCACTAGACCTACATTTTAGAATTGCCCAGTGCTGCCAGAATGAGTGATTGTAATTCTGCTTTCAGGTAAAGATAGCCTATATTAACACTGCTGAGTGATTCATAAACTATCAACAAAAAGCATTAACCCATTTTATTTCCTGGTCTTAGTGTCTGAAGATGTTCACCAGTTTTCTAATGTACAGTAAGGCAGCATGCTAAAATGCTTTTGTTCAGTTCTGTATATTTGAAAATAGCAGTGTATTCTCTGATGGTTACCTGCAGTGGCACCCTGTATGGAAAATAAAGACTTATAGCCATATCTTGGTTGTTTAATTAAATTAAGGAATCTCACCACACACCCTTGAAAAAACCTATTAGGGAATTTTTCATAATTTTTGGAATTTGTCAGTTTTAAAAAACAGTGTAAAGCTTGACACTGGGATATATGCTTCAAAAACTGGTATCTATGATTTCAATCTAATTGTTTTTCTGTGATGGTGATGGATCTGATAGATCAGAACAAACTCAGATCAAACGTACATAGTGTCATCCATACCGTACCTCCCTAAATGGGTATTTAGCTATTTAGAATATTTTAACCTTGAAATCATTCATAACTGTCAGAATCAACACTGGGTCCAGTGCCTACTAGTGTTTTATCTATGATTTAAAATGATAGAATGGAAAAGCATATTTTATAAACCATTCTAGGTTGTAAGAGATGGCAAGCTAGAGAAGGGTAGGATCCAAGCTGACCTTTTAAAACCAAAATGAGTAGTCAAATGATTCTGTAGAAGAAAAAAAGGACAGTTAACCATGACAGGAAGAAACTTGAGAGGTTTGATTGGGCAGATGATGCATAGCTTTTGTGACCTAGCCTTCAAGTTCAGCCTCCTTATTCAGACTGATGTGAATTAATACACAACCATATAGACAGCTTAAGTCAAGAATGGTTGGGGCCACCTTGAAGGCTGTTACCATAGGAGCTCAAGAAGAATCTGAGGATTTACCTAGAATTATAGTAAATGAATAAGTGATTTCTGAAAATAAACTAGCTAATTGGACTGGTGAAGAATAAATCACTATTGATCTTCAAGTACAATGAACATTTACCAAAGATTTAAGTGCCTCCATGTGTCAGGTACTGTGGTACAAAGACTTCTCAAAATAATTTTGGCTAGTCAGAAGTCTTTCTGGCTTCCGAGTGCCTGGTTAAGACGAACAGAAACACAGTCTTCAGATTAAAAAAGGTCTTATTTTTATGGCCATTCAATATGCATTCAATGTTTTTTCTATGTACTACTGTTCATTCTTTTTTTTTTTTTTTTTTTTTTGATACAAAGACTCACTTTCTCACCAGGCTGGCTGGTGTGCAGTGGTGCAATCTCAGCTCAATGCAACCTCCTCCTCCCAGGTTCAAGCGATTCTCCTGCCTTACCATTCCCTGGTAGCTGAGACTACAGATGTGCACCACCATATGCCCAGCTAATTTTTGTATTTTTTTCAGTAGAGATGGGGTTTCACCATGTTGACCAGGATGGTCTTGATTTCTTGACCTTGTGATCCGCCCACCTCAGCCTCCCAAAGTGCTGGGACTACAGGCATGAGCCACCGAGCTTCAGTCTCTATTTTTTACACAGTAGCATATCAGAAAGCTCTAAGGTGAAAAGCTTATATAATTTCAAAATTTTTAATAAGTATTTAGTGAAGGCTATTAACTTTTGGAATCAGAAAGAATGACAGGCTTACCATAAGACATAGCATATAATGCTGTCAAGTTATTTGGCTAGAAAGTCATGGAACTAATAGATTCTTTTCCTTCTGTGATCTGTTTTAAGGTGAGGTATTAACTTTCATGTAAAGCTATACAAATACTGGGAAATCTTTTCTAGGGAGTCCAGAATACTAAGGGTTACTTAGTAAAATGTATAAAAAGGCAACAGTAACTCAAATTACAAGACATATTTGCAGAGGTGATCCACATATACTTACCGCTTGCAATGGTAGGTATGACCTTTGGTTTTAAGACAAACTTGCCCACAACAGAGGTCAAATCCATGCCTTTGGAGATTAGCTCCATGGTGGATGGAGCGATGGTTTATGCATAAAGTAAATGTTTACCTTAATTCTCCTTATGCCCATATTGTCCTGCTGTATAACACCTTTTGCAGATATTTTGAAGTTAATGTGTTAACTTGAGGTTAAACATTTGAGTTCTTTTTATGAGCCAAACATCAAATATGCCTTTATATTTTTAATGAATCTCATCCAAATGCTAATGCATCAACCTTGGCAAGTACTATAAATAAGAAAAAAAAAAAATACAGCAATGTCTTTGCTATTCCCCAAAACAAAGCATACACTGCCTAAGATAATTTTATTAGTACTAAACTGGTAATAAACTACATAGGATTAGTTTCTTGATTACTATTTCCAGTTCAAAAGCTGTAATTTTAAGAACAAAATGTACAATGATTCAGAGTGCTACCTGTGTATCTATAGGTACTATCACAACTCCTTTTTTTCTTCCAGATGAGGAAATTGATTGGAACCAATGTTTTTAGATCAAAGTATTTTAAATAACCACTCTGATTTCTGAACAAGAGTTTGACCCACTTAAACTGAGCACAATAAAGGTAGGATATAAGTACATTATTCTGTTACACTAATCTTCATGTACTCCCAATTAAAAAAGGAACACATAGAAATGTAAGAATTAATGAAATATTTTCTTTGAAGATAAACTCAAAATTATGGCACTGAGGAACATAATAAACATTTGAAATTTTTATTGATGTTTAAATTTAAAATCCAGTTTGAACCACAAAATTCAGTTTGAATCACAAGTGGTAATACAATGTCTTCAATATTTTTCTAAAGTTATTTTTCTATGTAATAATAAAACAACAGCATAGCATAATATGAAGTTTTCATTCCAGTGGCTTTTTTATATATCCTTCTTAGGAAGGACAAATTCAATTTTTTTAATTAAACTTTTCAAATTTAACAATATGTAATAGAACTGTACAAAACAAGACATTTTTTAAACAATCTGCCAAACTTATGAATGTTTTTAAAAACAACTTTGTAAATATCTGAGTAATGAAGCAAGCTGTCCTCCCTTTACCTTTGTAGTGAATTTGTAAAGCTTTGTCTTTGAAAGTAGGAAGAGTAGACTGTGTTGTCTTTTGCCGAAAACTGTTTATACTTAATCTCAGTGAAGTATTGTTATATGAAGAACCCATATTCTGATTAACTTGATTTTTTGTGTGTAATGCTTGATCTACCAGGTAACTTCCCTACTGCTCCTAATGCTAGCGGGGTAATCCCAAATTATTATTCCACCGTCATCCCTGAAAAAAGGTCTTGGTTTTGATGAAAAACAGCCCTTTCCTCACCTGCTACTGCCTCCAAAAGGGAACAGGAAGATACTAGCTGGCTAATTCACTTTTGAGCAAGAAAACAGGGCACAGGGAGGAAAGGACTTAGCTAGTGAGATTTGGCATATACCTTGAATGTGCACCCTATAACACAACATTGTCTCCAATCACATTTTTCTATCAAATCACTCCCAACACTCTAAAATCTCAAGTATTATTAAATCTGTACCATCAAACATGAAGCTTCTCTTGTTAATCTCTTCTTTCTTTGGATTAAAATTTCCCTTTGAAATAAAACCACCTACCTAGTCTGACTGCTAAATTTCTAGCTTGTTTATTTTAAATATGACTCAGGAGTCCCCCAGAATGCTGCAGCAACTAAGTTTGCTTATTAAAAAAAAGGTAAAAAAAAAAAAAAACAGAAAAAATAAACCTAATTATATAGATAGATGTAACGATGAATTACTGAAGTTGAAAATCAAATTCTGATTCTAAACACATAACCAATTTTTACATTCAGGATTAAGATGTCTTTAAAAGTTGAAACGACTTTGGAGATCATCCAGCCCAACTTCCATCCAGATATCACGCCTCTCACATATAGTAGTCTTCTGAATTATAAAAATTTATAGTTACTTCCAAAAAAAGCTACATAAATAAAAATTATTTATAGAAATATCTATTTAGCAGTTCCATAATTTAAAATATTCAAATCGAATTGGGTAGGATTGGTTTGCCTCTCACTCCCATAGACTACATTTACACCCTAGACACAGCAAGTTACATTTAAACAATGAATGTAGTACTACTTAACTAAAATGGAGAAACAGTACTCTTAACATAATCTCTAATTTTTTCATGAACATAAAACTCCAAGTCACTTATGTGAACTATATATCTCAATGTACGATAGAGAAAAAAAAAACTCTGCTAAACTGGACTTTGGTCTCTTTTAAGATTTGGTTCTAGAATGCAAATATGTTTTTTGAAAGCCCAATAAAATTAATTCTTTTATAGTTCATATATATTGTTTACAAGGACTACAAACACTGCATCACATACTGGAGGCTTTGGTGAATAACTAAGTGTCCAACATAGAAAATAACTATTTGGTCAAAAGTATAAAAGGTCTGACCTTATCTGAAATACGAAAAAGCTGAGTACTTGGAAGATATATGAAAATACTCAGCATAGATACTATGAAAAGCTGAATAACAAAGTAACATTTTTCTCAAAAAATTATTTTAGGCCACTGTATATAACGGAACTTATTGCTACTTGAAGTTTCATTAAAAATATGTTCATATATAGAAGAAATTGTGTCAGTAATACCTCTTCACTAATATAAAACAATATGCCCCTTTTAGAAAACATGTTCTCTAGATCTCATTTCTACAACTTTTTCTTATTTCCAAAACTTAAGTATCCAATCAAACTGACCTTACTAAAATCCCACAAATTATAAATCAATTAATGTTCTGATTTCGTTAATTTTAGCTTGTTTCATTTCATCAGCATTTGGTTTTTTAGTTCCAAAGGCTCCTGCTGCAAGTTCTCTCTTTTTGTTTTGTATTTTCAGCATATTTTCTTCAACAGAGTCCTTTACAATGAACTTTAAAAAGAAAAATAAAAAAGTTAAATTGGTTAGTTTTTAAAACTACGAAAACTAAATGAACTATTATTGAGTACTGAGAAGAATGAAGGAAGGATAAACAGGATAACAACACTGCGCACTAAAAATGGAAAAAGTTAAATTTTGAGATGAGAATGTTAGTCTACCATAAAATAACTTGTACTCTTCCAAGTGTTAATGTAGCTTTTGCGAATGTGCAATAATTAGAAAGTATTTATATCAGCTGGGCGTGATGGCTCACACCTGTAATCCCAGCACTTTGGGGGGGCCAAGGCAGGTGGATCACTTCAGACCAGGAGTTCAAGACCAGCCCAGCCAATATGGTAAAACCCCATCTCTACTAAAAATACAAAAGTTAGCCAAGCATGGTGGCATGCACCTGTAAACTCCTGACCTTGTGATCCACCCACCTCGGCCTCCCACAGTGCTGGGATTATAGTCATGAGCCATCACGCACGGCCAAAACCTTGATTTTAAAATACCCTAATTAAGCTAGTAATGAATGTCTCAACCTTACATATTTAATGTGAAACATAAAAGTATTCTCAACAAAAACAGAAACAAGTCAAGAATGATCACTATCTGCTACTACTTAACATTGTTTAAGAAGTCCCAATTACTGCAATATCTAAAGAAGCTGTATAATAAAATTTTACTGAAATACATAAAAGATCTACATAAATGGAGAAGAGATACTATGTTCCTGTATGGAAACATTCCTTATTTATAAAGAAAGACAGTTCTCAAAAGTAATAATTCAATAAATCTCAAACAAGATATCTTAAATGGGATTTTATAACCAAAATCTGAAGTTAAATTCAAGAATAAAAATACCCACCAATACAATTTTCAAAAAGGATAAACAGAACATTTTACCTTATCAGATATCAAAACTTACTTTAGGAAATCATAGTTATTATAAAAGTAATATTGCCCTAAGAAAAGGAAAAGAGATCAGTGGAACGGAATAGTCTAGAAAGATACCCAAGTAATATATACAAATTAATTTATGATAAAAGTGACATTTCATACTAGTAGGGAAAAAGTTGGAATTTTCAAAGAAAAAAAAAGATGTGATGTGACATAACAAATCATTCTTCATCTGAAAAAAGAGTAAACTTAGACTCATATCACAAATAAAATCTTCCAAAAGAACCAGAAGTAAATACAGAATAGTTGGAAAAGTGTGAAAATAAAGCCTTCTGTCCTAGGTAAGACCTTAAAACCTAAACATATAAAAAAGGCTGACGTTTTAAATCATAAAAATTTTAAAACTTTTTTATGACAAAAAAATGTAGTTTAAAGACAAGGAATAATATGGGATAAACCATTTCCAGCATACATTAAACAAAAGATTTAAAATCAGACTGTATCCGGGAGTCCTTTATACTATAAAATTGTACTATACCATAACTATGAGAACAGGACAGAAGATATAAATAATTCACAGAAAAAACATTAATGAACAAGATATGTGAAATATACTCAAGGTTTTAGGTAAATGCAAATTAGAACAGCACTTTTTTGGTCACGTAAGTATAAATTAGCCTGACTTTCATATATTATAATTCCTATTTTGAAACCAACTTAGTTAATAAAAATCCTAAATCCAGAATTCTAGTTTTCTTATCCCAAAGAAATACTTGCATCTATGCACAAAGATTTATATATAATAATGCTCATTAAGGCACTGTTTTTATTAGCAAAAAACGTAATGGGTTAAATACATTATGTTGTATCTATATGGTTTTGTAGGGTAGTCAAATTCGGAGAAAGTAGAATGGTAGTTGCCAGGGATTGGGGTGAGAGGAATGGGAAATTATTATTTAATGAATACACAGTTTCAGTTTGAGATGATGAAAAAGCTCTGGAGATGGGTGATTGTGATGGTTACACAACAACATGAATGTACTTAATGCATCTGAACTGAACGCTTCAAAATGGTAAATTTTATGTTTTACCACTATTTTAAAAAATGTGTTCACCTAAATGTACTTACAAAATAGTACAGTTTTAAAGGAAACAAATATGTTGTAGAACAATGAAGTATAATGCCACTTACCTTTCAAAGATGTTTTTAAGGAGATGTACACATAAATATAAATGTATATAACTATAGAGAAAGGGCCCTATTAATGGAGGAGGAAAAGTGTGACTTATATTTTGCTCTGCATAATTCTACTTCAATCATTATTATAATGTATTCATTCATTACTTGTTTAATTGTAAAAATCATATCAACCTAGTCTTAAAATAGTTGGTTTAAAAACTCACTTTTGTGATGATAACTTCTTGCTTCTGGCCAAGTCTATGGCATCTGTCAAAGCACTGATCTTCAGCAGCAGGATTCCAGGCCTAACAAGTACATGGATGAGTTGCTTTATTGCCCTGATCTATGAGTGTTCTGCATTTGTCCTTTCACTTCACTAGTATTCATGGATCATTTTCTGACTGAAAGTTTTCTGCCTGAAGTCAGATACTAACATCACAAATACCATGGGAGAAAAGTCCCATCTTCCCAATCATTATAATGATATATACTACTACTTGTAATACCTAATACAGGGCCTGACATATGTGTCAGCGCCCAAAATAAGTGTTTATTAATCAATTTCTGCTTTTTTTTTTCATTTTTAAAAGAATCTCTATGTGTATTTAACAGAGGAAAAAGTTTACATATCCTCTTAGATGACTGAATTTATATTAGAAGAGATATGTAGTTTTTGGGTCTATTTATAAAAAAGTTTTCTCCTCCTTTTCTGGTTTTCTTTCACTTTCCTCTGTTCATAAAATAAAAGTACAAAAAAGGGTTTCAAAAGTCAGAAGTCCTAAAAATTGTTTTTTTTTTGTTGATGCAGTTTTCTGTATCAGTATTTGATGTCAATTTGCCTTTAAAGCTGAACTAAAAAAGTACCATTAGCTAATTAACACAGACATGATAATGAGAACTGTCTTAAGCTAAATAATAAAACGGTGAAACAATGAAAAGGGAAGAATAACCAAAAAGATATAGAACTCTGGTAAGTGGTTTTTAAATAGTATTGTGAACTGTTTGGATAAGGATCATTAAATTTTAAATAAAAACTATGAAATGACTTTTTAAACTGAAAACGGTATTTTTGAGGAAAGGAACATTTATTTACACAGCAAAATAGCTGAAAATAGAAACAAAATCAGATGCTTATGTAGGATTATAATATGATTTATACTTAGGTTGATATTCTCTTCTTTTTAAAAAAAAAGGCTCTTGGAATATAGATAAAGGGAAGGTTTTGCTGTTTACTTGCTGTAATTTGAGTTTTAGGTTCTTTTCCAGTATGGAAATTTAGATTTAAGGATATACTTAGCCTATGATTTTCTAAAAGACAGATACCATATTTTGTGAATATTTTATATTTCACAATTAGATACATTTTAAAATCTTAATACCAAGAGACAATGCAAAAATATTTCTTTTTGTTACCTGTATTTTATCCAGGAACTTAATGACAAGCTGGCAATGCAAGTCTAGTAATGGCTACCAGAAATCTCATTTACTTCATCATTACATAAAACTGATAGCTTTCATTTTCACATGTAATTAAAGAAGAAATTAGCTTCACTAGAAGCTCACCATGAATATCAAAATATTACCCCAATTCTTATACAATGTTCATGAAAAGGTAAAAGAAAACTGGGCACAGTGGCATATGCCTATAATCCCAGCTACTCAAGAAGCTGCGGAGGGAGGATTGCTTGCTTGAGCTCAGGAGTTTGACACTAGCATGGACAAAAGTGGAAGACCCTGTCTCTTTAAAAAAAAAAAAAAAAAAAAAGGGTAAAAGACTTTCATGAGTCAATTATTGTTTTTATCAAATCATTATTTTTCTGGGACCTGACTTTTAAGTTAGAAACAACATTGGAAAGCTTAGTATGTTCAATGAAGAACACTCAACTTACTATAAAACTGCTAAAACATTCTGTAAATTTTTAAAAACTTAACAAATTTAGTCTCTGATCAACTTCATAATACTAATTATTTTGGTATTAACTTCTTTCGTGCTAAGATTATTAGCAAGAAAAATAAAATTTGGGATTTGTTCTAAAAATCAGCTTCTAGAATTATCACTGGGTTAGTTAATATTCAACAATCTATAGTTACAAATATCTTTGTATTATGGCCATAAAATACTGTAAAAAAGATTTAAAACTTCATCCACAGTACTAAGGCAAGAAAATACAACAAACCATATCATATCCATGACATTCACCCATGAAGGCCTAAGTATGATAACCCTAATTGTAATCTTACTGAGGTTACCCTAAGTCGAGGGAGGAAAAAAAAGCCTGAGTAAACTAGCCTCACCCGAATGAGTATAAAATTTATATCTCAGTAGAATTTCTGTATGTTAAAAATCTTCTGAGTTTCAGGCAACAAGCTAAAACCACAAAGTCTGAACGCACAGAAACAGCACATGGTTGCCTCTATCCCACTTAGTACCCAGTGCAAATTAGAAACTGAATTAGTCCGAGGTCCTTTCAGGCCAAACAGCCTCTTTGTACCTGTAGAAAAACATACTCCTATGTGAATGCAGGTCCAGGTCACACAGCTTGGTGAGTAAAGTTCAAAGTGAATTTTAGCTTCTGTTCTACCCTTATGCCTGTACTACGCAACCACAAGTGACTGCACTGTATTAGGCAGTAAAATGTACTCAGAACATTCCATTAATGATAATTTGTTTCTCAAATTGTGATCCAAGACCACCTAGTACCTGAATCACCTATGATATAAACTAAAAATGCAGCTTCCTGGGTATAATCCTAGAACTCCTAAGTCTCCAAAGCTGAATGCAAAAGAAATTCCATTTTACCTAATTCTTACGCACATTTAAGCTTAAGACCACTAGCACTATGATGGTAGTCATTTTGTCTATCTTGTTTAGATTCCCAGTACCTATAATACCCTGACACAAAGCAGAATCTCATTATTTGTTGGCTGAATGAACCACTACCCTAAAAAGCATTATGGTTAATAGAGACTTATTATCGAAAAAAAGTAGAACGGCATAGCATAATAGTACTTAAATAAATGGACTGTTATTCTGGTTTTGCCTGTTACTAACTGTGTGACATTGGGCACATTATTTACTTTTCTGTGGTTCAATTGCCTCTTCAGTAAAGCAGAAAACTGTTTCCCTTTTCTTTCAGAGATAGGTTCTTGCTCTCTTACCCAGACTGAAGTGCAGTGGCAGAAACATGGCTCACTGCAACTTCAACCTTGCAGGCTCAAGTGATCAATCTTCCTGTCTCAGCGCTGCAAGCAGCTGGGACTACAAGCACACACCACCACACCTGAGTAATTTTTTTGGTACTTTTTTTTGTAGAGGGCAGGTTTCGCCATGTTGCCCAGGCTGCTCTCAAACTCTTGAGCTCAGGCAATCCATTCACCTTTGCCTTCCAAAGTGCTGGGATTATAGGCAAGAGCCAAAACGCCTGGCCAAAACAGAGCATTTGATAATGGTATCTACCTCATAAGAATACTGTGAGGATTTCAGTAAAGTAGCTTAAGAGAAAGCTCTCAATCCACATTTACCAAGTTTTTGTTAACTGTTTTTAAAGTTGGCCTAAGAATTTTCACAGTTAATTATAACTATGAAGGTATTCACCATGTAGTTTTTTGTCTTATTTTTTTGAAAGAAGTACTAACATTCTGAAAAATATACAAAACTACTTACCGGATCCATTAAAAACACTCGAGAAGCTGCAGACAGATTCAAACCAACTCCACCTGCTTTTAAAGACAGAAGCATTATAGTTGGAGATCCTGCTTCAGTGTTTTGAAAACACTGAATTGACTCAACTCTTTTCTTTTGGGCCATGGAACCATCCAAACGGGTAAACACAAATCCAGAGGCTCTAATGGGGATAAGAAAAGACACAAGTAACAAACACTATTATAAAAATAAAACAAAGTTAATGCAAATCAACAGGAAGTTGGGGAAAAAAAGTAACTACAAATCTCCTTAGTAAATTCTTTCACTCATTTATTTTAACAAATGTTTACTGAGCACTTACTAATATGCTAGGCACTGCAGTCAGTCATTTTCTGATAATTTCAGCACTTAATCTTTAAAATCCTGTGCTGCCAGGAATATTCTCTATTGTGACTCTGAGTATCTTTTAGATAAAATGACTAAAACTGGCAAAACAAATAGTTATTTTTTTTGCTATCAAAGTCAATACACTTATATAAAATCCTTTTACTGAAAGTGAAAAACACTGTGGAACTTACTTAAGTGGTATTTCTATTAAAGACAGGAATGTTGTAAACTGAGAAACCACCAAACTTTTTATGTTTGGATTCTTCTTTCTTAAATCAGTCAATGCATGTATTAGCGCATTAATCTGAAAAATATTAAGATGTCCATTAGATTCTATTTTCAATCAGTAAAATTAGCCTAAAATTTTTTATCATTAAAGGTCCTGACATGTTATTTCCCTAAAATGCAAAAGCAAAAGACTATTCATTAAAAAAAAAAAAATGAAAGAACACTATAATAATCTGAACCTATTTCCTCTCAAATTCACCAATAAAAATAAACAAAAAAAACAGTGGTCACCAACAGAATACTAAAATGACAGGAATGAAAGCAGAATTACTATTTTGATACACTGTGTATATCTCCTTATATATTCAAATACTCAAATATTTGTACATGAGTACTTTACCTTTGAACTGGATGTCCATTCCATACTAGACTTTTTCTCACTGTCACGTGCTAATTCTTCTGGAGGACATTCTAATAAATTATCTTCATGTATATCATTTCTGCATAAAGGGCATTTAGCATGTGGCTATATGAAAAAGAACAAAGTATGAGCAACACTTAACGGAAGAACAAATATAAATATGTCTAAAAATTTTTAAATGTATGCTAAAATCTGTATCTCTCATAGCTAACATTTTATTAAACCTTTTAATAGATTTCATCCATTTAAGAGATATCTGAACATGCTGAATTCCAGACATAATGTGGTAAGTAGAATGGGTAAAGGAGGGAGCAAAAGTATATGATCTGGACTAGCCAGAAGCAAGAACAGGAAACTAAATATTATAACATTTGTAAACAAGTAAAAAAAAAAAATCCATGAATAACAATTTTTTGAACCTAAATACAATATAGCTACACTATTTAGTACTATTCTTTAAAAAAAAATCCTTCTTAATAGCTTATAAAGCTATTAAGCTTATAAACCTTGTAATAGCTTACAAAGCTACCAGGATCTGTTAAATCCTATCAAGTTCATTCCAACGCAGCATCTGTTGTACCCATTTGAACCTGCTAATAAGATTATATCTTAAATAACTAGATGTAAAACACCATTACAATAAAAAAATTCTGAAGCTAAAATTATTTAGAAGTCGATACAATGGGGTTCCTTTGGGGAAGAAGTAGAGGGTAAATGATTGGGAGCGGCCACAAGGAGTCTAAGTAGTAGATACAGAAATATGGTTACTTCATGATAATTCACTGAGCTATATAATCATAAATTTGTACATTTTTTCTACATGTTCTATATCAATTTAAAATGTTTAAAAAAATTCTACCCCAGCTGAATGACTGCTTAACAGGCTAGTCCACTTCAAAAAAATTCTACCACACAAAAGAATCTAGACCTACCTAAGCAAGAAACCTACTCGAAGCAAGTCACCAGCCAGGAGCCCTGACCCAGGCTCCCCAGCCTGTCCCTGTATTGTCTTTTCAATTTTTCCTTATATGGTCTGTCCTTTTTGTGATTTCTGTATAGGACTCTGTATCTGCAGCTGTGGTATTATCTTTGTTTTGTTTTTGTCTTTTAAATTAAGCCTCGGTTGAGCCCTTGTGATGTATATTAAATAAATGCATTTTGGTCATTAAAAAGAAAAAAAGAATCTAGACCTACCTTATCCAACACAATAGCCAACAGTTACATGGGGCAATTAAGTCCCTGAAATGTGGCTAAGCCAAACTGAGGTGTGCCATAAGTATATACTACAATCGAATTCTGAAGACTTAGTTTTTGTTTTTTTTTTTTTAAATATCACAATAATACATTTTAAATTTTAGATATATTGGGTTAAATAAAAATGTATTAAAATTAGCTTAATGTTTCTTTTTACTTTTTAAAAATATGGATACTGGAAATTTTAAAATTACCTTTGTGTCTCACATCATCAATCCATTTGTTAAACAGCAATGATATAAACAGTGAAATTAAGATATTGACTGTGAACATCATTTTATGTTAAAGGTGTTGCATTAGGAGAAATATATCACCTATTAAAATAGTGAAATAATTAACTATAAAAGGTGTATTATTAAATGCAAGTATAAAACTCCATATACTCTCTTGGACTTCAGTTTTTATTACATTAAAGACAGGTACACTACTCTATCAAACACTGAACCTCTTCTGAGCAAAAAACTAACCTGCTCATTCTGAATGACTTGGCAAATACAGGGTTTACAAAATACATGTGCACAATGTGTTATCACAGGAACTATTAAAGAATCCAAGCAAATTGCACATTCTTCATCTGAACCTGAGCTCAGAATTAACTTCATCTTCCTTATTAATTTCTTTCTCAGTTCTTCAGGTGTATCATTTCCTAGAGAAAAGACTGAAAAATTAATTTCAGCACAAGGTTTGTAAATGACAAGTTAATATATCTTATATAAGGAAAAGTTTTGCTTGCCAGTAGGGATAGTATCTCATCATTTTCTGTCACAGGCAAAAAGCATAATTTAAGTTTGAAATTTTAAAAAACATTCAAAAAATAGTAGCCAACTCACATAATATACCTCATAGAGAAGCATCATTATAACATGATATGAACACACCAGCACACAATAAAAGGCAGGTCCAATATTAATCTTTTATCAAAGGGTATCTATCACTGGAAATCCTGGAAAGACCTCATTATAATTCCATTTCATTGGTAAAAAAATTATTGAATATATTTCTAGCTGAGGTTCACACTAAAAAAAATCTCCATTTGACAGAACAAAATAAATTTATGCCACATTAAAAAAACATCATTTAAGTATCTCTAACAAATACAATGGTATGAAACGATCACATTTACCTACCTGAGGGGCCACTGGAAGACACTGCGTTTGTAAGAAGATAAGTATGACAACAAATTTGCCGCAATCTAAGCAAAAGACCCAGGACATCTGCATAATGGGCCAGGACAGTCCCTTCATTAAAATATCTAGAGATTAAAATGTCAAATATTATTAAGTCTGCTAAATAATAATAACTTCCTATTCTAAAACAGCAGAGTAAAATGGCATTGTTCTTTTCTTCTCTTGAAATTACTTCAAAACAAGAATTAAAAACAAAAAAGCAAACTCTAATAAAATTAAGAGAGATCTGTAACAATAAGGGACAATATATGGCTGCTGACTGCAGTATAAGTCAGATAGGAAGATGCTGAGAGACAGGACTGTAGATCTCAAACAGAGCTGCCAAACCACAATTCTTTAAAATGAATGGCGTGCCCTAAGGGGACAATCAATACCTCTCATGTGCAGAAACAGGAACAGGGTACATACTTGGAGACTTCGCCTTCCCTGGAGAAGTTTATACCGAAAAAGAGGGAAGGTAAACTGAATACAAAAACATACAGGCGCACTGTGTTTTCAAAAAAAAGACTACAGGCACAGCACTTTACAACTGCAGGCACCCCTAAAGTTTCTGATCTCTGTTTATGTGTACTAATAAAACCTAAAGTAACTCAACATGTAACTCAGTCTTAAGTAAATTGGGTTATTTCCTGCTGGTCTGGGACATGTTTATGACCTTTCTCTTCATGTGCATATAATCTAGCATACAGCTAGTAACAAGAACTCAAGATATTCAAGTATAAGTAATAATCAGCAGAGAGCAAAGGTAGGGAACAAATGGCAGTGAAAGGAAACTCAGCAGAAAAATGTTGCCACAGAGCAAGCAAAAATTATGACCAAAGATACTGTCATAATTTAACATCACCCAATAAAACATTTCTTCCCCCCCCAAAAAAAAGCTTAAGGCAAAGACAAAGAGCTTTGAAAAAACTGGCAAGGCAACATAAAGAGATGAAAGATGAGCTGGTATAGCTCAAGAAAGTGAAAGAAAATAGTGAATCATCAGAGAAACGAAAGTCACACTGAAACCAATATAAGCCATTATCAAAAAGGCTAGTCACTGATTAAAACATAGAAAAGGATGTAGGAAACAGGATTGAGAAAATAAAATTAAACAAAAAAATGTAAAAGATCAGAAATAGGCCAGGCGCAGTGGCTCATGCCTGTAATCCCAGCACTCTGGGAGGCCGAGGCAGGCGGATCACAAGGTCAGGAGTTTGAGACCAACCTGGCCAATATGAGGAAACACCATCTCAACTAAAAATACAAAAATCAGCTGGGTGTGGTGGCAGGCACCTGTAGTCCCAGCTACTCGGGAGGCTGAGGCAGGAGAATCGCTTGAACCCAGGAGGCAGAGGTTGCAGTAAGCTGAGATCACGCCACTGTACTCCAGCTAGGTTGACAGAGAGAGACTCCATCTCAAAAAAAAAAAAAACAAAACAAAACAAAACAAAAACAACAAATAAAATGATACCTATGGAATGCAGATAAAAGACATCTAACATACACAGAGAGAAATAAAATAAAATAATGGAACAATATTTAAAGAAAGCTTTCCAGGAAAGGGGGGAAAAAGCCTGGAATCTAAAGATTTAAATGCTACCACAGGGAAAGTCAACAGAGAGGTTGCTGAACTCTAGAGGAAAAAAAGACAAAACAAAACCAGGCTTCCCCACAGAAACATTCAATACAAAATACAGTGGTACAATGACAATATAGATTCTGAAGGAAATGGGTGATCCAAAAATTATATAACCAGGCCATCTGAGACATTTAAGTATTTTAAAGCAACAGAAGAAATATAGCCTAATGGCTAAGAGCACAGATTTTTAGAGCTAGCTGGTCATGAATTCAAAACCTGGCTCTGCCAATTTAATTACGTAACCTTGGACAGGTGCTTAACGTATGTCTTGAGCTTCCTCAGTTGTACAGTGGCATTGTAAAAGTGCTTACCTCATAGAACTACTGTTATTTAATTTACTACATGTAAAGTCTTTAAAATAGTGCTGGAACTATATTAAGTGCTATACACTAGTCTGCTGCTAGTATTAGTACCGGTAATATTATGGCAACAAATACTTCTGAATATTTAACAATGCAAGGAATAGGCAAAATAACACAAAGGTTAAACTTACAAGCTCTAAACCAAACTGCCAGAGTTTAAATATCAGTCCTGTAATTCACTAACCGTGTGACAATAGTACAATCACCTAAACTGCTCTGCCCTTCCCGTAGACCTGTCTTGGTAAATGGCAACTCCATCCTTCCAGTTATTCAGGTAAAAAGGCTTGACGTTATCTTTGATTCCTCTCTTTCATGCACCACAGCATATCAACCAGCAAGTTCTGTTGGTTTTACATTCATAATTTAATAGAATCTAATCATTTCTCATTTCCTTTATCACTACCATGGTAAAAAAACCACCATCATCTCTTACTTTGATTGCTACTGGTCTCCCTATTTCTCAACTTATTCCTATTCAAACAACCTAAATCTGAACACAGCAGCCAGAGTGATCTTTTAAAAATATAAATCAAATTATGTCACTCTCCTGGCTCAAAACCCTTTAAGGTTTCCTGTAATAAAAAGTAAAACCAAAGTCCTTGAAATATGTATTACACAGCCCCATTCCAATACATCTTTGATATCACGACTATTTTCCCTCTTGTTCATACTATCCAGCCATACTTGCCTCTCTGTTCTTCTTCAAGCTCACCAGACATGCTCCCAACTGGGAGCATTTACACTTGCTGTTTCTTCTGGCTGAAACACCCCTTAATCCCAATCTCCTTTAGATCTTTGCCTATATATCATCTTCTCGTGAGGTCTTCCTTAATGCCCTACTAAAATAGCTTTGGCATTCCCCATCCCCTTTCATTGCTTTATTCCATAAAACTTAATCATGTTTTAAAATTACATTTCTTCCCATTAAAATATAAATTCCTTGAGTGCAGGGATTTTTGCATTTTATTCTGCTGTATATCTGTATTGCCTGGCACACAGTGGGCACTGAATAAATTTTTGTTGAAAGAATATGAAAAGAAATAAGATTTTGAACTCAGAAATCTCCTGCTTAGAACAATCTTTCCCAGTCTCTCTAATTCCTATCAAACCTGCTTTGTACCTACCTCACTGAAGTTTTTATGTTTTGAAGATTCCCCTTTCACAGCCCTATTCCGCTTTCACTTGTCTCTTATTCATTCTGTTCCCTATGGGCACTCACATTAAATCTGATCTTGCTTGGACTAGAATTTCACACCTTCTACGAATCCTTAATCTTCTTGTTAAACCTCTTTCATCAGTTCCTATTCCCAGATTTCCACACGATGTTGGAAATAGAAGCAAGCAAGATCTTCTGGCTAGCAACTAAGAACTTGTCGTTTAATGTAAACTTTAAATTTCTTCCTAACTTAAGAAATTACTTATCTGGTGAATTATACTATTATTTCATTCACTTTAACTATTCATTTGTAAAACATACTATAATTTACAGAAGGAAATTATCTTTCAGTATACTTCAAATTTTATTGCTAACACATCTAAATAATGTCATTCAGTGAATGGGAAACAAAGTAAAACTATTTTTTAACATGGCTTTCTTTCTCCATACCTTCCAATAGTAGCTCTGCCTTCATTTTTCACAGACTGATAAATCTTTCTTTCTTCATCTGAAAGTGTAATGTGCTGAATAAATACTTTACGTTCTGGTAACTCCAAAACAGGTTTTCCTTTAATTTTGCTTGTCTTTGTTCTTCTAAGTGTAATATTTTTAATTAGGGACTGTAAACGCCTAATTAGGATAAAATGAATAATTATGTAACTTTTAATTTCTATATAAATTGATCCAATAAGAACAAAAAAAGAACATTTTAATTTGTTACTATTTTATAGCCTCTGTAACAAAGTTTTTTTCAAATCCCTTATTTGAGGTTTTAGCCAATCTGATAATCACAGAAGTATTTTACAAAAATAAATTAAAACAAATGCAAGGAAATTTCCCCTCAATACCTATCACAGTGTAATGTTCTTATATCCTGCCCTTATTCTCTTAAGCTCTGCTCACCATTTTTATTCTAATCATTGACTCTTTTACTTCTCAACTGTCCTGCCAACTCTACCACCCAATAGTCAACACTCAAATTCTAAGTATCTATTACATGCAAGGCACTGAATTAAATGTTGTAAGAACACAAATATGGGTAAGATACTACCTTCTGTAATATGAAAATCAAAGGTACATAAATAAGTAATTGTGTAAAGTAATAAGTGTCCCCAAAATAAAAACATAATATTCAGAAGACAGAGAAATGCTTTACAGGTTCCACAGTCTTCACATTTCTTTTTCAGTATTAGAAAAAAAGAAGTGTATCAATTCTTGTTTTCTTCCAAACATTGAAATATAAATACAATTTCCTGGAGTTTAAATAGTTGGTTTTGAGGAATCAAGTGGACAGTACTGCCAACTAAGTTAGTGGCTCCTGAAGCTTTTCACTACGACTCATAATAAGAAACACATTTTATTCCATCTAGCAAAAATATACAAACACATACAAAAGAAATAAATATTTCACAAAATAATACTTTTATGTATCATGCACTCTGATATTTACTTACCTCTTCTTCTCTATTTCATTGTCTTTTTAAATGCTGGCTACCACCTTTATAAAGATTTTTTTATCCCACTAATGGAGCTCAAATCCTCAGTCTATAAATTGCTGCTTTGGCCAAAAAGTTGAACCACATTAGTCCAGCAGCATCTTGCAAAATGGCTATCACTGAGTTTTAGTTTATGTTCTCAACTTTTATCTATCTCTACCAGAAACAACCACATAAAAATTTCTTATACAACTTCTGTTGAGGTCATGGTATATCACATCATTCACTATATAAAGCTATACAAGGCTGGGCGCAGTAGCTCATACCTGTAATCCCAGCACTTTGGGAGGTGGAGGCAGGTAGCTCACCTGAGGTCAGGAGTTTAAGACCAACCTGGCCAATATGGCGAAACCTATCCCTACTAAAAATACAAAAATTAGTTGGGCATGGTGGCATGCACCTGTAATCCCAGCTACTTGGGAGGCTGAGAAAGAAGAATCACTTGAACCCAGGAGGTAGAGGTTGCAGTGAGCCAAGATCATGCCACTGTCCTCCAGCCTGGGCGACAGAGCAAGACTCCATCTCAAAATAAATAAATGAATAAATAAAAATAAATAAAATAAAGCTATATAAGATACGAAAACTTAATGCACATTAGATTCTCAAAGGATATAAAATTTTTCCTGCTAAATCTGTTAATGGTGGTTTTGGGGCTTTGGGGCTTAGCAACACACAAAGAACACAAAGTTAGGTCTTTCCCTTAAGTTTAGCCAAAACAGGAGAAGGGTAGTTATCGAAAATTAGAAATCTTTGTCTTTCCGAACAAGCATCACTAGGTTCTGAAAGACAAAGGCATTGAGCCATAAACACTTTTTAGAAGGAAAAGTTAAGAGTCAAGTTAAAAAAGGAAAGAAAATGCCAACTGGTTCAAGTTGCTAACAGTTACTTGTAACCAATATTAATCATTGTCTGAAATTACTTACCTAAGTCCTCCTTCATCTCCCATTGTGACAGGACGCTGTATTGTTCTATGCCACCATTCTCTATCAATAAATGGTTTAAGTTTTAAAAAGGAAAGAAGAGACCACAAGTCCTTTAAAGAATTCTGGATTGGAGTACCTAAAAATAACAGGAAACTGTTATAACTCTTTGACCAGATTATCCAATAAGACTATCTATTCGGACAATCAGAGAAGACAACAATTGAAAATGGGCACTCTGTAGCAGGCCAATCACTATCAAGAGTTGGCTATAATCCTTTATTAAATATACATACATCTCAAGATATAGTTTTGATCTAATTTTTAGCTCTCACATGCCAAACTAGCCAAGAAAAAGACTGTGGTAAATTCTACTTTCTCCTTATCAAGTACATCCGCTTATTTGGTTTTTAAAGCAGCAGTACTAGCAAGAAGGAAAAAGCAACTACTTTAAGTTTACATTCTTTTCCTTACTTTCTAGTAAAGGTATTGTGAATACCAAACAGTCTAGAAGATGGGAAACAGAGAAATCAAGATTATGGCTGGATGACTAAAGTGTCTACTCAATCTTCAAGGTTTAAAAATAAGTCTAGTGACTGTTCCATAAGCTAACAAGAATTCAAATGTTGTTATATTACCTGTCAAAACCCATCTTCTTTCTGATTCTAAGTCAAGTACAGCTTTTGTCTGCTGAGCATTTGGATTTCGTATAGCATGTCCTTCATCCAGGATCACTCTTAGCCACCTTATGCTATGTAATGGACTATCCCCTTTAGTCTGAAATAAATGTTATATATGAATTTAAAACACAGCAAAGTAAAATAGTACTTAATATGATTTGTTATCTAGTTGCTATCATTATTTAATATCAACACTTTGTGCTAGGCACTGCTTTACGCACTATGTTAATTATTGAATACTCACAAGTTTATAAAATAAGTACATATTAGCACATCTCATGTTACAGATGAGAAAACTGAAGCACAACCTGCTAAGTATTTACTCAAAGCACCACAGCTAGTGAGTGGCAGAACTAACATTCACACCCAAGCAGTCACTGGTCAATACACTGAACTGTTCTACCTCAGATTAAAATAAAGCAATGATATAGAAAATGGCAGTTGTTAGCATTACTTGAATTCAACAACATTACTTTCTTTTATATAAAAGGTAATATTTTTACCAGAAGACTGAACTTTTGATAGCAAGCTATTTCTCAAAAAGTTTTAACTTTTGAACACCTGGAATTATACAGGTAAACAACAATTAGACTACTAATTTGAAAACGTATAAACTGTAACTACAAAAAGAGCACACCTTCAAACTGAGATATTAATCAAATCATTGTGATAGAAAATAATTTTCCAGAATATTAAAAAAGAAAATAAAATTCATTAATAAATTGCTTTATATACTTATAATCCAAATTTAAAATCTTAACTTAAAATGTTCTAAATGAAAAAACAGGCCAGGTATGGTGGCACATGCCTGTAATCCCACAATTTGGGAGCCTGAGTGGGTGGATCACCTGAGGTCAGGAGTTTGAGACCAGCCTGACCAACATGGTGAAACCCTACCTCTACTAAATACAAAAAACTAGCCGGGTGTGGTGGCACATGTCTGTAGTCCCAGTTACTTGGGAGACTGAGGCGGGAGAATCACTAGAAACTAAGAGGGGGAGATTGCAGTGAGCTGAGATTGCACCATTATCCTCCATCCTGGGCAACAAGAGCAAAATCCATCTCAAAAAAAAAAAAAAAAAAAAAGAAAGAAAAAGGAATTCCTAAATTAGCATTTAAAGAAGATGCAACACCTTAATGCAAAAAGAAACAACATTTATTTTCTATATATTATTAAGTAGAAAGAAAAAAAGAGTATAAAGCCTGATTTTTAGAACACTCTAGAAACTTGTGGCATATTTCTTACATTCAATCTTTAAAAGATCTCTAAGTATCAGCAATACTTACTCCATAGTCATGAGTTAAAATATTATATGTAGTCAAAACAATATCCTGTTTTGAAAGTAAGGCCGGTTCTCTAATACGATCAGGACCATAATAAACATAAAAATTCAAGTGTACATCTGATTTTATATGTTGTCCAAACTGGTCCTAAAGGAAAATTAGGAATATTTTTAATAATGAGCAGCTTAGTGTCAGGCTGAATATATATATAAAAAAGTAACTGCCCTGGCAGTAGTGTGACAAATGAAACTACTAAAATTGTATGAAATCAAGTTTCCTGCAGTCTAGACCAAAATAGTAGCAATGATAAGAAAAATGACACATACACAGTAATAATAATACATTATATAAAATTTACTTGGCCATACTAATCAGCAACTGCTTCATTTTTAGGAGGAAAAAACCCAAACTTCCTTAAAACAATAGTGAGTTTTATAAAAATATTTAAATTAGAAAGCTCTTTAATGCTGCAATAGTTAGTAGACAATAATATAAAAATTAAACAGTAAAAGAACAATAACTAATATTTTCAAGGACGTGGGCAGAGATTTAAGCACTGTAGCCATTTTCTTTCACTCATTTATTAGAGGCCTACTATTTGCCAGGTATCAAATACAATAGTGATGTAGCTAAAAACAAAGAACAAAAAATCATCCCTGACCTTCTTGAGGACATGATCAGTTTTAAAAATGTACTTTTTTCTCTAATTACGAAAACACCAGACCTAGAAGATTTTGAGCAGAAAAAAAAAAATAGCATGATTAAATTGAAAAGATACCAAGGAGACACAGCTGGGAAGCTATAAGGGGTGAGATGATAAAGCCCTAAACCAGCATGGTAGAAGTAGGAACAAGACGGAAAGGACAGGTGTGAAAGAAACAAACTGAGACTGATGGGACTTGGGGACTAATTAAATACGGAATATAAGTAATAATAATAAGACTAAGATGCCCTGATACTTCAATGGCTGCCTAGAATTGTGTATAAGGAAGTTTTTTTTTTTTAAAAAAAAAGGAAAAGTGGTATCCAAGGGAGTATTTTAGACCTTTATCATTTTTGGTCACTATAGAATACCTGGCTGAAGAAGTATACTAGGAAAATGTAAATAGTTACCTGCAGGTAAAAGTGAGTGGTATAGATATGGATTTTAAAGTTAATAGCAGACAGCATTTAAAGCTGCAAGAATAAATGAAATTTCCTGAAGACAGCATGTACAGTGAACAAACGTTAGGGACAGAGTCTACAGAATATCAACATTTAAGAAAAACACTTAGATTTTTATTGGGAGAAATTACATGATAACTGGGGTATAATTAAAAATATTCCAGGCCAGGTGCAGTGGCTCACACCTGTAATCCCAGCACTTTGGGTGGATCACTTGAGGTCAGGAGTTTGAAATCAACCTGGCCAATATGGCAAAACCCTACCTCTACTAAAAATACAAAAATTATCTTGGCGTGGTAGTGGTGCACACCTATAATTCTAGCTACTTGGGAGGCTAAAGCATGAGAATCACTTGAACCCAGCAGGCAGAGGTTGCAGTGAGCTGAGACTGCACCACTGCACTTCAGCCTAGGTGATGGAATGAGATTCTGTCTTAAAAAACAAAAATAAAAAATAATCCTGCAAAGACAAAGAGGAAAGCACATATATCAGACTTTTGTTAATGTTTGAATCTTGATGAGTAAATGGAGATCTCATTAAAATTTTTTAAATACCGTTTTTAAAAAAATTCCACGCTGTAAGGAAACAAAGAAAAGGCTGATTTAATAGGAACCCAAACAAAGACAGAGAAACAGTAAGTTAGGACAACAAACAAAAAGGGTAAAAAGGCCTGGGATCCAAAGAATACAGAAGTTTCAAGAAGAAAAACAAGGTGGACTTTTAAATTTGTCCTATGTTCAATTCCATTCTTTACAAAAAGGTTTAGAGATAGCTTATAAAATAAGACATAACAAAAAGAGTAATAAATGAGTAACATACTCAAAGTAGAAGAAAAGGGGAGCTCATTGGACATGGCAATGTTGAGGTCTGAACATCTCTGCAAAGGGAGTTTCTATAGAGAGCGGAAGCAAACAGCAGACCATGGACTGAAGAAAGTATTAAACATGAAATAATAAAGGCAAAAACACAGAGAAGAGAGGATAAGACATGAAAAAGTAAAGATAAAAATGCAAAGAATTTCTTAAAGAAATTTGGCAGAAAAGAAAAGGTGATTAGAATCCAGCATGACAAAGATTCCAATATGAGAAAACTGAATCAATGGGTGGCCTTGAAATGGGATGGTACATATTTATAAAAGGATTACACTTGGAATAGAAGAAAACCAACTTTTCTGGAGAACAAAGGGAGAGAACTATAGCTGCTGCATTTCTAGACAGTGTTAGGCTCTACTATATATGTATGTATATATCATCCTCTCAACAGAAAATGAAATAGGTGTTATTTCATAAGATTACTTTTCTAAATACCCAGAACAAGTATGTGGTAGAAGCAGGATTGGAACCCAGGTCCTACTCCTTTACCTGGATTCTTTGAAGATAAAAAAGGGAATATAAGTCAGTTCTAGCCTGCTCTATAGAATGCTAGATCCTTTACTTGAGAGCTAGGAAGAGAGTATCTTGTTGAGATCATAAAATTTTAATTACTGATCACTGAGATTAAGATTGTTTGGATGTTCGTCCCCTCCAAACTTCATGTTGAAATGTAATCTCCAGTGTTAGAGGTGGGGCCTGGTGGGAGGTGTATGGATCATAGCTGCGGATCCCTCATGAATGGCTTAGTGCTATCCTCTTGGCAATGAGTGAGTTCTCTAAGTTTACAAGAGATCTGGTTGTTTTTAAGTTTGTGGCACCTTTCCACTCTCTCTTGCTCCCAGGCTGGCAATGCGATACTAAGTCCCCATCACCTTTGCCATGAGTGTAAGCTTCCTGAGGCTGTGTAAGCTTCCTGAGGCCTCACCAGAAGCAGATGCCAACACCATACTTCCTGTAAAGCCTGCAGTATCATAAGCCAATTAATAAACCTCTTAAATTACCCAGCCTCAGGTATTTCTTATATGCAAGAATAGACTAACACAACCATGAATCCCGATAGCCAAGCCACTCCTCATTCCTTTAAATTCAGAGTGTGCATGATCTCACTTGGCAAGATTTTGCCATGGTTTTCTTTCTGAACTTTGTATTACCTGAACTTTTCTAAATATAAAATTGTAATTAAATACTGATTACTCATTTTAAAAATACATCTCTATACCCCAAGCCCTAAAATAATCACAGTTATATTATTTATATCTCCATTAATACTCTAAACCTCATCCTGAAACTGCCATTTAAGTACCCATGTACTACCCTCCCCATAACAAACAATGCATTAAAGAAAGCACAGTTTTGTTGGAATAAAAAAATAGCAACAGACCATTAACACTCATTCTTCTGGTCCTAAGAGGAAAAATGATACACTAATAAGGACAAGGTATAATTTCTTTTTTAAAAAATAAACCAAAAACTTATAATAAAAAATGGTAATTCATGTCATGGAAGAAAAGGCTATATAAAGTCAAGAAACGGCCACTCAATTTGACAATTAGACTATCACAAATAGTCTTTTCCAATGCAATTTAGAGAATAGTAGAAGCCAGATTACAATGAATTAAGGAACTAGTAAGTAAAGGCACAAAGTAGAAATTAACCCCCAAGAGGTATGACAGTGAAGGAAAGCAGAAGAGCAGCAACTTAAATATGCATATCAAGAGAATGGATTTTAAAATGAAAAAGACCTGAGTATGTATCATGAAAGAGCCAGTGGGAAGAGACTGAATAACCAAGTGAGGGGAAAAAAAGAACAGATAAGCGAGTGTGGGAAAAGAAAGAATCCAACATGGAGACTAAATACTGGTCTTACAAAGAGTAGGATCTCTTCCTGCTCTGAGATAAGAAGAAGGGCCAGGAGAATAATTAGATAAGCAGATAAACTTGGAGGTAGCAAGAATGGTGGGTGGTCCTTATGCTCACAGGACTTCCAAGAGAGTCATTATTTCATTGTAACAAGAAGTTTGAAGCTCAAACTAGGAAGGAAACATAACCAAGCCGTAAATAAACAAAAAATCAAGAGGTTCCATTCCAATGTTCTGTTTTAGAACAGAAAAGCAATTTGGCAAAAAAAATTTCTGGTGGGTAGTCTTAAAAGAATAGACTCTAGATTCAAAATGTTGAGACTATATCTAAGATCCATCATTTATTAAATGGATGACCTTAGGCAAGTTACTTAACCTATCTGTGTTTCAGTGTGGTCACCTGGAAAATGAGAATAACAGTTTTGAGAATTAAATCAGAAAAATCTCTTTTTAGAGATTAAGGACAAACCAAGTACATAGGAGTTCACTAAATGTTGTTAGCGTCATAAAAGTAAGTTATTATTGGTAGAGCTCTTAGAAAAGAGTTCTTCTAATAGTCAATTTGTAAATATAGTGGAGTCAAACTATACATCTTTCCCACTTTGGGGGACAAAAATAGCAAAGGCAGAAATACAAACCAAATCTTATGTTAGCAATCGATTATATTCCTTTACCTTCTCTACTATAAATCTTCAAAGAAAAATTTCTTCAATTCAGCAAACATAATCTAATTCACCTAACAATTATTTGAACTTAGATATGAACTGATGACCAAGTATATTTCCCCCAATGAATGACTCTTTAAATGAATACTTTTTACCTTGTAGATAAAATATAGATTATGCTACATTTTGAAAGGGCTTAAAGACTTACAATCCAGTTGCTTAACACAGAAAGTGGACAGATGATGAGTGTTGTTCTTGGTTTCTCCTCAACATCAGTTTTCTTTGACCCCTCCACTGCACATGCTCCTAAAAAATGAATCACTGTTACAACCTTTAGCTGTTTTTTTTGAAATATATATGTTAATAAGGAGATGGTAATAATGTGCCTCCATGAAAAGATAAATTAGGAACAATTAAAATGAAGCAGATGGACCTTTAACAGGGATTAAATTTTACCTCGTCACTTAAAAAAGCTAAAAATCCACATAGTGATTATGAGAAGAGCCAAAGGACTGTAACAGGGAGTGGGCACAAGAAGGAAGTCTCTAGTATTTCCTGATAATTCATCATAGTCATCCATTAAAACAAACATTTGTTTTATGCAGTTTTCTGAATTTGTGTTATATTTAGTTTGGTAGCCAGCTAAGATGGCCCCCAATGAGCTCTACTTCCCAGTATTCATTATCTTGTGTAATCTCCTCTCACACTCCAACAGGACTGGTCTGCGTGACCAACAGAATACAGCAGAAAAGATGGTATGTTACTTCTGAGATAGGTTATAAAAGATGAACCTTCTGTATTGGGTCGAGCTCACTCTCACATTTGTTCTCTCTCGAATCTTTCACTCTGGTAGAGCCAGCTGCCATGCTGTGAGGACACTCAGGCAGCTTATGGAAGGATGCACATGGTGAAGATCTGAAGACTATGGTGAAGATCTGAAGACTATAGTTAGCCAGCAAGTATGAGGTCTGTTGACAACCATGTGAGTGAACTTGGAAATGGATCCTCCCTAAGTCAATGTTCAGATGATGGCAGCCCCTGAAGAAGTTTGACTACAACCACATGAGAGACCATAAGCAGTTAAACCATCCAGCTAAGCCACTCCCAGATTCCTAGCCTTGTCAAAATGCATGAAATAATAAATGTCTGATTTTAAATGACTAAGTTTTAGGATAATCTGTTACGCAATAATAGGTAACTAACATATTTACAACAAAAATTCTTAATACTTTTCTGTGAAGCATGTTTAAAAAGAGTAATAACGAAGTATTTTTACAAATTCTTGAAATAACTTCTAGACCTGGTATCCCTTACCAATGGAGTATCTTCCAGTAAACTTAGTTAAAACACAAATTTCTGAGTTTTTAAAAAATTACATTTTCATACTAATTTCAAAATTTAAATGGCAGGTGAGCAAAGTATCATACTATATCTATGTATCATTCCACAGCCTTTTTCTCTCAGTGCTATTTACCATAGTCCCTCCTCATCCGCTGGAGATAAGGGTTCCAAGACCCTCAATAGATGCTTAAAACCACAAATAGTACCAAACCCTATATATAATCTTTTTTCCTATATATACCTATGATAAAGTTTAATTTATAAAGTAGATGCAGTATGAGATTAGTAACAATAACAAATAATAAAATAGAACAATTATAACAATATACAGTTGACCCTTAAACAATTTAAGTTTGAAGTATGTGATGCACTTACATGCAAATTTTTGTTAATCAACGTGGATTAAAAATACAGTATTTACTGACTGCAAAACTCATGTATATGGAGGGCCAACTTTTCATATATACTGGTCCTCCAGGGCAGACTGTTGCACTTGAGCACCTGCACATTTTGGTATACACAGGGGTCCTGGAACGAATCCCTGACATATACTGGTGATGCCTGTACTGTAATAAAAATTATGTGAATGTGGTCTCTCTCCATCTCTCAAAATATCTTATTGTATATAATATTTTAGGACTGAAACTGCAGAATGTGAAACTGTGGAAAGAACAACTGTGTTTGGAATTTATACTTATTAGTATTTGTAGCTCTAGTGTATTCATTTTAACCTGTGCATAGCATTATACTGCATAAGTAGACTACACTTTATTTCCCATTCCCCTACTGGACAATATGTACATTATTTCTAATATTTCAATAAAATAATGCTTCAATGAAAACCACTTTTTCACATCTCCTTATTTATATCTACAGAGTTAGAGGTGATTTATATTCAGCTTCCATTATATTTTTGCCCAGTTGCTCTTGGTAATTGGCACTCTCATCACTATGAATGAATTCCTGTTGCTGCACAACTTTGTCAATGCTTGGCATTGTGAGATTTTTTTAATGTCTGAAAATATAATGAGTAAGAGCATCCCGCTCCTCCTTTATTTTATGTTTTTGAGAAACGGTCTCACTCTGTCACCTAAGCTGGAATGCAATGGCGCTATTGCAGCTCACTGCAGCCTCCACCTCCCAGGCTCAAGTGGTTGTCCCACCTCAGCCTCCTGAGTAGCTGGGACTACAGGGATGTGCTACCGGCTAATTTTGTGTATTTTTTTGTAAAACGGTATTTCACCATGTTGCCCAGCCTGGTCTTGAACTTATGGGCTCACTCCACCAGGCTTGGTCTCCCAAAGTGCTGTAATTTCAGGTATGAGCCACCATGCCTGCCCTTTAATTTTAATTTGCATCTCCCCAATAATTATGAGTCAGCATATCTTTTCCAATGTTCTCCAATGTTTCTAATTCTGAGTCAGCATATCTTTTCCACTTTCCTTTAACTTGCATCTGCCCAATAATTCTGAGTTGGCATATCTTTTCCACTTTCCTTTAATTTGCATCTCCCCAATAATTCTGAGTCGGCACATCTTTTCCAGTGTTAACTGGTTATTTGGGTTTTCTTTCTATGGACTGCACACGTATATCCTTTAACTATTCTCCTATTGGAGAATTTCTATGGACTGCGCATGTATATCCTTTAACTATTCTCCTATTTTCCGATTGTTTGAGAAGTTCTTACGTAGTCTAGAATTGAATCCTTTGTCAGTTATACTTAACACACGTATCTTCTTCAGCCTTACCATTCTTTACTTTGTTTATGGCACCTTCAGATGCATGGAAATTTAAAATGTAGTGGAATTTAATCAAGCTTTTTCTTATGACTTTTTGTTTCTTATTAAAGAGATCACTATCTGCCTGAAAGAAAATCAAGATTATGGCTTCTGTCTCCACTCATAGAGTTTTGTTTCAATTCTGCTGTTCTTTCAAAGATATGCTTAGTTTAATTAAAACCAAAATGACACACAGCTGTGACTTTTAAAAGTTTCTCTTTTGTATCACTGCTATGCATCTGCAGCTGAAAGGGGCTTCTAATGTGTAATTTAATCATATCTTAACTGAAATTTCCACATTTCTTTCAGTTTCTAAAATCAGGGTAAATAATCCACCTGATATGCCTATATTTTCTAGTTCTAATTATCTGATTCTTGGGCCAAAAGTTGGCTCTTTCTCATGATTCTATGTTAGCTCAAATATCTCCTTCTAAAACAAGCCACTTCAAGTCAATCTTTACTTCATTATCTTCCTTTATTTCCTTCACATTACTTGTCATTATTTAAAATTATGTTTACTTGCTTATTGTATGTTTCTCCCATCATTAGGTTATATGTTCTATGGAAATAGATAGTCTGCTATATCCCCAACATGTAAAATAATGGAGACCAAGGAGCAGAGATATAACTTGTCCCAGATCTCCTCAACCTTAGTTCAATCTTTTCCCATTTCAAATATTTAGTTTCTTAAGCAGTGATGTTTACCTATGAATTACAAAATATAAAATTATAATAAAGATCACTAACATTTTTAAATGAAAAGCAAATTCTAATACCAAAAATTAAACCTTTAAGTTAAATTAATCCAAATTAAATTAAGCTTTTTAAAGCAGCCACAAATTGCTTTGTGCCTTCACTAGAAGAAATATCTCTGCTCTCCAGAGGAGTAAGGCCCCCCCCATCACATTTTGACCCTAACTAAAACAAATACAATAGGAAAAGGCAACAAAAGGAAAACAAATTATGACATAGCTTTGTTTTTTTAACAGGCTATATACTTTAAAAAATAGTCTCTATTTTTTAACTTCTTGTAATATGGTTTTATAAATTTTAAAAATTTTAATTTTTTTCATTCAAAAATAGAAAAAAAAAAAGCTAGGAAATCAGGATATTTACTGACCCTTTTTCGACATTTTCTTTTTTGTTGTAGGAACAGATGAGGTTAATGCACATGCAAATGCCACATCTTCTATAACCTTAGAAGACCCTGCTGATAAAACAACAAAGAATCTTAAATTTTTTTCAAATTATCTCCTGTGCTAGAGTACAGGTACTTTCTAAGGATAAGAAATAGAATACCATTTTCACCCTCTCTATTGTAAGAGCTTATATTATTAAATTAAAATATTTGTAACCGAAATTGCTACCTCTGACACTAAGCATATCTTTTCAACTTACAGAAATGAGGTAGTCATTCATGGTAAGATTTGAGAAGAAGAAATTAAAGTAGGAGCAGTCATCTGCAAAGTGATTGAGCTCTCAGGTGGAGGGAGAATTTTTCAAGGAAACAAATAGTTTGATTTTTAATGATAAGGCTGCCAAATTTTCAGATCAGTCAATATGATCAGTTATTTTCCAAATGAAATACAATTTCTCAATAAATGAGAAATATAGTATGATCTGAATTACAGGAAAATAAATAATGTAAACAGTAACAGTATTGCCAGAAAGACATTCTCAACCTAATTTTGTTATTACTATTCATACTACACACATAGGTTTTATAGAACTCATTTTATAGGTACTAGAAAATTGTTTTAAGGAGAGTTTAAATATTATTATCCCTTAGATTTTAATTTGAAACTATTCATTTTACTCCTTTACTAAATTAATTTAACACACATGGTAAGTTCTATGAAGTTTCAAATGTAAACATCAGCCAAGTTTAAGACCTTTTACTAAAATATTCCAACCTAGTGAGATACAAATCAATGAAGCTGTACTTTAATAATCTTTAAGTCTAGATTATAGGTATATAGTATACATACCTTTCACCCTGCCTTTAGTTTCTGACTGTATGTTTTTCAGTTTGCCTAAAAATAAAACCAAAATAAACATAAAAATCTGCAAAATGGGACATTTGGATATAGGACACATTATCAAATCAAATCTATTACATGTTACCTTTCATTTTCTGTGGCATTTCACTTGTTTCAATTTCCTCTGAATCACTGCTTTCTATGTACTGGACAGCAGTTTTTCTTCTAAAATTAAGTATACACAAAGAAATTTTTGGACCAACCCGAAGCAAAATGAGATATACAAACATGTTTAATAAATGCAATAAAAAACCTTTGCCTTATTTATTTTTTGAAAAATGTTTTAAAAGATTTTGACAAATGAAAGTCAAATCTGCTAAAAGCATTCTGCTTTCACAACCAGATAGATGCATTTACTATAAAAATGGAGTACCACTATTATTGTCTTTTGTCAAGGATGCAGTACAGTGACACAATCAGAAGTCACTGCAACCTCATACTCCTGGGCTCAAGTGATCATACTGTCTTAGCCTCGGGAGTACCCAGGAGTACCTAGGACTACAGGTGTGTGCCACCACACCCAGCTAATTTCACTATTATTAAAACAAATTTGAAAAATTCAGTAATTCTAAAACATTAATAATTTCAATACAAGGTTCAATATTTGGTAGTTCAATTAAAACATACAAAACTAGAACAAAACAGAATTGGCTCTTGGTTAGGCACGGTGGCTCATGTCTGTGATCCCAGCACTTTGGGAGATGGAGGTGGGCGGATCACCTGAGGTCAGGAGTTTGAGACCAGCCTGGCTAACACGGTGAAACCCCATCTCTAATAAAAATACAAAAATTAGTTGGGTGTGGTGGTGCACGCCTGTAGTTCTAGCTACTCAGGAGGCTGAGGCTGGAGAATTGCTTGAACCCAAGAGGCATAGTTTGCAGTGAGCCAAGATCCTGCCATTGCACTCCAGCCTGGGCAACAAGAGCAAAACTCCATCTCAAAAAAGAAAAAAAAGTTGGCTCTTATCAAAGAAAATACAAGCAGCCAAAAGGGAAAAATATAATTCTTTCACAATAGAAAATTTCATAAATTTTGTGTAGAAAGCATAACAGGGATTAAGTGCCTAAAAGCAATAAACTCTGAAGTCAGACTGCCTAGCTTCAAATCCCCATTGCACTAACTAATTTGTTATGTGATTTTAAGTTAATCAACTGTCTTCAATGCCTCTGTTTCCTCCTAAGGAAAACAGAAATAAAAATATAATCCTTATACAATAAAATATTACTACATGCAAAAGCCCCTAAAAGAGTACCTGTTACACAATAAGCATATCTGTATTAGCTATAACACGTGTGTTAGTTGTGTTTCTCATGTCTTCACCATTACTATTTCTATGTCCTTTAATCTGATATGGTCCCATTAACAGTGTTCTGTTACCCAGGTTGATGGTAAGTTCAAAGTTGTAACATTTGTCATTTATCTAAATCTGAAGCGATTAGATTTAGAAAATACTGGTGAGTGCTGGGTTTGTGCTTAGTTCAGACAGCTACCAATGACAGAACAATTAACAAAGCCACAGTTTCAAAACCTTTGTTGATGAAATAGCTAGCAGAGACAGATGTGTGATGACTTGTGTAGATACTGATGGTAGACAATATAATACAACAAAAGCCCAGTTTTTACAACTACATCAGAGGATAAATGAAGTTTGTAAAGTTAACAGATTCAAGACAAGATCAGAGGGGAATTATGACTTTTATTCAAATTCTCCCTCTAGTCTATGTTAATATAATAATGTCCACAAATAACTTTATCATGTCTTAGTTCCATTACATGTGAAGAACTGAAATGAGCAAGAATGCTTTTGTCAAGCTAGCCAATAAAATATTCTTGTTTTCATCTCCTTAAATCCATAAAGAAAACTTCTAAAGTCCCCCCAAAAAAAGCAAAAATCTCAGTATCCAGATCTTAGTTCCTTGATAAAATAGAAAAAAAGTAGTAGAAAGATAAGTGATTCTTAAAATTTACCAATTCATTTCTTTTACAGGTCAGTATCGTTTTTTTTTCATCTGTAAAATGAGAATACCCTAGCTGCCTAAGCCATAGTGATCTTGGAAGTTTCAAATTAAAGAATGTATTTAAAAGAACTATTTAACTGTTAATATAATGGTATATTAACTATATTAACTATTTAATATAATGGTCATCTCTCTCTCTCTTATACATAAGAAAACAGTCTAAATAAACCCATGACATAAGCAAACCATAATTGTTTACCTTTTGGGGCGGGAGCTAGACAATTCTGACATTTGATACTTATTCTTCTCCTTGACATCTGAAATACTGGGTTGTTCACTACATCTAGATGCTTCTATTTCAAAGAAAAATGCAAATATAGCATATTAGTAAGTTGTCTCAGAAACTAGTATCCTTCCTAAAACCATGGTTTTCTAATTATTTACTTTCAGTTTTCTTAACATCTTCATTCCTTTCGTTACTCTATTTTCTTTTTTCCTAATCTAGTATTTTCTCATTTCTAATTAGAAAGCACCTTCAAATTTTTATGACCCAGTCTTTCCTCTGTACTCATCCAGCCAATCCTCACACTGGCTGAATTTTTTGCTGTAGCAAGGCAGCTAAGAGTCACTGGAAAAAAATAAGCAGAACCACAAATAGGTGCTGCTATAAATTTATATGTTCAAATCTCAGCTGTCACCCTGTGTCACTTGAGAACTCTTTTTACTAAACACTGTTCAGCTCCCCTGCCCATTCATCAACATGATCCACACCAGAATGATCCATACTACACTGACCCCTTTGCCTAGATTCTAACTCCTTTTATTCCAAGATAACCTATTTCACTTTACAAAGAAAATGAGATGGTATCTTCCATAAAAATCTCAATTTTCCTATCTTTTAATCTACTCATTTATCTGTACTTTTCCACAACTGTACTTTTTTCCTTCTAACTCATCCACCTATTCTGCTAACTCATCTACCTATGCTCCTGATCCTATTTCCTCCCACAACCTACTAGTCTCTCTACTAAATCCAAAATCTCATGGATTCCTTTCTTAAAATCACAGAAAATCAAAAAAACAAAAAACCTCATCTTACTCTTAACGCAGCGACCTTTCTGTTTCTTTCTTATCCCAAACTTAAATAGCAAGCAATTGTTATTTATAATTTTTCACCTACTACTCTCAAAATATTTTCAGTCTGTTATATTTATCTTTAGAAATTAATTTTATGAAAGTCATTTAACTGCAAAATCTACATATCTCTTTCCATTTCTCCTATGACTTCAGAATTTGGCTCTAAAGCTAGCTTTCTAGCATTATCTGCCATTGTCCATGCATATTTCATTTTAAATACCATAAAATTCACTGAGGTCCCAGAATAAAATATGCTCTTTTTAAAGTACTCTTTCACGAGATTTTTTTTACAACCCAAAATGCTCTTCCCCAGTTCTCTAAAAGGTTTACTATCCAATTCAATGATCTCCTTGATGAAACCTTTCCTACCAGTACTCAGGGAAGTCCTTTTAAAAAAAGAGATCCTAAATTTTTGTACAGTACAAAGCCAAAACTAGAATTATGATATCAGGCTAAAAAAATCACAAATCAAATACTGGGTATATTCAAATTAAAGCTTACCAAGTCAAATATTGGGTCATTTCAAAATTCAAATTTACCTTTGCTTAGTCCATCTGCCTTTTCACTGGTATTGTTTCCTCCAAGTTTCATAGAGTCATCGTTAAAATTACATTCCTGGGTAAATAGGCATATTTCTTAAACAGTACTGCTATCGATTTTTTCCCCCCACAGAAATCATTAGTAACATGTTATCATGCATCAGTTTTAAATAACTTTAAACGCACCTTATTTTACATTGCTTTACTTTGCATAATAAAAACTACTTAAACTGCTACCCAATTCTGGAGCAACTGAGGGGGAGGGTGAATAAGTGAAGAGGAAAACATACAAATTGATTTAAAATTTTTTCACAGGTATCTCAGAAAAAGAAAACTAGTTGGTCTTTACCTTTTCAAAAGGAACACCAAAAGCAAATCTCAATTATAAACGACATATTAGTTATTGTGAGAAAAATTCAAGAACTGGGATTTACTTTATAGTTAAGAATTCTCAGACTTCAAACTTTTCAAACCAATGTTCCATGTTCAGATCTTTAATGAGGCTGCCATTGTCATCCTCTTTTTCTCTGGAATTCTCAGGGAAAACAGCTCTAATATATAATAGTACAGGTCCCAGAGTGTCCTCTCCTCTTACGCCATGGAGTCTTGCCCGTCCATTTTCTTTTTCTTTTTCAATGCACCTTTGTTTCAAAATGCATCAATATACACGAGTTGAAAACAATTCTATAAAAGCTGAATTGTTAAGCAAAAAAATCCCATTAGAATTAAGTCTTACTAAAAATGTGGTTGAAAAGATTCATCCCCTATAAAGGTACCAATCTAAATAAATTAAAAATCTACCAGGCTCAGTGGCTCATGCCAGCACTTTGGGAGGCCGAGGAGAGAAGATCAACTGAGGTCAGGAGTTTGAGACTAGACTGGCCAACATGGCAAAACCCGTCTCTACTAAAAATACAAAAATTAGCCGGGCGTGGTGGGGGGGGCGCCAGTAATCTCAGCTACTTGGGAGGCTCGCTTGAACCCAGGAGGCAGAGGTTGCAGTGAGCTAAGATCGTACCACTGCACTCCAGCCTGGGTGACAGAGGGAGACTCCATTTCAAAAAATAAAATAAAATAAAATAAAATAATTAAAAATCCAAAATACAATATTTTAGAGATATAACTAGAAGTTATTTTAGTTAACCTCTAAGCATTAGTTCCAAGAAAGAGATAGTAAAAATGCCTTTCATCAAATGTCCTATCAAGTCTTCAATAATTACTATAATCACTATATTAAACAGTATGCAAAAAATCTAAGTTTATTCAAACATAAAGGATGTCCTTTTTATTATTCTTTTTTTCTTTCTGAGATGCAATTTCTGCTCTTGTTGCCTAGGCTGGAGTGTAATGGCATGATCTCGGCTCACTGCAACCTCTACCTCTCTGGTTCAAGTGATTCTCCTGCCTCCCAAGTAACTGGGATTACAGGCATGTGCCACTACGCCTGGCTATTATTTTGTAATTTTCAGTAGAGACAGGTTTGACCATGTTGGTCCGGCTGGTCTCAAACTCTTAACCTCAGGTGATGTGCCTGCCTCGGCCTCCCAAAGTACTGGGATTACAGGCGTGAGCCACCACGCCTGGCCTTGCATTATTCTTTATATTATTTTGCTCAGTAAACTTTTTCTCCATAAAATTCAAAGATAAATTTTTCATCAAGTCTAACCTGGATGAAACAATAGTATTTTCAAATCTAGGGGACTTTAAATCAATAATATTTCACTCTATATTTGGAATATCTAAACCTACTTGAAAGAGTGACAATTTTTTTTTTTAAATAAATACCTGGCTGGAAATCACATCTTCAGCTTCCATTTCAATTAATGTAGCAACCCAAATATCCTAAAACCTTCTTACTATACAACACCTTAAATATATAACTGATCTTGGGGAAAAATAAGAGAAATCCTTACTGTTAACTGGTAATTTCTCAATTAATAATTGAGACTAAAGCTGAAGTAGTCTTATGTGCTTCTATCAAATCTGGCAATCTAAAACTTCAGTTTTAATAACCAAATGTAGGAAGAACAAGACATAAAACATCAGGTTGTTCAGGGTAAGGAACTGAATCTGAGACTTTAACTCTCAATAAAAGTAGAACGAAGGAAATATAACTAAGTATAGACAATAAAATAATATCTCAGTAGCAGTGACAGGAAACTGATGTACAGCCTTCTCTGAAAACTAAAAACTAGGAAGAATGGTAATTCAGAAGAGTTCAGAAAAGAAGTATATTGCACACATCTTTTTGCTATTTCCTTCTCTTTAAGTTATCTGAATTTTCAGGTACGAAAAGAGGTAACTGTTCCTCTCTAATAACATTTATTTTCTCAATCAATTAATTTTTAATTCTTAGAGACCAAATACAAATGTATGTTTATATTTTATATACACACACAGACATACACACACACACACACATTAAGTATCAAGAAAAGTCACCCTTATTCTCATCACTAGGATATAAATTATTAACATTTTGGTACAGATACTGTATATGAATGGACTTAAAACACACATGAATATATTATTTATATAAAATGAGGAATCAAACTCCACACAAAGATTTGTACCTGTAATTTTTTAACAAAAATCATGAAAGTAATTATTCATCAAAAATAATACTTTGTGGTTTCATAATCGTAAATTTTATGGCTATATCATTTAACTGTTCCCTTGTCAAAAGGTGTTTCAAATTGTCCACCTTTATTTTATGTTTATTTGTTTTAGAGACAGGGTCTCACAATGTCACTGGAGCTGGATTGCAATAGTGCAATCATAGCTGACTATAGGCTCGAACTCCTGGGCTCAAGCAATCCTCCTGCTTCAGCCTCCCAAGCAGGTGGAACTACGGGCGCCAGTCAATATGCCCAGCCTACAAACTGTCCACCTTTAAAACAATGTTGAGAAAAAAAAAAAAACCTGTACTTTCTTTGGAAAAAATGAATTTCTGGTAACTCCCTTCAGATATTTTCTTAGAAATGACGTTATTGACTGGCAAAATTGTTCAAAGATTATAAACAACTTTAAGGCTCTTGATATAAATTATCATTGCTTTCAACAATGTGATACCGGCTGATGGCTCACACCTGTAACCTCAGCACTTTGGGAGGCTGAGGCAGGTAGATCACTTGAGCTCATGATTTCAAGACCAGCCTGGACAAAATGGGCAGAGCTTGCAGTGAGCTGAATTTCGATACTGCACTCCAGCCTGAGCAATAGAGCCAGACCTTGTCTGAAAAACTAGAAAGAATGTGACACAAACTTTCATTCTTATCAGCAACACATGAGAGACAGAGAGATCATTCATCACATTTCTGGAAATACAATTTCTTCGTATTTTAAAGGATGAAATTTAAAGATTTAACAGTAAACTGGAGATTTCATAGAAATCGCACTTACTACTACTTTACCTTCTTCAGTAGATTCTTTTTAATTCTTTCAATAGGAAGAGGTCTTCCATCATGGAAGTTGGTAAGGATTACTGCAATAGCTGTAAGAGTTTTACCCTTAAAAATGTTTTAAAAAGACAAATGGTTAGATTCTGAAATCCAGTTCCCCAGAAAAATATTCCCATTTTAAAATCAAGTAATCGAGTATCAAATATCATTCAAGGCCACAAAAGTATATTGTATATACAGGATAAGAAAAAATGAATATTTTATTTAGTTAGAAAATGCTTTCCCCTCACTGCAATATTAGGAACTGTTAAATGATTTACACTATAAAATACTGTAAGTATCTCTGAGAAATGTCATTTTACTGAATGACTGCTATTCTACAATTCTACATTTAACCCTGAATTATTGATTTTTATCATGCGACTATTTATAACTACTCATTTGCCATGAAGTTCAGAGCTAAAGTGATTAGTAATTCCAGTATGCATATAATCATTTTATTAAAATTTAACTTAAAGATAATACCAAGCTTAAGTCACAACTTATCCATAAAACATAAAGGACATATTTCTTATGCATTTTTCTTAAATGGAACCATGTAATTTTTCAATATTTACTGCAGCTTAATTGATAGTTGGCAATAAAAAAATAAATCTCTGGCAATTTTAAAGCACTGTAAAACAGCGTTTCAAAGTGTGGTCCATAGGCCACTGGGGATAGGGAGGGTTTTCCAGGAGCCCTTTAGGAAAATGTAAAGTCAAAACTGTTTTTATACTACTACTAAGACAGACTTTATTTCTGTTAACATCTGCACTAATGCTACAAAAAGCCCAAATGGCAATGGTGAAAAAAGTGCCTCAGCATAAAATAAAGCAGTTGGCACTAAATTATATTAGCAGTCATGATATTCTTAACTGCCACATACAGTTAAAAAAAAAAAAGCTTTCCTTAAGAATGTTCTTGGCCGGACGCAGTGGCTCATGCCTGTAATCCCAACTACTTGGAAGGCTGGGGCAGGAGAATCACTTGAACCTGGGAGGTAGAGGTTGCAATGAGCCAAGACTGCACCATTGCACTCCAGCCTGGACAACAAGAGTGAAACTCCATCTCAAGAAAAAAAAAAAAAGAATGTTCTCAACAAAGCAGCACATATTAATTTTATTAAATTTCATCACTTAAGTACAAATCTTTTTAATATTCTGTTTAGTGAAATGCAAAGGACACATGAACTATTTCTGTTGCATATCAAAATATGAGGGTTAGCTAGAGAAAAATCAATCAAGATGGGATTTATAAGCTCAACTAGTCACTTTTTTCATGCAACACCATTTTTTACTTGAATGACAACTATCATTCATGAATGAGTTTCTGAAAGATATTTTCTTGAAAATGAACAAAGTGAGGCTGTCATCTAAAAAGGAAACAACTGAGATTATTTGTCAGTGAAAAATTTAAGTTTTCAATAGTAAATTAGAATGCTGGAAAAGTTGTGTGTGACACTATGAACACAGTGCCTTCCCAAAATGTAAATGATTTTCTAATAACATCAGTGGTAACATTAAGGAATGTAAGTTTTGGATATTGCATATGAAATACATCAACATGCTGGGCGCGGTGGCTCACGCCTGTAATCCCAGCACTTTGGGATGCCGAGGCGGGTGGGTCACGAGGTCAAGAGATCGAGACCATCCTGGTCAACATGGTGAAACCCCGTCTCTACTAAAAATACAAAAAATTAGCTGGGCATGGTGGCACGTGCCTGTAGTCCCAGCTACTCAGGAGGCTGAGGCAGGAGAATTGCCTGAACCTAGGAGGCGGAGGTTGCGGTGAGCCGAGATCGTGCCATTGCACTCCAGCCTGGGTAACAAGAGTGAAACTCCGTCTCAAAAAAAAAAAAAAAAAAAAAAAAAAAAGAAATACATCAACATTTGGTAGGTCTGCCCAACTCAATGAACCAACATTTTCTAAATGAGCAATGCTTGGTGTTTTAAAATCATACATAGGTAAAATATCCATTCAATGGGCAAGATATACAAATAGATTGTAAGAAAACAGGGTATAAAAAGCTCACTGTTAAGATTTAGAGTTCCACATGACAACAATTAACCTTTAATAAACTAATACTTGTTGAATTTTGATGTATATATCAAAGAAATCTGCAATTATCCAAAAAGCTACTAAAATACTCTCCCTTTACAACTACATGCCATTGTAAGGACAAATATTCTTCATGTACTTCAACCAAAACAACCTAACAGAACAGACTGAATGAAGAAGCAGATGAGAATTCAGCTGCCATCTACTGTATTTGGCCAACCAGAGATGTGCAAAAATGTAAAACAATGCTAGTTCTCTCATTAAAATTGTTAGTGTTTTGGCATACTTTTCATTTAAAAATATGCCATTTACATTAACAAGTAATGAGTTTGTACTGTTATCTTTAGTTACCATTGCCTAATACTATAAATACTGATAACAGCCCAGAAAAACAAAAGCTCTTTGAGATCATCAGTAAGCTTTAAGAGTAGAAAGGGTTACTGAGGCTGAGAAATACAAAAACTACTAGTGCAAGAATCCATATGTATCTATTTAAGACTCTGATTACCACAACATTTGTGATGGAATACAATTTCACACAACATTGCTTTGTCTTTACTTTTTAAAAGAAAACTTATGAAAGACAGGTCACCCTGAATTTCAAAGAGCAAAGAAAATTGGGAAACATGGCCAGGCGTAGTGGTTCACACCTATAATCCCAGCACTTCGGGAGGCCAAGGTGGGTGGATCACTTGAAGTCAGGAGTTTAAGACCAGGCTGGCCAAAGTGGTGAAACCTGTATCTACAAAAAATTAAAAAATTAGCTGGGCATGGTGGCACATGCCTGTAATCCCAGTTATTTGGGAGGCTGAGGCAGGAGAACTGCTTGAACCTGGGAGGTGGAGGCTGCAGTGAGCCAAGATTGTGCCACTGCACTCCAGAGAACAAGACTCCATCTCAAAAAAAAAAAAGAAATAAGAACATTGAGAAACACACCTATTTCAATTGTACTTTAACCAAACCAAAAGTTTACCACTATTTTAAGTAAAAACTATATGAAAAACTGTGTTCTACAAAGATAGTAAAATCTAGTCCCAAACTAATACCAACATATTCCTATCTCTTTTTACTTCAGAATTACTTTCTAGAAAATCATTATCACAAAATTAGATTATATTAACTAAAGAAAAAAATAATTACCAAACCCATATCATCAGCTAAAATTCCTCCATGGACATTTTCTGGTCGGTCCTTCTCAGAAAAATTTGTTATTGTGTTATAGTATAAGTCGTTTCGCTGTTCCCAGAATGGTGGAAGTTCTTTGCTGTTTTCACGTGACACCATCCATGCTAGAGCTTGTTTTTGATGTGGAAGTAGTGGTGTTTCAATAGCCTATAAACAAAAAGTCATAAAAAGAAATACAGTAAGCTATTTCTTTTTTTACATGCAGAATCTGGAAGAGCTGATCCTGTGATTAAACAAAAAGTAGATTATAAGCATATTTAAACATTCTGAGTAGTCTTAAATAAAAAATAATGGCTCAATACCTCAGCTGGTTCCATTTCATGGGTTTTATCATCTTCTTTTAAATCTTCAAACAATCTGTCAAATTCTGTTTTAAGCTACAATAAAAAGCAACAAGAAACAATGTAAAAAAAACTAATTAAAATACTTGTACTTAAGTCAGATTTCAAATCATTTAGTTAATTAACTGATGTTAATGTCAAATGAGCCAGGAGTGGTGGCTCAAGCCTATAATCTCAGCACTTTGGGAGACCAAGGTGGGAGAATCACTTGAGCTTAGGAGTTTGAAACCAGCCTGGACAACATAGTGAAGAGATCCTGTCTCTAAAAAATATTTTTAAAAAATTAGCCAGCCATGGTGGTGTGTGCCTGTTAATTGTGGCTCCTAGGGATGCTGAGGTGGGAAGATCATTTGAGCCCAGTAGGTCAAGGATACAGTGAGCCATGATTATGCCACTGCACTCCAGCCTGGGAGAGAGACACTCTGTCCCCAAACATTAAAAAATTAAAATTAAATTAAATTCACACACACACACTCACACACACACACACACACACACACAAAATAGTCAAATGCCAGAAAGGCACACAAATCAACTCTGGGATTATACCGCTCACTGAAGACAGAATGAACAAGTGCTTTAGCTGTCAGGAAGTAAAAAAAAATATAGAAGAGTTTTATGTCCTGAGTTTCCGTCACAGTTTTATCACAAGTAAGCTTATATACAAGTTTTGGCAAAACTTGACCTTTATGGTCCTGTGCCTTATTCCTATAAAATGAAAGGGATGAACTAAATTTACATTGTCTCTAAGATTCTTTCTGCCATTACAGTTCCGTGATGCTATCAGTTGTATACAAAATATTTTGTCAGTCCCGCCAGGTCAATGACATTTCATTTATTATTACTGTGATACGGAACTTGCCATGCACTACAGGATAATTTTATTATGCTAAATTAGTTGACTATTTAAACTTAGGTCAGTCCAATTTTATATCAACATATATGTGAAACAGACATTTTTGAAGATTAACACATGAACACACAGCAACAGCTCAGAAGAAATCAGGACGGGTCTAAAAATCATAAGTAACCTGGGGTTTACCTACCAGACACAAACTCAAGTCCTTCTAACAATAAGCAGGGTAAATATGGTAACTACAATTAGCAGACGAAAGGACTAACACTGGTGGGTACAGACATCAAAAAAGTTTTAATGTTATTTTTTAATTGATCTGCATTAACTTATTTTATATGATTTTTTTTCAAAGAAATTCAGCATAACTCATCCTAAATTACAAGTTAGACAAAGTTAATGTCAAGAATTTGGAGTTAATTCTTTAGCACTGCATTTGCAAACTTACTGAGAGGAGTAAGTTTCAATATTTCTTAAAATGACTACTTGAGCATTTAAAACATTTCAAATACAAAATATGCCATGCATAAACAATAACATGTGTTTTGTATGTTAGGTACAAATGTTCATGTATGGATTTATCCTTTATCAGTATTTTTTATATAAATGCTAACAAATACATATATTTTATTTACTCTGTAACATGTTTCATAATATATCTGAAGATCACAAATATATTCATCCTGTTCTTTCAAATACAAATCTTCAACATTTAAAATTCACTTTTAGATTACAAAATAAAAGAGAATAAAATACCTGTTCAGTTGTCATCTGTACTGCAGCATGCAATGGCATACTATAGCTTGGTCCAGCTCTTCCAGAGCCCCAAGCACTTTCCAAAGTGAATCCGAAAGCTATTATTTACAAAATGAAAAGAATAAAGCCATCAAATAAAATGTTTTTATCTTTTAATAAGTAGCTTTGAAAATATGCATAACAGGGTTGGGTGCTGTGGCTCACACCTATAACCCCAGCACTTTGGGAGGCCAATGCAGACAGTTCACTTGAGCCCAGAAGTTCAAAACTAGCCTGGGCAATATGGCGAAATCCTGTCTCTACAAAAAATACAAAAATTAGTCAAGCGCCATGGTGGGTACCTGTTATCCCAGCTACTAGGGAGGCTCAGGTGGAGGGACTGCTTGAGCCCAGGAGGTCAAGGTTGCACTGAGTCACTGATCGTGGCCACTGCACTCCAGCCTAGGTGACAGAGGGAGACTCTATCTCAAAATAAATACACAAATAAATAAAATGTGCATAACAAACTTCATTAAAAGCCTGGTATTTTAGAGGTTTATTTATTTATTTATTTATTTATTTATTTAATTTTTTTGAGACGGAGTTTCACTCATGTTACCCAGGCTGCAGTGCAATGGCACGATCTCGGCTCACCGCAACCTCCGCCTCCTGGGTTCAGGCAATTCTCCTGCCTCAGCCTCCTGAGTAGCTGGGATTACAGGCACGCACCACCATGACCAACTAATTTTTTGTATTTTTAGTAGAGACGGGGTTTCACCATGTTGACCAGGATGGTCTCAATCTCTTGACCTCGTGATCCACCCGCCTCGGCCTCCCAAAGTGCTGGGATTACAGGCTTGAGCCACCGCGCCCAGCCCAGAGGTTTTTTTAAAAGCGAAATACTGAATCACTCAAAAACCACAAGCAATTTCACATTATTTCAACAAACTCTTGCCAAGCAATCCTTTTTGTTCCCTATTAGAAGATTCTTTTCGTCTAAAATTTATCAAAAAGAATGTTTAAGATCAGGGGATTCCAGACGTTACCATTAGGGAAAATTAGGGGGGGGGTACATGAGACTTTTTCTCTAATTTTTTATTTAATATCCCCTCACTCTTGTTATTCTGACCATAAATATTTTTATGTGTGAATCTATAGTTATTTCAATAGAGGCAAAAGGAAAAATCAGATTTCCTCAAAAAGACTCTTGAAAAAAAGTTGTAACTTGGAGCCTTGAGTACAAATTAGCCAACAAACTCCAAGAGAGAATAAATGTTTCATAATCCCTACATCTTATATCAGAATAACATTAAGTTAAACTGTAAACTTACTTTTTGGTGCAGGACCCAATTTAAATCCATGTTTCTTCAACTGATCTGAAACTGCTTTTCTATTTTCTTCTTTTCCCCAAAAAGTCATATGCAGAGGCATGGTAAAAGCATTGTTTGCACCAAAAGGAACTACCCTATTATATTTGGGAGAAAAAGAAAGGGAAATTAGAAGCATTACTTTTTATCCCCACTGAGAATCAGTTCAGTATTTTAAGTGTATCATTTACATTTTGCATGGAAGTCTGCAGATTTTAAAGAGAAAAAGAACAAGAAATAGAATCATAAACAATCACAAGAAAAGAGCGATTTTTAGAACCAGAGTGCCAGAAAAAATTGAGAAAATGGAATAAAGCAGTTTTAAAATAAATGGATGGCATGTAAACAAGATTGTAAGATAAGTAAAATAAGTTTAAATGAAAGGGTAGAGCTTTGGCTAACAGAACCACTGAGGGTAATAAATCCTTCTGCTTGGAAAATGGGGAATGCAAGAACTTGTGATTCACTAACAGTTATTCTCAATATCTCCTTTTCCAGTTAATCAGGAAAACGTGATTAACTGAAAAAGGAGAAAACAAAGTGAAACATTACTGATCATTTTTCTTCCAAACTCACCTAGGATTATGACATGAATATCCTAAAAATTAGAATTAGAATTAGGATATAAAGATCCCAAATATTCTAAATACTTAAATTGCGATCACAAGTACAAATGCCTAAAAAAGAAAAAGTAACTAAAAGACTGAAAGAGTTTTAAAAAAAAGAAAAAATAAAGAAAGAGGTGGTAAAACTGAGAGCATATGCCCTAGCTAAAAGGAGAGGTACTACTCAGTTCCAGTCAACTTTTGTCATATGGAAGTGACAACTCATCCAGCATTGCCAGATCTTCCTCTTGTCAAGAGAAAAATGTTTTTGTATTTAAGGAAATAAATTAATATGTATAAAATGCTGACTAGCTAGCTATTTCAATGTAAATACTAAATGAAAAAATGTCTAAAACACTGCAGGCAAAATGAAATTCACCTACATCCTATCACAGAATACCAGTTTATAACTTCCGATATAAACGAACACTTCCAGGCTGGGTGTGGTGGCTCACGTCTGCAATCCCAGCACCTTGGGAGGCTGAGGGAGGCAGATCAACTGAGGTCAGGAGTTTGAGACCAGCCTGACCAACATGGTAAAACCCTATCTTTACTGAAAACGCAAAAGTTAGCTGGGCATGGTGGCAGGCACCTGTAATCCCAGCTACTCAGGAGGCTGAGGCAGGGAGAGTTGGTTAAATCCAAGAGGCAGAGGATGCACTAAGCCGAGATCACACCACTGCACTATAGCCTGGGTAAAAGTGAGGCTCCATCTCAAAATAAATAAACGAACGAACATTTCCAAATTCCTAAACCTAGGTACCAAAAGGCTTGGAAAAATGGAATGCAATTCCTAATATTTGAACCAAGGTTTATTTTTCTCTATGGTAATAATTCCATAGGAAAATGAGAGGACAAATTGTTTGATGGCTGGGGTAGTGGAAGTATGTAAAAGAAGAATTAAAACATTTATTTAACACATACTAAAACAACAGTGATAGAAATTGTTAGCATACCTTTATAGGCTCTAACAAGAAGCCCTAACAAGTTGAAAGATGACTATAATTCACAATTATTAAAATTATATTCTGAAAGTACATTACCCTTCAACTTGTGCCAATTTGTTGTCCATGATATAGGCCAAAGCACCTGCAAGATCTTTCTTTAAATGGCCAACCTGATTTCCATTCACATTGTTTACTTTAATCGCATTCTTATCATAAGGATTATTTGGATCTCGTTGTAATGCAACCATTTCATTATTATTAACCTAATAAAAATAATAAACATATAGTATTATATCATAAATAATAGACAATAACTGCTATACTTTATCTGGGATTTTCCATTCATTACTGCTGTGTACTGCACTTAAGAAAAATATATCTTCTTAGACACAAACTACAGAAATATTAAATAATATATTTTATTGTGATTCTTTAATATTTTTCTAATTTATATTCATTAGAAAGTTAACAAATCCTTAAAATCTAAAAAATACAGTTAAATGTAAACTAGCAAATTCATATTATATAAAATTTTCTACATCATAACTTCTAAAAAATAGCTAACCTTTATTGAGTGCTTACTATGTGTCAAGCATTGTTCTAAGTACATTGCATAGACTGACTTTTTAAATCTTCACAACCCTATTAGGAGGTACTATTATTATTCCCATTTTACAAATGAGGAAACTGAAGCACAGAAAAGCTAAGTAACTTGCCCAAGGTGACAAAGCTAAAAGGTATCGGAGATAGGATCTGAACCGAGACAGGGTGGTTCCTGAGCCTGAATTATCTGGAATACATAAAAGTCAGGGAATAAAGCATTTATAAGTCAGGATGGAACTGGGTAAGAAAAATATATCCAGCCTTCAACTCAGGCCATTCTGATTTTACTTTATTAAAAACTGTATAGGTAACTTAAATACAATGATGTATATTTTTAAAAACTGAAGAACACAATAAAGAATGGTAGAGTAAGGACTTTCAAAAATTCCTCAATAAAAGCAACAACAAAAAAAAAAACTAGATAAATTCTCTTCAGAATCAAATGTTTTCAGAATTCTGAGAACTAAATCAAAGGCTTGCAGAAATCTGAGGAACATTTATTCAAGAAAAACAGCGGAATATCAGTACTTTAGTCCCATCCCCAGCTATACTGTAGCCTTTAAAAATTATAGCTTGCTGGGATGCTAGGTAAAGCCTAGCAGTCACCAGAAAAAAACAGAATGGAGTTATAGTTCTTTCAAAGATTCATTTCCAAAGAATTGCTATTCTCCTAAAGTTCTCCCAGAAGATCCCACTTGGAAGGCTGACTGTATTTACCTCTGAGCTCACCCAGTACCAAAAAACCTCCCTTGGGTGGGTGATGTTAAAAACAACTTCACAGGAAAGTATAACTTCATGGCTATCTGAGGCAGTGGATAACAGCTGAAGCAAAACAATAGAAAAACAAAAAGGCTTATAAGGAAAAGCTAGGGAAGGAGATGTTTGTGAGGGCTTTGAAAAGCTCCAGTGTATTTCTGGAAATCTAGAAGACCATAAGCAAGCATAGGGCTGGTATGCAAGACCAGGGCTGTGCACGTTCTCAAGAAAGACCTGAGAAGGCCCTAAACTCTCACTTTTGCCTGAACTTAAGGCAATTAAGCCAGAAGTGAAAGCTAAAGGGAAGTTGTCAATTGCCTTAGAGTGCTGAAGGAATGCCCCAACATAGAGATATGCTCAGTAAAGAATGTGTGATTTATTTGTTCTAGCACAATCATTAGCTGACTACTAAGCTAACCAAGTACAGACTTCAGTGACTGACCACACATGATAAAGAACAGACATCACAGAAGTAATTCAGAAAAGTCACTAGCAAACACACACTAATTACCAAAATCAGCAAAAACAACCCATCCTGTGAAGGGAGGAGAATCTGATTTCCAGAGTTGCCACATTATTATATGTCCATCTTTCAAGAAAAAAAGTACAAGATACGCAAAAAAATAAGAAAGAATGGTCTATACACAGGGAAGAAAAACAATCAATATCAGCTGTCCCCAAGAAAGTACAGATGTTTGATATAGTAGAAAAAGAATTTAATAAGTTATTTTAAATATGTTGAAAGGGGCAGGGCATGGTGGCTCACACTTGTAATCCCAGCACTTTAGGAGGCTGAAGTGGGAGGATCTCCTAAGGCCAGGAATTTGACACCAGCCTGGGCGATATGGCAAGATCCCATTTCTAGAAAATAAAAGTAGAAAAATTAGCCAGGTAGGGCGGTATATACCTCTAGTCCCAGCTACTCAGGAGTCTGAGGTGGGATGACTGCTTGAATCCAGGAGTTCAATGTTACAGTGAGCTATGACCATGCCATAGCACTCTAGCCTGGGTAACAGAGCAAGACCCTATCTCTAAAAAACTTTAAAAATTCAAAGACATAAAGCAAACCATTTCTTTCAACATGAAAATGCATGTCTAAAAGCATGAAAACAATGTCTCACCAAAGAGCAATTCTAGAGTCAAAAGGTACAATAACTGAAGAAAAAATTCACCAGAAAGGCTCAACAGCAAATCTGAGAAGGCGTTAAGAAAGAATCAGTGAAGCTTAAGATAGGTCAATTGATATTATACAATCTGAGGAACAAAAAAATGAGAAGCATAATAGAGCCTCAGAGACCTGTAACATCAAGTGTACTAACACACACACATAATAAAAGTACCATAAGGAGAAAAAAGAAAGAGGCAGAAAAAATATTTAAAGATATTTAATAACAGCCAAAAACTACCCCATTTGATGAAAACCAGTAATCTATACTCATAAGAAGCTCAACAACGCCAACTAAAATAAATTCAAAAAGATCCACACCCGGTCACATCATAATCAAACAGTCGAAGAAGTTGGAGACCAGCCTGGGCAATAGAGCAAGAGTCTGTCACTTAAAAAAAAAATTATTAAAAAAATTTTTTTAAATTTTAAAGTATGATTTTTTTGTAATTTTTCTATCTGATTAAAGAGTATATAAAATAATTATAATCTTTGTTGACAGGTATACTATATAAAGATATAAATTATATGATAACAGTACAAAGGAAGGCAACAGGATGGAGCTATCTATGAGCAGTTGTTTTTTTTTTTTTTTTTGACAGTCTCTCACTCTCTTACCAGGCTGCAGTGCAGTGGTGCGATCTCAGCTCACTGCAACCTCCAACTCCCTGGTTCAAGTGATTCTCCTGCCTCAGCCTACCGAGTAGCTGGTATTACAAGCACGTGCCGCCACCGCCCCCCGCCGCCCCGCCAATGTCTGTATTTTTAGTAGAGACGGGGTTTCATTATGTTGGCCAGGATGGTCTCAATCTCTTGACCTCATGATCCGCCCACCTCGGCCTCCCAAACTGCTGGGATTATAGGTGTAAGCCACTGCGCCCAGCAGCAAAGATTTTTATATACTATTAAGTTGGCACTAATCCAAACCAGGTTCTCATAAATTAAGTTGTTAATTGTAATCCCTAAGGCAATCATAAGTAACTCAAAATATATAGTAAGACAAACAAGGGAATTAAAATGGTACACCAAAAAAAAAATCTATTTATCATAAAACGGAGTATTAGAGGCCAGACCCCAATGCTATATATTGTATCATTCCATTTACATGAAATGTGAAGGGGAGGCAAACCCATATTAACAGGAAGTAGACTGATTCATGGCTGCCAGACACTGAGGGATAGAGATAACGGGAGTGACTACAAATGGGAATGAGGTTTCTTTTTGGAGTAATAAAAATGTTTTGGAACTAGATTGTAGGGATGGTTGCACATCCTTGTGAATATTCTAAAAACTACTCAACTGTACACTTTAAAATTTTATGAATGTAACTCAACTTTTTTTTTTTTTTTTGAGACAGAGTTTTGCTCTTGTTGCCCAGACTGGAGTGCAATGGCGCAATCTCTGCTAACCGCAACCTCTGCCTACCAGGTTCAAGCAATTCTCCTGGCTCAGCCTCTTGTGTAGCTGGGACTACAGGCGCACGCCACCACACCCAGCTAATTTTTGTATTTTTAGTAGAGATGAGGTTTCACCATGTTGACCAGGATGGTCTTGATCTCTTAACCTCATGATCTGCCTGCCTTGGCCTCCCAAAGTGCTGGGATTACAGGCATGAGCCACCACCACAGGCCATATCTCAACTTTTAAAAATTCCTTGAAAATGTACAGGAAAGCTATTTCAAAGCTCTCCCAGCATCTGTCTACTGACTCAAGAGATTACAGCCAGAACCAGAGTATCAGACAGATATTCATCTCTAGCCCTTTGGGGCTACATCTATGAGCATAGCTCTATTCTCTACCAGTCACCGTCCCTCTGGCACTGCCTACAGAATGACCTTTTTAAAACCAGATGATGCAAATCCTAGAAAATATATAACCAAAAAAGGGCACGAAACTAACAATTTTTGAGGATTTCATCTCAAATAAGGTATTATACAACTGTAATTTATCATAATAAGCTATCATTAATTACAATTAGTTAACTGCCATTACAAATAACTAATTACTAGAATTTTAAATCAAATATGTATGAGCCAAAATACTGGAGACTATGAAAACAAAGAAAACATGGTCCAAGCAGCAAGAAAAAAATAGGACATATATATACTAAAAAGACAAAGACATGCATGTTCTTCACATGTACCCCAAAACCTAAAATGCAATAAAAAATAAAATAAAATAAAATAAATAAATAAAAAAAAGAAAAGTTTAAAAAAAAAGACAAAGACAAGAATAACAAAAGGAATTAGAATTAATCACAACAGTACAGGCACGCCCTGCATAATGACATTTCACAAAGACAGACCATATATATTATGCAACAGCTGTTCCACAAGATTATAATGGGGCTGTCCTATAATAGTGTACCATTTTTTAACTTTTATACAGTATTTTTACTGTGCCCTTTTCATGTTACATATGCTTAAATACACAAATGTGTTACAACTGCCCACAGTATTCAATAGAATAACATCCTGTACACTCCATGATGTTCCCACAAAGAAATCACCTAACACATCTCAGAAAGTATCTTCATCATTAAGCAACACATAACTGTATTTTAAAACAGAAAAAAATAAATAAATAAACCACCTTATTATAAAATAAACCCTTTGATGGGTCAGAAAATAAAAAACTTAACCATATGCTTATTGAAAACACACTTAAAAAAAAAACTACAACAAAAAATAAAAATAAAATAAACACCAGAGCTAAAAATAAAGAATGCTACTATATAACAAAACTTGGTGGCTAAAGGCAATGCAATACTTAAAACGTTTAAAGAGTAAAAGATTTTATTATTAAATGATTCAAATTAAGTGCTCAAATCACAAGTCCAAAAGAAAAAAAAAAAAAAAGAAAACAAACCTAAATAGAAAAACTTAATATGAGTAGTTATTAAGCTAAGAAACATAATCATTAAGAAAAATACAAGACTGCCTGCCTTGAAAAGAAATAATGTCATAATCAATAAAAAAGAATGTAAGAATAGACACAAATATGTAATGCAAAGAATGAAAACACAAATATAACCACTTTTCTAAGTTTTTAAAAAGTTTAATGGAGCTAATAAGGCATACAAATTGTGTTCTGGCAGACATTTAAAAAACGGCACATCTTATCAAAACTTGACAATTCAGAGTCAAGGGTACTGAAATTAAAGTTCAGAGCACCAACTTAAAACAACAAAAAAAATAGTTATTCAACTTGGAAAGAAGAACTAGAACCACTGAATAAAGGGGAATTTATGTGTTCCTTGATCTCAAAATCCTTCAGGAATACGAGTTATGGCTACTTGTGAGCAACACATCATACCACCAAACCCCAATTCCAAAAAATTACATTTATAATTTTATAAGGATAAATGATGACTATGCACAACTCTATGGAAATAAGTTTGAAAATCTAAATAAAATGGATGCTTTTCTTCAAAAATGTAAATAACTAAAACTGACCTAAGAAGTACCTAAATTATGCTGAGTAAAAACACCAGACTTAAAACAGTACATACTGTATAATTTAATGTATATGAAGTTCTAGAATAGGTAAAACTTATCTATAGTGATAAAACTCAGACTTGTTGCCTAGGGCAGGGGCAGGGAAAAATGACTATAAGAGGATACAAGACGCTTTCAGGGAGATGGATATTATCTATATCTTGACTGGGGTAGTAGTTATCAGGTATACATCTTTTTCAAAATACTAGGTTTGTACATTTAAAATATGTACATTTTATCATATGTAAACCACATCTCAATAAAGTAGAAAAAGTGAAAATAACAAGTATGCAAAGACAATATCTCAATTTTTATTACTTTTTTATAATAGTGATCAACTGAAAAATATCCATCAATAAGGAAACTAAACGTCCAATACAGATGATATTCCTAATATTTGACTAAGAGAAAAACTAGTGATCATATTAGGAATAATATGATCTCATTTTTATTAATACATAATATGATTCCAATTTACATGCATACGCTCACAGAAACAGGCGTAGAAAATCAGTTATGGTTCTGAGTGGTAGACTTTAGAAGATTTAATGCTTTCTTAGCCATTTAAAAATAATGAACATGGCCGGGTGTGGTGGCTTAATCCTGTAATCCCAGCACTTTGGGAAGCCAAGGCGAGTGGATCATCTGAGGTCAGAAGTTCAAGACCAGACTGACCAACAGGACAAAACCCCATCTCTACTAAAAACAAAAAATTAGCCAGGTATGATGGCGCATGCCTGTAATCGCAGCTACTTGGGAGGCTGAGGCAGGAGAATCTTGAACCTGGGAGGTGGAGGTTGCAATGAGCCAAGATTGCACCATTGCACTCTAGCCTGGCAAAACTCCATCTCAAAAAAAAAATAAATAAATAAATAAACAATGAACATGTATTAATTATGAAATAAATGATATCTCAACACAGTGTTCCTGGAAAAAAAAAATATTTAAAATATATATGTTTGGCAAAATAAGAAAACTGATGATTACTTTTAGTCAACACATATTAGTTTACTGAGGTCATGGAGATTATTCTAAGATCAACAAATAGTGATTGTTCTAAGATCAGTAACTACCATAATCTAGTATTTCACAGTGGTATAAAATAATTATTGAAAACAATGTAAGTTTTGAAAAATTAGCACAAACTTGAAAACACAAAAACTCAGAAATGCATATGAGAGCTAGAGAATATATAGATATGAAATAAGAACTGATAGATTTCAAGAATCTATTAGAAAAAATTAGAGGCCAGGTGCAGAATCCCAGCATCTTGGGAGGCTGAGGCAGACGGATCACTTGAGCCTAAGAATTCCAGACCAGCCTGGGCAACATGGCAAAATCCTGTCTCTACAAAAAAAAACACAAAAATTAGCTGGGTGTGGTGGTGAATACCTGCAGTCCCAGCTATTTGGGAGGCTGAAGCGGGAGAATCGCTTGAGTCTGGGAGGCAGAGGTTGCAGTGAGGCCAGATTAGGCCATTGCACTCCAGCCTGGGTGACAAAAATGAGACTCAGTCTCAAAAAAAAAAAAAAAAAAAAAAAAAAAAAAGGGTCGGTTGCAATGACTCACACCTATAATCCCAGCACTTTGGGAGGCCAAGGCAGGCAGATCACGAGGTCAGGCGTTCAAGACCAGTCTGACCAACATGATGAAACCCTGCCTCTACTAAAAATACAAAAATTAGCCAGGTAAGGCGGCAGGGCCTGTAATCCTAGCTACTTGGTAGGCTGAGGCAGGAGAATCACTTGAACCTAGGAGACAGAAATTGCAGTGAGCCAAGACTGCACTACTGCACTCCAGTCTAGGCAACAGAGCAAGACTCCGTCTCAACAACAACAACAGAAACATCCAATTCACTTAAGTGGAAGAGAAGATCATAGCCGCCTGAGAATTCCATGCTATGCAGTATTAGGATACAGAGAGAAACTATATATGATGAGGATTTTAAATTCAGCCAAACTGTCATTAAGTCCTTCATAACTTTCATTTTATGAAACTATCATTTATAAAATGCCACAATTAAGGAAGATACAAAAACTTAGGAACTATTGTTTCTTCCTAAGGAATCTCCTAGACAATACATTTTGGACAATCAGAAAACAATTCGAAAAGTTCCAATGTAAAGAAAATATAGGAGAAAAACAAATCAAGAACATGAAACTTTTTCCCAAGGAATCTCCTTCTGAACATGTTTCAGACACCTCCACAAAAAAAAAAAAAAGATTTGAGAAGCTTAAACGTTAAGAAACATATGAAGGAATGAAAATAAAATCCAGAAGATTCCACAAAACAGACCTCCTTTTTGCAACAAATCTATGACATGCCAAGGCACTGGGGTGTGAGGGCAGGGTGCCCATAATAACCAAACATAATGCACTGAGGCAGAGCATGGTGGCTCACTCCTGCAATCCCAACATTCTGAGAGGATGAGGCGGGAGGATCACTTCAGGTATTTGTTATTTCTTGGGTACAAATATTTCATTTACTTAAAAGTAAAATAAAGATTAACCATACATATCACCTGCTAATTAATTCTCTTATCTTAATGCCACAAATATAATCAAAATTTAACTTAGTTATCTATTATTATACTCACTACTCCAGTGTAATAACGTAGTCCAACCACGTGACCTCTCAAACTTCCGAATAAAACTGAATCTAGTTCTTCATCACTAGTTAGAAAGTCATCTGGAGGGATAACATCTTGGAATTCAAAACGTGGAAAGAAAGTTGGATATGAGAGGCGTGGAAAATGTCCATGAACTCCATATTGGACAGTTTGCAAGTACTTCCAAACAGGATCCCTATTTAAAAAAAAAAAAAAAAAAAAGGCAATGAAAAACAATATAATATTCAAGTATTTCCAAAGACCATATGACTAGTTTTCTCGTGCTTTACTTCAGCAAATGAAATCTTACATGAGAATTACACTAAAGATTAATAGTTACTCTGGTTAAAGCAGAAATTGCAGTGAGTGGAGAAGGATTCCAGAAACTCCACCATATCAACATTGGCTCTTCTACCTGCTCCCCAGGTATTCAAAATGAAAAGCCCAGAGTTCACAAACCTCTTTCATAGTGAAAACCGTCTAAATTGAAATGTATATGATGTTGGTAACTACAATTAAGAGTCAGGCGTGGTGACTAACGCCTGTAATCCCAACACTTGGGAAGGCCAAGGCGGGAGGATCACCTAAGGTCAGGAGTTTGAGACCAGCCTGGCTAACATGGTGAAACCCCTTCTCTAGTAAAAACATAAGAATTAGCCAGGTGTGGTGGCGCACATCTGTAATTCCAGCTACTCGGGAGGTTGAGGCAGGAGAATCTCTTGAAGCCGGGAGGCTGAACCCGTAAGGCGAAGGTTGCAGTGAGCTGAGACTGTGCCACTGCACTCCTGCCTGAGTGACAGAGCGAGATTCCATCTCAAATAAATAAATAAAATTGTATGTCAACATTTCAATACGGATTGAGCTACAAAAGACTTACAAAAATACAACTATTATTGTACATGAGGCTGTTTATAACTTTCCAGAAAATACATCCAACATCCGTTACTGTAACTCCCTCTGAGCAGAACACTTACTTTATTCCTGCATCCAAATTACGCCACCGTGGGAAATTTGGCCCCAAGCCTTCCGTACCCAGCTCCCATCGCTGGTTTAAGCCTAACCCCAAACCCGTTACCTGTAACTGTTTGGAAAACAGCCATGAAAACCAATTTGGACAATGAAAAATGAGGGGAAGTCTACTGGAGCATTCCAAGAAGTTTCCGTTTTCCTAACAGTCGCTTTTAATTGCGCTGCGTTTTCCTTGCAAGCGGTGCGCACCTCTATTAGCTCCTCTGCAAATATACATCTCCACGTCTGTGCATACACATAAGCTGTGAGCCACTTGGGGGCAAGGGCTGTCTTACTCGGCCTTCCACCGAGGGCAGTGCTTGGCGCACAGTGGGTATCTAATGGATGTTTTGTTGAATAAAGCACTGGCCGAGAGGCTTTGAGCCCCAGGCCCCCCACAGTCCGTGACAGAGATTTCCCAAGTCCCTAACACAAGACTCGCCCTAGAAGCCCCTATTCGCCAGCCAAGACAATGCATTTATTTCCCCCGAGGCCACATATGCGACCAACAGAATGAATACAGCCGCACAAATCGCCAAGGGAACGCGGAGGAATGCGGGGAAGGTCAGGTTCATTTGGGGACGCCTCCAGGCGGTTAGCCCCAGCGCCCCACCCCCTCCACCCCCTTCACCTCTTGAACGTCCAGGACATGGCGCTGAGTGAGATGACCAGAGGAGCGCCTCGGCTCCCCTGGATCGTTCTCGGGCCTCCTCGATACGCCTCCTTCCAGGTCCCGCAGCCCGGAGGCCCGGGACAAGTTCCGAGCGCCTGATCGAGAGCGCACGGCTGAAGGATAAATCGCCGCGAGTCCAGTCAGACGTCGACGCCGTCTCCTTCTAGCTACAATCTGAGAGACCAGCGTCGCTCTGTGACTGGCACTGGGAAAACCCAATCACGAAGAGGAAACTGCAGAGCCAAACCAATCAAGGCACAGAAGGGAGGGCAACTCCGCCCCGCTGCCATTCAAAGACGGCGGGGGGTCCCGGCCGCAAGGGCGGCTCCATCCGGGTTCTTCCCCGCCCCCAAGGTGGGCGCGCGGGAAAGCCACGCGGCTGCAGTAGTGTGACTGCGGTGCTTGCGGTGCCGGCGTTTTCTTTGATTTCCCTGCCTCAGACCGAGGGAGATGACTTTCCTCTACCTCACAAGCCCTAAGAGGCAACCCCATTCTTCAGGCTGTACTGTATCCTCCCTCTTATTTTCTCCTCATCTAATGTGACACGTAGTAGGGCCTTATACTCAAAGAGCTTGGGAGACCTGGAGCTACCGGCAAGATCCTTTCTTCATTCCCTGTCGTTAACCCTGGGGACTTTCGCTCCAAATTTTCATTTTAAGCCTCAGCTTATGTATGAGGCACAACGAGTTTGGAAAATCTTAAATGGGACTTAAGGGTCCCCTCCCCACCTGTTTTTGTTATTTTTAAGGAAAATGTTTCTTTCTTGGTGCAGGAAAGCCATCACACGTTTATCACAGCTATGGGGGCGTTTGCTGGAAATGGACTTGGGGCCATTTTCCCGTGAGCACGTGGCTGCTCCCTTCAAACGGGGGAGACGCTTATTTTCCTCAGGGAACGGCAGAGAGGTGCTCTGAGGCCCTTCTCGGCCCGCTTTCCAGAATCTGAGGTGACTGGGGGGAGAATGCGGACTGGGACGGTCCGCCTTGGGACAGCTGCAGCCGAGGCCTGGTAGGGCTGGTCCCTGCGCGTTGGGGGTGGAAAGGAGGCTGTTGCCCCAGAAGCTGACCTTTTAACCTCAGAGGGCGAGAGGCTGATGGTGGCGCCAAGCTGCATAGGCAGCGCCATGTAACTGCCAGAGAATGCCCGTCACAGAGAGGTCCATGTTACAGGCCGGTCAGCACAGTGTATTAGGTGGTCAGCTTTTTTTTTTTTTTTTTTTTAATTGAGATGGAGTCTTGCTCTGTCACTCTGGCTGGAGTGCAAAGGCACGATCTTGGCTCACTGCAACCTCCGCCTCCTGGGTTCCAGCGATTCTCCTGCTTCAGCCTCCTGCGTAGCTGAGATTACAGGTGCACTCCACCACGCCCGGCTAAGTTTTGTATTTTAAGTAGAGACAGGGTTTCACCATGCTGACCAGACTGGTCTTGAACTCCTGACTTAAGATGATCCTCCAGCCTCGGCCTCCCAAAGTGTTGGAATTACAGGCATGAGCCACCGTGCCAGGCCGGTGGTCAGCTTTTCAAGAAGCATTTGTTCATTATCATAAATAAACTGTAATTATCTGTATTCATGAACCATGGATGAGCAATAGAATTTGAAGCAATGTATTATTTAATTTCACCAAATTTGATAAGGAAGATAAAGACAGTGGCATTTCAAATTTTTTTTTAATTGTTTTATGTTCTTCTTGAAGTGTGTTGAGGCAAATGACAATACAAGTTCAGTTTTTGGTGTGCCAGATTTTAAATAAATTCTTGGAAAATATGCCGGAAATTGCTTAAATTGATATTTTGTGTGTAAGAGTAAGAAAGCCATACTCATTAGACAAAGAAAAAATTCCAAATGTGAGAACGTAGGTATTTCAAGACTTAAGGTCAGTTGGGTGCAGTGGCTTACACCTGTAATCCCAGCACTTTGGGAGGCCGAGTTCGGATCACCTGAGGTCAGGAGTTCAAGACCAGCCTGGCAGGAGAATCGCTTGAACCTGGGAGGTAGAGGTTGCAGTGAACAGAGAGATTGCAGTGAACCAAGATCTAGCTGCTGCACTCCAGCCTGAGTGACAGAGCGAGACTCTGTCTCAAAAATAAATAAATTAATTAATTAATCAAATTAAAAAGACCTAATATCTATGAATAATGACTGTCCCATAGTTAAAGAATGTGGCTTGAATGAACTAAAATTTGCTATTTAAAGTTAACAGTTTTCTCCATGTTATCAGTATTTTACGTCCCAGAACGAGGAGTAGAACATTCTTTCCCTTAATCATTCTTTATGTGTTTTATTTAAGATCAAGTACAATTTGTACTAGTTTGATTAAAATGTTACAGCAAGTGCAATTTCAGAACTACTACACTAGATGTTTTCTGAAAAATTAACTTTTTTGGGCTTTTTCTTGATTTATTCTATTGTAATAGCATCACATGTACATATGAAAAATGAACATTTGTAACTGAAAAATGAACTGTAGGGTGGCTTGTGGGATTTGGCTGGTGAGTAAGGAGGAGAGTGACACTAAAAGGACGGCAGGGAAGAAGAGAAGAGCCAGGTTACATAGGAACTTAAAGTCTCCAGTAAAGTTTGTGTTTTAACTGCAGTGGAAAGCCATTGAATGTTTCAAGCAGGAGAATAATGACTTGATTTAGGCTTTTTAAAATGCTGGCAGCTCTGTGGAGAATCATAAGAAACAAGAATAGAAGCAACTGATAGGAAATTATTGTGTTCAGGTAAGAGATGGTGGTGGCTTGGAAAGGGAAGATGATGAAGCCAAGAGAACCGAAAGGTTTACTGATAACTCTGGGTAGGAATGGAATGGAAAGAAAAGGAATCCAAAATTTCTCCAGCCAGCCACCTCCCAGTCACAAACACACTTCTCATCAGTACCCCCCAACACACAGACCTTTTATGCAAATTAATCATGTCATTTCACTTCCCTATTTGATTCAGTGAACCTGAAATCCAAGAGTGGCATATGTGGCTCTTCCTCCCACTGTAGCTTCATCTCTGAGATCACTTCCCAGCCCACCCTGCCTATAATGGCCTTCACTAATTTCTCTAAAAACGATGGACCTGGCAAAATTAATAATAAGTCACTTCTTAGTATCTTCTAATAACTAGTTAATAATCAAATTTTCACAATTGTCTCAAAAAATGTGTGGTTGTTTTTTTTTTCAACTACAGGCACAATGCTACCACCCCCAAGATAATTTTTGTATTTCCTGTAGAGAGGGGGTTTTGCCACATTAGCCAGGCTCGTCTCAAACTCCTGAACTCAAGCAATCTGCCTGCCTTGGCCTCCCAAAGTACTGGAATTACAGGTGTGAGCCACTTTTTCTAGGCCTTTTCTAGGCTGAGTGTGGTAGCTCACACCTGTAACCCCAGCATTTTGGGAGGTCGAGGCAGGCAGATCACTTGAGGCCAGGAGATCGAGACCAGCTTGGCCAACATGGTGAAACCCTGTCTCTACTAAAAATACAAAAATTAGCAGGGGATGGTGGTATCACACCTGTAGTCCCAGCTACTTGGGAGGCTGAGGCAGGAGAACCACTTGAACTCGGGAGGTGGAGGTTGCAGTGAAGGAGAGGTCCTTCCACTGCACTCTAGCCTGGGTGACCGAGTGAGACTCCCTGTCAAAAAAAAAAAAGTTTTCTACACTTAATAAAATTTTAATTTTAATTTTCTATACTTGGCAAAATAAAATTTTGGCTTCAATACAGAAACTTATAAGCCATAGACTGAAGAACGTAGGATGATGTAAGAGCTTGCTTATTTGTTAGCTTCTTTCACTCCAAAAGAGATAAAGTTCAATTGAGGAGAATTTTCTTTTCTTTTCTTTTCCCCATTTATTTTATTGCATTTTAGGTATTGGGGTACATGTGAAGAACATGCAAGATTGTTGCATAGGTACACAAGTGGCAGTGTGATTTGCTGCCTTCCTCCCCATCACCTACCTCTGGCATCTCTCCCCTTGCTATCTCTCCCCAGCTCCCCACCCCGCACCGTCCCTCCCCTATTTCCCCCCAACTGACCCCAGTGTGTAGTGCTCCCAATTGAGGAGAATTTTCAAGAATGAGAGGCAGGAGGGTTTGCAGAGTAAATCTCTTAAGTGGATCTTAGAGAGAAGACATGGAATACCATCACATCGGGCCAACCTCCACAAAGGGAAAATGCTAGGAAGTACAGCAAAGTTTCTGTAGATCACGTAAGAAAAAGAAACTATGCCACATTTCCCAGAGTGGTCTCAGTATTCTGCAGATCTCAGAGAGAAACTCAGAGACTAGAAATGTGCCAGGGCAGTAAAGGAGTAGAGGCAGCTGAGGTGGATCTGTTAAGGGGACCCAGGGCAGCCTTGTGAGCCTGTAGCACTGCGAAGGCTGGAGGGCGTTATCAGGATCATGGTTCTAATAAACAAAAGCAGGATGCTGGTCTCCAGCTATGAAGTGGGATGAGTTACATCTGCAATGGGTGCCTGCAGGGGATGAATGGAGTCCAAACATAACCTCCCTGGCTAGGCAAGGAAGAAGGGAACTAAATCTGAAAGCTGGATTTAAATCACTTTAAATCTTAAAATGACTGAACTATTCAGAAGTGACTAAATTAGGTTACCTGCCATTAGGCAGACTGAAGGTTTAAGAAAAATTAGGTTCAATAAATATAAAGTTTCACATTTGCAAATATAGTCAGTGATTGAAATTCATACATGCTATATGTCCATATGCACACATCTGGATGAATATATGCATAGATATTTATAGTAAATACTTCTACCTGATTACATTAGGGCATTTTCATTTTCTTCTTTTTACTTATATGTATATAAAATATTTGCTATATTAAACATGTATTTTTTCCCATAATATAATCAGTAATTTATAAAATAAAGAAACAATGAACTATTCAACTTTATTTTTATTTAATTGTAGACGTATAGAAAATTACAAATTTAGTACAAATTGTTGCCTCATATCCTTTATGCCACTTATTTTAATACCATCCATAACTATAGTACAATGACCAAAATGAGGAAATGAGCATTGGTACAATACTATTTCTGAATCATTTTTTAAAATAACCAAAGACAATGCAGTGAAAATGATAGAAAATAATATATTTTGTGACTTATTAAATTTTCTTACAGTTAATCAGATTTCTCTAGATTTTGGGCAAAATCCAGAGTAAAACCATAGCTGACAGGGCCAAAGTGATATAAAATTAATGCCAAGTAAAAATCTTCTTAATTAAATAATATAATGAATATGAAGTGCTGCCCTGGAGTAAGCACTCAATAGATGCTCTTATTGTTTTAATAGAGTTACTGTCTAATGAGTCCTCTAGCACTCAAGAAATATGGTTGATTGAGGCCTATTTCCTGATTGAGGCTCAATCAGCAGTGTTGTTCCTAAATATCAGAATAACACTGCTTCCAGAAGCCAGTCATTTTTCCTGGTGCATGTCCTTGAAGTAGACTGAATTGTTTCATCAAGCACCAGGAGACACTCTAATCTCAACTTCCGCTCTGAGAAATCTATGGTGTTCCAGATTATTCAGCCCTTTCCCAGGAGATAATTGTTCCCTCCTCCTTTAGGCCTTGACTCACTAAATGCTCTTATGTGGCCCAAGCCCAAGGTTGCTAAGGCACCAGGCCGACTGGGGATCTGCCCCCTCCTTTGCTTCCTGCCCAGGGTCCTTTCCCCAGCTTCAGGGAAGTACCACTCTAGGCCCTGGAATGATTTAGGGTTTCTGTCATTGCAATGCCAAAGTAATCTTTTTATTTTAATGAATATTGCAAGGATTAGTAAACATTTTTTCTGCCTCCCTTTTTTTTCTTTTAAGACAGAGTCTTGTTCTGATGCCCAGGCTGGAGTGCAGTAGCACAAACAAGCTCACTGCAGCCTCAACCTTCCAGACTCAATGGATCCTCCTACCTCAGTCTCCCGAGTAGCTGGGACTACAGGCACACATCACCAAGCCCAGCTAATTTTTTTTTTTTTTTTTTTGTAGAGACAGGGTCTCCTTATGTTGTCCAGGCTGGTCTTGAACTCCTGGGCTCAAGTGATCCTTCTACCTTGGCTTCCCAAAGTGCTGGGATTACAGGTATGAGCTACATGCCCAGCCTTTCTGCCTCCTTTATGGCTAGAAAATTAAAACCTCAATTCTAAATGAACTTTTGATATAATAAAGAAATACTTTTTTTTTGACAGTCTTGCTCTGTTGCCCAGACTGAAGTACAGTGGCGTGTGTGGCTCACTACAACCTATGCCACCTAGGTTTAAGCAGTTCTCATGCCTCAGCCTCCCTGGTAACTGGGACCATAGGCACACACCACCACTGGCTAATTTTTATATTTTTGTAGAGATGAGTTTTTGTCATGTTGCCCAGGCTGGTCTCAAACTCGTGAGCTCAAGCGATCTGCGCACCTCAGCTTCCCAAAGTGCTGGGGTTACAGGCGTGAGCTGCTGCAACCAGCCTAGAAAGTGAGCAATTATACTGTAGTAGTAATTTACTGGTTTTCTTTTTTCTTAGGAAGTGGGTTTCACTATGTTGTCTAAACTAGACTCAACTCAGGCTGTCCTCCCACCTCAGCCTCCCAAGTAGCTGGGACTACAGACATGGGCCATCTCACCTGGCCGTAAATCACTTTTTAAAACTATTTTCATAAGTCACCAAACTATTGCATCCTATAGCAATACTTATGCTAACCCTAAAATTAAGGTTTAACTTTCTAACTTGCTATTTCAAATAGCCTTTTAGAAAGTTAAGAAAAAACTGCCAAAAAAAAATTCTCAAATTTGAAGGAAAAAAGCGGGGTGCTGTGGCTCAAACTTGTAATCCAAGCATTTTGGGAGGCCAAGGTAGGAGGATCACTTGAGCCCAGGAGTTTCAGACCAGCCTGGGTAACATTGCAAGACCCCCATCTCTACAAAAAAACAAAACAAACAAAAAAAAAAACACAAAAATTAGCCAGGCATGGTTGCATGCACCTGTAGTGCCAGCCACTTGGGAGTCTGAGGAGAAAGGATGGCCTGAGCTCAGCAGGTAGAGGCTGCAGTGAACTGTGTTTGTGCCACTGCACTCAGCCTGGATGACAGAGCGAGACCCTGTCTCAAAAAAGAAAAAATAAATAAAGCATTCCAATAGATCTTTAGAGGAACTTCATCTGATCCCATAGAATCAGAAATTATAAGCAACTCAAGTTAATGAACTGACAAAGTTTTAGGGTTATGATATCCTGTCGGGGGATTGGGGAGGGCTAACATTAAGGAGAAATACCTAATGTAGATGATGGGGGTATGGATACAGCAAACCACCATGGCACATGTATGTAACAAACACGCACGTTTTGCATATGTACCCCAGAACAGAAAGTATAAAAAATATATATAGATATCCTATTTCTATAATTAATACAAAATTAGCAAATACATATTAATTATCTTAACTAATATTGAATTGGTAACTTTGTAACATTTACAAGTAAAATTTATAGCCGGATGTGATGGCTCATGCCTGTAATCCTAGCACTTTGGGAAGCTAAGGTGGGAGGATTGCTTGAGGCCAGGAGCTCAAGGCTGCAGTGGGCTATGACCACTCCACTCCAGCCTGGGCAATGGAGAGACTCTATCGCCAATAAATAAATAAACAAATAAATAAATAAAATTTCCATTTATCAAACATTTTTAGGTAAGGCATTGGGTTAAAGAGGAGTAAGGTGGGATGTCCCCCAAGAGAAACATTAAAGCACCATGACCTAAGTTAATGTATTAACGTCTGTACAGCTGGCCATAAATATTCAGAAAATTCAGCTTATCAGGAAACATCAATAGTTGGCTAAATTAGAACTCTATGAGAAAGAAGGATAATCAATAGAAGGACAAGACATATTTTTACTCGTAAAATTAGTTCAGATTGTCTTTAAGTTCCATAGTGAGAAGGCGGAAAAGAGTAGAACGAGTTCAATCTGTCACTAACTGTGACCAATCAATTGAAATAACTCACTAACTTCAGACCAGCCAACTTTAGATTTTTTTTTTTTTTTTTGAGACAGAGTCTCTCTCTGTCGCCAGGCTGGAGTGCAATGGCACGATTTCAGCTCACTGCAACCTCCACCTCCCAAGGTTCAAGTGATTCTCCTGCCTCAGCCTCCTGAGTAGCTGGGACTACAGGCGCACGCCACCATGCCCAGCTAATTTTTGTATTTTTAGTAGAGACAGGGTTCATCATGTTGGCCAGGGTGGTCTCACTCTGTTGACCTTGTGATCCGCCTGCCTTGGTCTCCCAAAGTGCTGGGATTACAGGCCTGAGCCACCACGCCCAGCCTAGATATTTTAAAAGAATGAGAAACATAGCTAGCCTGGTAGTTTAGAAGACTTCTTCAAGATATCTCTGGTAGAAGATAAATGAGTATGCACTTGTTTAAAATTTGCTATTTACTTGAACAAAAATTTGGATTTAGAAAAGAAATGGCAAAATTGGGATGCAGCCCAGGTGTGATGGTTCATGCCTGAAATCCTAGCACTTTGGGTGAGACAGGAAGATCAGTTGAGTTACGGAGCTTGAGACCAGCCTTGGCAACATGGCCCTATATCTACACAAAATAGAAAAATTAGCTGGGTGGTGGCATGCACCTGTAGTGTAGCCCCAGTAACTCGCACCGCTAGATGGAAAGATAGCTTGAGCCTAGCAGGTCCAGGCTGCAGTGACCTATGATCATGCCATTGTACTACAGCCTGGGCAACAGAGCAAGATCCTGTCTAAAAAAACAAACCAGAACCTGGTGCATAATTTTTTTTAAACTAGGTACCAAATATAATTGTTCCCAATCCTTTCACCAAGTACCCCTTTATTGTAAAAAGATCATCTAAAACTTGATCAGTTTGTCTGGTTTTTAATCAAGACATTTTAAGAGCGAATCAAAGCTTCTAAATTAGCACTAACAAACTTGAAATGACATAATTTTAGTAAAAACAATTTCAAAGGCTATGTTTAACCTGTACATTCTAATTAATAAGATATATTTAATCATCTTTAACATCAAAAATAGGTAATGAATATTTTGCTAGGGGTTCCTGGCCTTAGACTGGGATTTACAGATGACACTATATACATATACAAACAAAAATACATGGCCATTAAGTATAAAAGGTAAGCAATGAGGCCTGGCATGGTGGTTTATGCCTGTAAATACCAGCACTTTGCGAGGCTGAGGTGGGCAGATCACTTGAGGTCCAGAGATCAAAACCAGCCTGGCCAACATGATGAAACCCCATCTCTACTAAAAATACAAAAATTAGCCGGGCATGGTCGCACACATCTGTAATTCCAGTTATTCCGGAGGCTGAGGCAGGAAAATCGCTTGAACCCGGGAGACAGAGGTTGCAGTGAGCCAAACTTGTGCCACTGCACTCCAGCCTGGGCGACAGAGTGAGACTATGTCTCTGAATGAATCAATCAATCAATGAATCAATGAATGAATAAATGGTAAGTAATGAATCGTCCCTAAATACACAAAGGGAAATAATGTTTGTCTTTCATGAGCTTATAAAATAGAAAGGGGCACAAAAAGAGACAAAAAAAAATCACTAAACTACAAGAAACAGTAACAAAGTGCAGTATAAAGATTAAAAGTATTATGCTCTGGGAACAAGGCAAAGGGTATTTTGAGCTTCAAGGACTAGGTGACAGCTAAGAGAAACCAGGAATGATGAGTGGATTTCAATGCCTGTGTTGCAAATGGGTCTTCAAAGCTAAGTCACCGAGCCCATTGAAAAAATGATGGATGAATGGAGTGTTTATTTTGAGTAGAAGGACATCTAATGAAAGACTATATAAAACAGTGAAATGAAAACTCCATCCAACTAAAGCCAGAAACAGTGCAGTTTTAGTTTCTCAATATCAATTAGAATAGGATCTGAGGTAGCTAATGAAAATAAAAAGGGTAAATATTTTCGTAAGCAGTAAGGCTTTTTCTTGTGGTCGGTTTGCTGAGTGGCTGTCCTGATGGCTACCACCTACTCCAACAATCAATATTGCCTATTAGCAAACATCTTCCTTAGAAAATTTATTTCAGAAACAAAACAAAAACAAAACAGAGAGACTATCACAGCAAGCTTTAACTCCTTATAATTGGCCTATGTCCCCAACATAGTTCAGCTCCTACCATCCCCCAAATCATTAAACATCACCCAAAGAAAAAAACAAAGGTCCACATAAATCTAAGGATCCTACTGTAATACTACTACATAACTAGGATCTTGTTATAACTAGGATCCTTCTACCTATTTACAAAATATCCTCATTCAGAGAGCTAAGGAATCATTACAAATATTGCTGCTTTAGATTTCTATCCTTGAGATAGGTCAAAGTCCTGGAATAAAAACAGTAAAATGACATATTTTTCTATTCTACCACTGAAGAGTAAAGGCTTACCACCAAAATCCTCATTTCCTTACACCCAGGCCAGTAAAATGTTTTTCCTCCAATCGTGCAATTTAATCTAACAACTGAATATGTACACGGAGATTAAAAGTCACACAAAAATCACAAGTTAAATAAAAAGCAAAAAATATTCCACTAAAAAAAATCTATAAGTGGCACCATACTAACAGATTAAACAAAAGATCCAAAATTTTCCTTTTTTTAAGTCAAAGCTATAGTATTTCAGAAAGTATTTGAGAAACTAAGTTTATTAAAATAGGGTAAGACCAGTTGTGCTGGCTCACACCTGTAATCCCAGCACTTTGGGAGGCCAAGGTGGGTGGATCACCTGAACTTAGGAGTTCGAGATAAGCCTGGCCAACATGATGAAATCCTGTCTCTATTAAAAATACAAACAGTAGCCGGGCATGGTGGCGGGCATCTGTAATCCCAGCTACTTGGGAGGCTGAGGCAGGAGAATAGCCTGAACCCAGGAGGTAGAGTTTGCAGTGAGCTGAGATCCTACCACGGCACTCCAGCCTAGGTGATAGAGTGAGACTCTGCCTCAAAAAACAAAACAAACAAACAAACAAACAAAAACAGGGTTAAAATGTGCTGAAAACTAAAATTGTCAAATACTTTGGCAGAGTCTTCCTGCAAAATGTTTTGTCTGCAAAAATTAATGTCTTCTGAAACTCTGTTCTCAGGCTGAATCATATACAAGATAATTTTCAAGCCAATTCACTTTGTACTTTTCTTCATGCTTGCTTCACAGGTGCAGGGATATTAGCAGAAGCCTGTTCCAGATACACCAAGTACTCTTGAGGAATTTCTGAAGTCTTTTGTGCTGCCTGTTGATGTTGTCCAGCAGCTGCCTTTGTTTTATCAATTATTTCTTGACCAAAATATCTTTCCATTTTAATTCATTCCTTAATTCCAACACATCCTTTTGGATGCCTTGCTCTGGTTTTCTAAAAGATAACTGCAGTATTTTTTGGTAGGAAAAAAGTTCTGTCTTGTAACACCCAGAAACCTCTGGATACACTTCTCAACACCAGCTTGAATTTCTCCCTGATTAGTGCCACTGACAGTCATAAAAAATTCGTCCAAGGCAAGTGATAGCATCTTAAGCAAATGACATAGAAGTTGTACACCTCACTAATGTTTCATATTCCACTGAAAAAGTTTAGTCAATGGAGTAGCCACTCCTGCAGCAAGGGAGGCTAGGTAGTGATGTGCCCAGCTGGAAGTTTATTATCATGGTAGAGAGAACAGATTTAGGATTACAACTAGTGATCTTTGACAAATCCTAATGTTCAATAACATAACTTTTGACAAGTATACAAGATGAGATGCAAAAGTTTTTTTAATGGTAAAATGCTTTTGTTACTGAATCAAAGTAACAGAAAAGATGCAAAATTGGAATCAGGAGTAGTTTCTCTCTCTCTCCCTCTCTCTCTCTCTGTCTCTCTCTCTCTCTCTCTCTCTCTCCATCTGCACATATAGCAAAAAGTCCATGTGAGCAAACAGCAAAACAGCTAGCTGCACACCAGGAGAACTCTCACAGAACTCAACCATGTTGGTACCCTGATCTCAGACTTCCAGCCTCCAGAATAGTGAGAAAGTACGTTTAATGTTGTTTCAGCCACCCAGTGTATTTTGTTATACAGCCAAAGCTGACAAATATGGGTTTGTCTCTTTATTTTTTCTGTAAATTTTAAGTACCATTTTTAAAAGCAAAAGTGTATTAGTAGAAGCTAGGTAGTATTTACCATGTAGAAGAGTTATTATGCAGAAAAATTTTATATGAACATATTTGAGTCTTAATGCTGTTATATAAAACAAACTAAATTTCTACACAAATACAAGAAACCAAAAGAAATGTAATTCAACATCAACTGTTATCCAAATATCTAGAACAACATTGTCCAATAGAACTTTCTACAATTATAGGCATATTCTGTATCTATGCTTTCAATAGGGTAGTCACAAACTATGTGTGGTGGCTTCTTGTAATGTGGTTAGTGCAACTATGGAATGATTTTTTTGTTTTTATTTTGAGATGGGGTCTGGCTCTGTTGCCCAAGCTGGAGTGCAATGATACGATTTCAGCTCACTGTGACCACCAACTCCCAGGCTCATGTGATCCTCTCACCTCAGCCTCCCAAGTAGCTGGGGCCACAGGTGCACACCACTACGCCCAGCTAATTTTTTGTATTTTTGGTAGACATGGCTTTCACCATGTTCCCCAGGCTGGTCTCAAACTCCTGACCTCAAGTGATCTCCCTGCTTTGGCCTCCCAAAGTGCTGGGATTACAGGAGTGAGCCACCACACCTGGCTGGAACTGATTTTTAAATTTAAGTTTAAATGTAATTAACCACATGTAGCTAGTGACTACCATATTGGATGGCACAGATCTACAAGATACAACTTTATAAAATTTTCCAGCCAGATTCAGCCAAAATTTGCAAGTTCTACTACAGTATACCAGCCAAAAGATGCTAAGCAGCTTGCACAAGAACTCACCATGAAGAGGAACAGACCCTGAGATGTATAAACAGAAGAGTGAGGGGGCAAGGACCCAGTTTATGTGTCATTCCAGGTCTAACACAACTTCTGCATTTATGTCTATCAGTGCATTACATGTTATGTGTGTTCACATGCACATGCTGTGCAAATGGCTGGAAATGTCCTTCAGTTTATTTGAATGAGATAGTTTCTAAATAAGGGCATCCTGTGTAAGAAGAATGGGCAACACGTGTGTGAATTTCTCTATCCAATGAATGGCACCCACCCTACCCCCAAGGAAGCCCAAAGTAATCTACCATCCCTAACCCAGTCAATGAACTTTTTTCCCCCAGCCTATCTCCTAAACATATCTCATTGCCGTAACATCGTCTCCTCTCCGTCTCCAATGCTCCTAATCTAGCTCAGATCACTATCATTTCTTCACATGAATTCCTGGCCCCAATGTCAGTCATTCCAATCTACCATCCACAACGGAACTGGATTGTTTTAAAATCCAATTTCGAGTAGATAAAACCTTTGCCTAGAGCTCTAATGTCTCCATACTGTCCTAGGCACACAGTCCAAGTTGCTCAATCTGACTTTGGGTGGTCTTTCTACCTACTCCCACCTCTCTCTGCATTACCCCTTTACTCTCCCCACCTAAGGTTTAAGTTCTGTTAACTCCTCTCTGGTCCCTGGGCCTGTTGATACCTCTCCCAGGCCTGCCTGTACGCCTTGCCAGCTTCCGGCTAACAGGCACCCCAGATTTCTGCTCAAACTTCAGTTCCTTTGGGAAACTTTCCCACCCACGCGCTTCTGCCCAAAGTAACAATTTGAACACACGATGTTTTGTCTGTTTCCTTATTAGCCCTTTCCAGAATGTGAGCTCTGGATACACTAAGTCCCATGCCACAGTAAAGTCTTAGAGGCAAACAGAAGGGTAACAGTCGCACCCACCGACCTCTGGGGGCACCAGGCGGCGCCTCGGCGGACGGCCGCAAATGCCCACTAAGCGCAAGATCAGGCCCCTGCCTCGAGCGCAGCGCAGAAGCGGAGCATCCCGAGCGCAAAAAGCTACTATTCCCAGGGTGCTTCCGAAATCCACCCTCCTCATTCAGGACTACGCTTCCCAGAAAGCTCCGCAGGGCTTCGCGCTGGGTTTGAAAGATTTTCTCTCACTACAGAGAACAGTATTAACCCTTGTCTTTCTCTTTTCTGTGGGAACCAGGGTAGCCTCTGGCTTTCTCCTGGCGAAGGTGTCTGTGAAGCGTCTCTTAGATTTGACAGTTTGGCAGCTCATGGTGTCAATAAAAGTTCCAAGAAATTGAGACTTTGGAGGGAGTGAAAAGAATAGGACTCTCCACTGCAGCCGCTGGATTCTCCTGTGTCAAGCAGAGACAGGTGACTAGAAAGGGATAGAGGACCCTTTCTATCCTCCAGGTCTTTTTTTGCTCATACTGGCTTGAAAGGTCTCTTGTTCTTTAGGGGTTCCACGCCTGGGCATCTGCTGCACAAAATGAGGTAGGAGCAGGGCAGCTCTGGCTATTCTCAGTCTGTCTCTAGAAAGGACACCTATATGGGGCCCCAGGCTTCCCTTTTCTCTTGCTCCTGGATCTTCAGTCCTCAAATTCCACTCAGTTCCTGCTTCAGGAACTCATTCCCCCAATCTGGGTTCAATGATCCCTCCCCTCCACCCTAAATCTTTAACCTCTGCCCTCCAACTCTGATAGCTTCTTTCAGACTACTTTTCCTTTGGACTCTGGCATCATCCATTATTACTTCATATTGAGAATGTCACACCTCTGGTGCTACAGGTCAGCCAGGGGCTTTCAGAAGCCTATCTGGAAAGCACAGTTCTGAATTTGGGTCTTAGTTTCCCCACCCGATATGAGGCCATTGGATTCAGGACAGAGATAAGGAATGTGTGGAGATAAATGGTCTTGACAATTATGTTCATTGGGCCTTAGTCCTCTAATTTGTTAAATGGGAACTGTTATCCTTAACCAGAAAAATCAGCCTGTATCTTGTCCCCGTCCATCAGATTTTCCTGATGGAAAATCTGGAAACAGTGCAACTTTTTCCTTCTACCCCAGGGGGAAAATCAAAACCCTGGGGTACAGAGGAGAGGGACCACCATTACTCTCCAGACACTCTGGCTGAGGTCAGTCACATGGCTGTGTTTGGCAGTTGCAGGTATCAACTAGGGTCATGCTTGGGAGCTAGAAAAAGAACATGGAAGCTATTAGTCAATGCTGGTTTTACTTATAATGGGAAGATGAGAAGGTGAGGCCACTCTTGGGGAGGATGCCCTTGAGAGGAACGAAAGGTAGGTGGACCAGTCAGGCTCCAGTTCCACAACTACCGATTACTCTCTGGGTCTCTGTTTCCCCTTCTGTATAATATCTGTATGTAGGGGAGGGGTGTGTTGGGGAAGGGGTCATTGGCAGCGTTTTCCTGTGTTAGGAGTGGTCCTACACCAAAAAATTATTAGTTTATGTTCTCATCAGACCACCAGAGGTCGCTACTGACCAGCAGTATTCATCTGAAGCGCAATCTAGTTTGTTTAGAACTTGAGGACACAGTTTCATGGTTTTATACACATTAGTTAGAAAAATGAAACAACATCTCAGAGTAGGCGCTTCCATTCATTCAGTGCTCTAAGCACAGGAAAAAAAGGTGTCTATAAACTCAGTGTTTCCTAAACTTTGTTGCATATTAGAATCTATAAAAATTACTGACTTCTGTGTCCAGGCATTCTGAGAGGGGTTCTGTGTCTAGGATGCAATGAAAGATAGTGGTAGGATACGAGGTTGGAGAGAGACACAGGCCAGATACTGCAGGGCCTCACAGGTCAACCTAAGACATTTTTCTTTTAATCTCAGTATCATGGGAAGCCATTGGAATGTTCTGAGTAGAAAAGTGGCACTATCTCTTTCTCCCTCTCTCTCACATATTAAATTCTTGAACAAATATTTAGTATCTCCTATGTAGTTGAAGTACATGTAGTGAGCTTTACCTTTAAGTATCAGTATAATTTGGAATAATTTTCTTAGTCGTATGTCTTGTGGTCTTTTTTAAAAAATCCACATATTTTAAGTATATAATGTAATATTTCAACATATGCATATCTCTATAAACCCATAATTGAAATCAAGATATTGAACATATCCACCACCCCAAAAGTTTATTTACGGTCCTTTGTAACCTCTCCCCATTTCTCACACCCACACCCCCCATTTCAGACCCAGGCAAACTACTGCTTTCTGTCACTATAGTTTATATTTTCTAGAATTTCATATAAGTGGAATTATATGGGATGAACTATTGTTTGTCTGGCTTTTTCACTCAGCATAATTATTTTGTGATCCTTTCATGTTGTTGTGTATATCAATAGTTCATTCCTTTTTATTGCCGATTAGTATTTCATTGTATGGGTAAAACAATTTGCTTTATCCATTCATCTGTTGATGGTCATTTGGGTTGTGCTGTATTCAGGAGATCCATCTCATGTGCAAAGACACACATAGGCTTAAAATAAAGGGATAGAGAAAGATTTACCAAGCAAATGGAAAGAAAAAAAAAAAGAAGGGGTTGTAATCCTAGCCTCTGATTAAACAGACTTTAAACCAACAAAGATTGGCCAGGCATGGTGGCTCAAGCCTGTAATCCCAGCACTTTGGGAGGCCGAGGAGGACGGATCACGAGGTCAAGAGATCGAGGCCATCCTGGCAAACATGGTGAAACCCCGTCTCTACTAAAAATACAAAAATTAGCTGGGCGTGGTGGTGTGCGCCTGTAGTCCCAGCTACTCAGGAGGCTGAGGCAGAAGAATTGCTTGAACCCGGGAGGCAGAGGTTGCAGTGAGCCGAGATTGTGCTACTGCACTCCAGCCTAGCGCCTGGCGACAAAGTGAGACTCTATCTCAAAAAAAAAACCCAACAAAGATCAAAAGAGACAAAGAAGGTCATTACATAATGACAAAGGGATCAATGCAGCCAGATTTTTTCTTTTTAAAATCATCTCCCCCATTCTAAGATCTAGTTTCTTAAGGTAGAAGCTGAGGTCATTAATTTGAACTCGTTCATCTTTTATAATATAGGTATTATGTTTTTTTTTTTTATTTTCATTCAGTTCAAAATATTTTCTAATTTTCCATTTGGTTAATTCTTTGACCTATGGCTTCTTTAGAAGTATGCTATTTAGTTCTCACATATTTGGAGATTTTCCAGACATTTTTCTGTCATAAATTTGTAATTTAATTCATCATAGCATCTTCCTCAAATTGCATTGGTCTGATGTTTTCCTCATGATTAAATTCAGCTTATGCAATTTTAATAGAAATATCTCAGAAATGATGCTGTATTCTTATTGCTTCCCATCACATGATACACAATTTCAATTTTTCCTATTATTGACTAATTCTAATTTTCTCCTTTTGGTAATTATACTGTCCTTTCCTTTGCTGGCAGTGAGAAACTTGCCTCCCACTCTTAATATACTGTATTTACCAAATAGATCAACCCTCCATGCCAGGCTGCTCCTCCCACATGAACACCCTCCTCACCCTGCACTGGCTCTGACATCTCATCTTGGGCCACCCCTTCCCCCGCAGGGACACTCTCTACATCCTGCTCAGGCTCTAACACCTCATGTGTGGATGCCTTTCTTGTCTTGCATGAGTGCCTTCCTCACTAATCAGGCTCTGACACACCATGGCAATGCCCTCTTCACCCTCTTTGGGCTCTGACTCCCCACACTAGGCTGTACCACCCCATCATGGATGCCCTTTTTATTCCATTTGGGCTCTGCCTCTTCACTTACATGGCTTCCTCCTCCCCCTACTATGGATGTCTTACTTTAGCCCATCTAATAGTTTTAAGATGAATTTTTTGGGTGATAGAGAAAAGGAGGAGAAGGAAAAGAAGGTACAGTACTTTTAAAAAAAATCTCCGGCTGCTCTATGGAGAACACACTAGAGAGAGGCAAGAGTACAGCGGAGAAACCAGTTAGAAGGCATTTGCTTAGGTAAGAAATGATGGTGACACGAACTGAGATAGTAGTGGTGATATGGTGAAAAATGGTCAGATTCTAAAGACAGAATGGACAGGACTGGCTGATGGATTGGATGTAGAGCGTGAGAGAAAATGATGGGTCAATGATATTCCTGGGGTTTTTGGCCTAAGTGACTGGTGGCAGTTACCTAGTTAGGAAAGGTAAGAGGTGGATGCAGGGTGTGAAGGAATCGGAAGTTTAGTTTTGGACATCTGAAGTCTGAAAATGACTATTAGGCAATACAGGTGTTAAATTGGTGGCATAGTTTGGATCTGTGCCCCCACCTAAATCTCATGTTGAATTGCAATCACCAATGTTGGAGGTGGGGTCTGGTGGGAGGTGCTTGGACCATGGGGGTGGATTTCTCATGCATAGTTTACTACCATCTCCTTGCTACTATCCTTATGATAGGGAGTGAGTTCTTGAGAGAGCCAGCTATTTAAAAGTGTGTGGCCCCTCTCCCCTCTCTCTCGTTCCTGCTTTGGCCATGTGATGTGTCTGCTCCGCCTTTACCTTTTGCCATGACTGTAAGTTTGTTGAGGCTTCCCCAGAAGCTGAGCAGATGCCAGCATCATGCTTCCTATGCAGCCTGCAGAGCTGTGAGCTAAACTTATTTTCTTTATATGTCACCCAGTCTTGGGTATTTCTTTATAGCAATGTGAGAACAGCCTAACACAATTGGATACTCAAGGTCAAAGCTCAAGGAAACTGAGAGCTGGAGATATAAATTCAGGGGTTCTTAGTATTTAGATAATTTTTAAAGGATTGGTTGATTTCACTGAAAGAGAGAGTACAGATGGAGAGAACATGTTCAAGGACATCCAATTTTAGAGTTCAGAGAAAGGAGGGATAGGATTCAGTAAAGAAGACAGAGGAGGAAAATCTGAAGTAGGCTATCAGACGCCCAGAGAAGAGAATGATTTAAGAAGAGTGAGTGATACAATGCTGCTGATGGGTCAAGATGAGAGCATTAGTTTTGGGAATATGGGGGATCTTAAAGGCAAATGTGAGATACCCTCTAAATGCAGCAAGCCAGGAAAACTATAGAAGTGGCCTGCCTGCCTATGACACTCTGGCCCCCCTCCCAAAAAAAAATTAGGGAAGAGAGAAGAGAGAAGAGGAGGCTAGGGAAGAGAGAAGGAGGGCCATTTGGAGCTGTAGTTTGCAGCTCCTTACACCCCATCAACGGCTCTATCTGAAGGCCAAGGGCGGGACACCTCAGTGATAGGGCTTGATTTCCCCACGTGTCTTGGGCTTCTCTGACAGTCGTGATGGTGTTGTTTAGAGGTGCGGAAACCACTTCACCCATTGCTCTGAGAGAGTCACATTCTCTTCTTCAGGAAGCATGCTTACACCACCAACCTAACTTAAAAAAAAAATCTTCCAGAGGCTCTTTATTTTTTAAGAGGCAAAAACAATGGAGCTACCTATGCAATAGTGATCAGCTACCTTTTGGGAATTCCTATATACTTTCCTTGTTTAATTTTTGTGAGTTTTCCAGAAAGAACTTTGAGAACATATAGTAATAAAAAGTGAGAAGTAAATGATATTTTGTGAGTGACTTTCTCAACAAATTCTCTAAGATTAACGTAGATATCCTGAGGTACCTCACAGATGAGATAGGGAATCGGTGCTCCAGAGATCCAGAATCCTTCTTTTCTAGGCTGGTTGCGTACAGCCCTTTGTCCATGCTGTTGCAGAACCATTTGTCGTGATCCCCAGCAGTGTTGTCACCCAGAATAAACCAGGGGGAGCGTTTTACCCATATAGTACCCTAAATCTCCCCAGCAAATATAGCTTAAAGAAGCTCTAGGGCCAGATGCAGTGGCTCATGCCTATAATCCTAGCACTTTTGGAGGCTGTGGGAAGAGTATTGCTTGAGTCCAGGAGTTCAAGATCTGCCTGGGCAATGTAGTCAGACCCTATCTCTACAAAAAAAAATTAAAAATTAGCCAGGTGTGGTGGTATGCACCTGTAGTCCCTGCTAATCTGGAGGCAGAGGTGGGAGGGCTGCTTGAGCCCAGGTCAAGGCTACAGGGGAGCAAGGATCATAGCAGTGCACTCCAGTCTGGGTGACAGAGCAAAACCCCATCCCTTTAAAAGAGAAAGAAAAAAAAGAAAGAGAAGAAGGATGGAAGGAAGGAAGGAAGGAAGAAAGGTAGGAAGGTAGAAAGTTAGTTCTCAAGACAACGCTTTTCAACAGAGCGCCACCCTAAGTGCGTGTGTTGTGAGCTAAATTATGTCTTTCCCCCAAAATTCATATGTTGAAGCCATAACCTCCAGTACCTCAGAATGTGACTGTACATAGAGACAGGGCTTTCAAGAAATAATTAAGGTTGGCCGGGCGCGGTGGCTCATGCCTGTAATCCCAGCACTTTGAGAGGCTGAGGTGGGCAGATCATGAGGTCAAGAGATCGAGACTATCCCAGCCAACATGGTGAAACCCCATCTACTAAAAATACAAAATTAGCTGGCCGTGGTGGTGGGCACCTGTAGTCCCAGCTACTCAGGAGGCTGAGGCATGAGAATCGCTTAAACCTAAGAGGCAGACTTAGTGAGTCAAGGTCGCAGTGAGCTGAGATCAGGCCACTGCACTCCAGCCTGGTGACAGAGTGAGTCTCCGTTAAAAAAAAAAAGAAAGAAAGAAAGAATTAAGGTTAAATAAGATCATAAGAGTGGCCCTATTCTAATATGGCTGGTATCTTTATAAGGAGAGAGAGAGACAACAGGGATGCAGGCACACAGAAGAAAGACCATATGAGCACATAATAAAAAGGTAGTTATCTTCAAGCTGAGGAGAGGGGCTTCAGGAGAAACCAGACCTGTTGACATCTTGATCTTGGACTTCTAGACTCCAGGCCTATGAAAATGAAATGTCTATTGTTTAAACCACCCAGACTGTGGTGGTATGCGCCTATAGTCCCTGCTAATCTGGAGGTAGCCCTTGCAAACAAATACAGCCTCTCATCAGGAATTGATTATGTGCCATTGCTGCCCCTGCATTTGTGACAGGAATACAAGTGGGCAGCTCCTGCTCACAGCTCCTGACAAACATGGAAACCAGATACATGCCCCACTTTCCATTGGGTAGCATATCTTTTCCCAAAAAATCTTAGACAAGTCACGTTCAGTGATTATAACAAAGGAAAGACACTATCTATAGGAAGGACTGGGGTTCCAGGCTTTGAGCAAATCTCATTGCTTTCTTCAAAATAGATATTCTTTTTATACAGGTGAAATTACATTAAAGTTAATATCGGTCTTCAGTCTTCATTAGGAGAAAATTGAATTAGGAGAATTCAGTCTTGAAGGAGAAAACCCAAAAAGAATAATATGGCAGATATTTGTGGAAAGAAACCTTTTTTGCTACTGATTATGATATTTGCTCTCAAGTGTTGTATCTAGAACAAATAACTTGTGGACTATTAGTCTGGTTGTTTTCTATAGGCGTCTTCTGTGATTTTTCAGCCCTAGTTCCTAACCTGAGCTACCATCCACGTCTACTTCTCTGTCTCACTGACTTTGAAGAACCTGTTGTCTCCGATTACTTAGAGGTACTTTATTCATCTGAAGGGCCTAGGAAAGGAAGATAAGTTTAACTTCAATCCAATCGCACCTAATTTACAAATTCTTGAAAAAAAGGGCTCATGAGGGTGATTGAACTGGAAACTGACTGAAGAAAATTTTGCACTTTCATTTATGTCCCTGTGTGCCGAAATAAAACAGCATCCCTCAATCCATGCTAACACATATATTTTCTAGGTGAATTGGAAAAAGTTATACTCCTTGTTTCATCTAAATCTGTTTAAAACAAGAGGGAAAGTGTTGCAATTGTGAACTCCACGTTAAGATGTCAGGAATAGATCATTTACTGCATAGTCTTAGGAGCACTGGACTGAGAGCCAGGGGATTTCCCTCCTAGTTCTTCTGTCCTTTGGGGTTCAAATTAATCTTTTGTCAAAAGCCTACAAGATGATGTCCACGGATTCTTTCATTCAACAAATATGGCCTTTTGCCAAGGACGTTCAAGGCTTTGCTCTTTCCAGCCAAACTATTCTAGAATTTCCGGTATTTTTGAGCAACTCTTAATGTTTAGCCTCGAGTTGCATCCCATTTCAGTTTTTGCAACCCCATCCTCCAGAAGCTCAGGGGCTACTGAAGAGACAGGAATAACGCTCCTAAAAGTAAGTACGAAATGTTACAAGATAGATGATGAATTGTCAGAACTTACTCAAAAGCCAAAACATCCCGCCTGGCCCGAAGCAGTAAAAGACGAAGGGCAGGACCCAGCAGTCCCCGCACCCACTAAACGCGGAGCATAGAGGTGGCGAGCTCCGGGCGGCGGAGTGGCAAGCCCGGAGACCAAAAACACTGCAGTGCGCGAGCGCGGGCGGGGCTGGGCGGGCGTGACCGCTTTCCTGGGTCCGCCACGCCCAGCGGCGGCCTCTTTAAATAGCGGAGCCGCAGGCGGGGCCCGCTGGCGTTCACGTGACTCGGCGTTGCTGGCTCGCTCGCGGAAGTGTTCCTACCTTTGCAGCCGGCGCGGGGTCTCCGGGCGCCCTGCGGGGCAGGCAGACTGGGCCATCCGGCTTCCGGCCGCCGGGATGGTGCAGCTGTACAACCTGCACCCGTTCGGGTCGCAGCAGGTAGTGCCCTGCAAGCTGGAGCCGGAGCGGTTCTGCGGCGGGGGGCGTGACGCGCTTTTCGTGGCTGCGGGCTGCAAGGTGGAGGCGTTCACCGTGGCCGGCCAAGAGCTGTGCCAGCCGCGGTGCGCCTTCTCCACGCTGGGCCGAGTGCTGCGCCTGGCCTACAGCGAGGCGGGTGAGTAACCGGGAGAGCCAGCGGCCGCCTGGGGCCGGGCTTGGGGCCTCCTACTAGCGAACCGAGCAGCCGGGCTGCAGTTCTAGCTGGGGATGGGACTTCTTGCTTCCCGGAACGTGCCGGGTGGTCTTCCTGGGTCTGGCCGCTGATTGCTTGAAGTCGCGTTGAGCTCTGCGGTTGTCGCGGCAAGCAGAGGTATGAGCTTGCTCCTGTGGGGGCGCAGGCGCTGACGTCTCCTATTCATCTTCGTTTATGGCAGAAAAGCCTCTGGCTGGATTTCAGTCATCCCGGATACTTAAGCAAACAACAACAGAAAACTCTTCAGTGCAGCAGATTTCAAAGACTTACAAAAAACGTAGGAATAGGGAGACTAGTGCTGTATCCTGAACCTCCAAGTACTCCCAGCTTAAACAATGATCCCAACTCATGGCCAGTCCCTTCACATCTACACCTCCATCCACTTCCGGTCGGTTTTTGAAAGCTGACATTATGTGTTGATTTTTTGTTTATTTTATTTTATTTGAGACAGAGTCTCGCTCTTGTTGCCCAGGCTGGAGTGTAATGGCGCGATCTCGGTTTACCGCAATCTTCCCCTCCCAGGTTCAAGCGATTCTCCTGTCAGCCTCCGGAATAGCTGGGATTATAGGCATGCGCCACCACGCCCGCCTAATTCTGTATTTGTAGTAGAGATGGGGTTTCTCCATGTTGGTCAGGCTTGTCTCGAGCTCCCGACCTCAGGTGATCTGCCTGCCTTGGCCTCCCAAAGTGCTGGGATTACAGGCGTGAGCCACCGCACCCGGCCATGTGTTGATTTTTAAATGTAGGTAAGTAGAACTCAAGTTTTAGACTGCCCCCCTCTCTTTCCCTAAACAGCTGTAAAAGTAACCATTACTCTTTCCCACCAGAAATGTGAAGCAATACCAACGAATTACCATGTGGGTGAACCCTATTTTAGAAAAATCCAGTATTTAAAACTAGATGCCTTTCAGATTACAGAAGAATTTACCATAGAATTTCTGTAACTAATGCACTTACCTTTGATTCATATTTTATAAGATGGGTGTGAAGTGCAGTATTTACCGTGAAAAAGCTGGTGGCTGTGGTATTAATGGAGAGCTTGAACGTGGAAGATTGGAGATCGCTCTCTCATTCCTCCTTCGCAGCTGGTTCGGTGTGAGTTTATAGAATCCTTGTGGTCTGAGTTTGTGTTAAAAAAAAAAAAAGTTGAATTAATGTATCAGTGATATCCAGACACTAGGATTTTGTGGATCAATTAAAAACTGTGGGGCAGCCATACATAGGTAGTGTCTGACTGTCAAATGAATACATATACAGGCATACCTTGTTTTTTTACACTGCACTTTGTTGTACTTTGCAGATACTGCGGTTTCTTTTTTTAACAGATTGAAAGTTTGTGGCAACCCATGTGGAGCAAATCTACCAGTTCCATTTTTCACACTGCATGTGTTCACTAATATCTCTCTGTGTCACATTTTGGTAATTCTTGGCAATAGTTCAAACTTTTTCATTATTATATCTGTTGTGGTGAACAGCAATCTTTGATGTTACTATTGTAATAGTTTTGAGATGCCATGAACTGTGCCCATATAAGATGGTGAACTTAATTGATAGGCGTTGTATGTGTTCTGACTACTGCTCTGATTGTCTCTGCCTCTCCTGGGGCTTCCCTGTTCCCTGAGACACAACAATATTGAAATCAGGCCAGTTAACAGCCCTGCAATGTCTTCTAAGTGTTCAAGTGAAACTCGCCCGTCTCTCACTTTAAATCAAAAGCTGGAAATGGTTAAGCTTAGTGAGGAAGGAAGGCATGTCAGAAGCTGAGACAGGCCGCTCCATGGGCCTCTTGCACCAAACACTTAGCCAAGCTGTGACTGCAAAGGAAAAGTTCTTGAAATTAAAAGCGTTACTCCAGTGAACACAAATGATTAGAAAGCCTTATTGCTGATGGGAGAAAACTTTGGTTCTTGGTAGAAGATCAAACCAGCCATAATTTTCCCTTAAGCCTGGGCTTACTCCAGAGCAGGGCCCTCTCTTCAATTCTGTGAAGGCTGAGAGAGGTAAGGAAGCTACAGAAGAAAAGTTTGAAACTAGCAGAGCTCAGCTCATGATATTTAAGGGAAGAAGCTTTCTCCATAATATAAAAATGCAAGGTGAAATAGCAAGTGATGATATAGAATCTGCAGCAAGTTATCCAGAAGTCCAGAAGATCTAGTTAAGATGATTTGATGGAGGCAGCTATGCTAAACAACAGATTTTCAATGTAGATAAAACAGTCTTAAATTGGAAGAAGATGCCAGCTAGGTAGGACTTTCTTGGATCGAGAGGAGAGGTTAATGCCTGGCTTTAAAGAACGGGCTGACTCTTGTTAGAGGAGTAATGCATCTGGTGACTAAGTTGAGGCCAGCGCTCATTTACCATTCTGAAAATTATAGGGCCCTTTAAAAAATTATGCTAAATCTACTCTGCCTGTGCTTTAGAAGTGAAACAAGCCTGGATGACAGCACAGCTGTTACAGCATTGTTTACTGAATATTTTAAGCCCACCGTTTTGATCTACTGCTCAGAAAACAAGATTCCTTTCAATTGCTGCACATTGACAATGCACCTAGTCCCCCACAACCTCTGATGGAGATGTGGAAGAAGGAGATTCATGTTGTTTTCATACCTGCTAACACAGCGTCCATTCTTCAGCCCATGGATCAAGTAGTAATTTTGACTTTCAAGTCTCATTATTAAAGAAGTGCATTTGGTAAGGCTATAACTGCCACAGATGGTGATTCTTCTGATGGATTTGGGCAAAATAAATTGAAAACCATCTGAAAAGATCTCACCTATTCTAGATGCCATTAAAACCATTCAGGGTTCATAGAAGGAGGTCAGATACCAACATTAGCAGAAATTTGGAAGTAGTCGATTCCACCCCTCATGGATGACTTTGAGGGGTTCAAGACTTCAGTGGATGAAATAACAGTAGAGGTAGTGGAAATAGCAAGAAAGCTAGAATTAGAAGTGGACTCTGAAGATGTATTGGAATTCCTGCAATCTTATGATCAAACTTGAATGAATGAGTTGCTTCTTATGGATGAACAAAGAAAGTGGTTTCTTGAAATGGAATCTGTTTCTGTTGAAGATGCTGTGAACATTGTCGAAATGACAACAAATGATTTAGACTATTCCATAAACTTAGTTGACAGAGCAGTTGACAAGGTCTGAGAAGATTGTCTTTAATTTTGAAGTTCTACTGTAGGTAAAATGCTGTCAAATAGCATTGCATGCTACAGAGAAATATTTTGTGGATGGAAGCGTCAGTTGTTGGAACAAACTTCATTGTTGTCTTATTTTAAGGATTTGCCATAGTCATCTGAGATTCCAGTGACCACCACCCTGTTGAGTCAGCAGCCATCAGCATTGGCGCAAGACCCTTCACCAGCAAAAAGATTATGTCATTAAAGGCTTGGATGATTGCTGGCATTTTTTAGCAATAAAGTATTTTTAGTTAAGGTACATACATTGTTTTGTTTTTTGTTTGTTTTTTTTTTTAGGTATAATGCAATTTCACACCTAATAGACTATAATCTAGTTCAAATATAACTTTTATGTGCACTAGGAAACCAAAAAATTTATGTGATTCTTTTTATTGCATTATTTGCTTTATTGCAATGGTCTGGAAGCAATCCTCCAATATTTCTGGGATATGCCTGTGTTTAAAAAAGAAAAAAATGAAAAGCCCTACTATTTACTGTCATCATTTATAAAAGAAAAAGAAAACTTAGTACCAAACACTGGATATCTTTAGCTTTGTGAGCAACTTACTCTGCTGTCTTTTTTTTTTTTTTTTTTTTTTTGGCCTACTGACAACATCAAGGGGGCCTGCACTGGGCCACAGACCTATTTGAAAACCACTCATTAACCCTTTAAGTTCCCTTTCAGCAGGAATATTCCAATTTTGGTATTTCTTATAAAATCTGTCTTTAAGAGTCATACCTGTTACAATATTGGTAGTTTTCTCTATGCTCCCCCTTTTAAGGCATAAGAGTTCTTACTTTCAAGAGTTTTATTGAGTTGCAAACTCAACAGTTTCAACGTGTGCGTGTGTGTGTGTGTGTGTGTGTGTGTGTCAGAGAGTGAGAGAGAGACAGAAAGACAGACAGGCATACACACAGACACAGTATGTTTACATGATTTGCTTCATTCTTCCAAGTGGATGTTTATTTTAGATTTTGAAGTGGCAGGTATTATGTAAACTTCTAACTTTCTTGCCTGTCAGATCCTTGGATGACCACTACCTATGCGTATGAATTACCTGGGGAGTTTTTAAAAATCCCCATGCCTGGGCCACACCCTCAATACAGTAAGAGTTTCCCTGGAGCGAAGCCAGCATTGGGGAGAGTCAGATATTTAGCCAGGATTGAGAACCACTGACCTAGAGCTGCGCTGGCTGCAGGAGGCTGTGAGTAGCATTGTAACCTCATTAACGAGGCCTTGAAGAATAAAGATGTTTTTATAATCCGTTTGGCTGCCTTACAGCAGGTTCTGGAGTCATGTGAAATGGAATTACCATCACGGGTCATGTAGCTCAAGGGAAAGTTTCAGTCCATAGCTTGAACTTCAACCTCTGGGTACAGCTCCAATTAATCTACCCATAAATGAACATAAGTAGGGCTGACTTTGGTTATGCTGATATCCAAATAACTTGTTTTCCACTTCTCAGCTTTTCCCTTTTGGCCCCTTCCTTCCATTCACAATAACTGGGACATGAGGATTCCTGCTCAGTGCCCAGCATTCTCCTCTGCAGCAAATCTCCTCATCAGAAATGGAAAGAATCTTACATCAGCCATCTGTATTTACTAAAAATGCTTCTCAGATCTCAAGCAGAAAACATTTTCAGGTTAAAAAAAAAATCTCAAATTAGCTGAAAGTTGTTTTTAAAATAAAATTGGGGGGGTATTAGGGAGAAAATAGGTAGAAATTTTGAAGGATAGGGGCCCCTGATAACATCATCAATAAGGGAAAATTACTTTAGGCTTTGTGTGTGATATGGTTTGGCTGTGTCCCTACCTAAAGTCTCATCTTGAATTATAATCCTCATAATTCCCACGTGTCAAGGGTGGACCAGGTGGAGGTAATTTGATCATGGGAGCAGTTTCCCCCATGCTGTTCTCATGAAGATCTGATGGTTTTTAAGTGTCTGGCATTTCCCCTGCTCACACTTACTCTCTGTCCTGCCACCCTGTGAAGAGGTGCCTTCTGCCATGATTATGAATTTCCTGAGGTCTCCCTAGCCATGTGGAATTATAAGTCAATTAAACCTTTTTTCTTTATTACCTGGTCTCAGGTATTTGCTTATAGCAATAATGTGAAAATGGACTAATGCAGTGTATAAAGCCAAGAAGAGGAGAGACATGAGAACAGCCCACTCCTGAAAGAGAAAGACCTGATGGCCAGGGTCAAGTGCTGTGTGGGGACCTTTGGTGGTCGACACTTGCTAATGGGGTATCTAGTGGTGGTGAGGCATAGAGGACACAAAACCACAAGGCTGTCATTTCCTGCCCTTTAGCACAAGCGTACTAAACCAGCCTCAGCTCATCTGCCCTCCCCAAGCCCTACTTTCTCTCAATTTTCCTGAAGTCTTAAAACATATTTTGATGTCTTATAAATTATTTCTGCCTTCTGATGTCAATTCTGTCATAGCAGTACAACCTTTAATCTGGTATTACTGTTAGCCATGTTTGTGATCTTGCTATAAAAGGGAAAGTTTACTTATTTAAAAAAATCAATAATTCTAAGCTCAAGAATAAAAATGGGAATGATTTTTCAGTTTACTTAATAAAGACAGAAGCTGAGCCTAGACTACATGGTGAAACCCTGTTTATACATATAAACATATACACACATATACAAAAATTACCCAGGTGTGGTGGGTCACACCTGTAGTTCCAGCTACTTGGGAGGCAGAAGTAGAAGGATCACTTAAGCCTGGGAGGTGGAGGTTGCAGTGAGGCAAGACAACTTGGGCAACAGAGCAAGACATTGTCTAAAAAAATTTTTAAAGGGTAAAATGAGGCACTGTACACATAGTGCTTAAAAATATTAATTCCCTTCTCTTTTAAAGGGTTATAGCTTCCACAGACTCCTGTAGACTTGTTTCTCCCTTCTGTCAGTTTGGGAAACAGCATTATTGGGCAAAGAACATAAACTTTTGAGCTCAACAGATCTAGGTTTGAGTCCTAGTTTCCTAATTTGTTGGTTGTGTTGCCATAGGCAGGTTATTTTGCTTGTCTGTGCTTCAGATTCCTGATGTATAAAATGAGGAGGGAGATATATATATCTTGAAGGGCTGTTGTGAGGATTAACTGAAGGAACTCTAAAGCTCTGATCATAAGGATTGTCAGGTAGGCACACTTAGCAAGTGCTGGATTATTTAAAGACCAAGTCATTAATCTGGAAAAACACAAGACCACATGGGCACTATCTACAATTTGCAGACTATCAACATTAGTTAATATATGAATTTTATAGGTGAAATGGACGTGTATAGGTACATGAATAAAAAGGTTTATTGTAATTAAATATTCTTAGTTTTAAAATTTATTTACTAACTTGAATATGATACCAAAAATATAGACAACAGAAGAAAAATAGGTAAACTAGACTTTATCAAAATTAAAGACTTGTGTATCAAAAGACTCTTATCAACAGATTGAAAAGATAACATGGAATGGGAGAAAATATTTGCAAATCATATATCTCATAAGGGATTAATGTATAGAATATATATAATAAAGAACTCTTACAACTCAACAGCAACCAAAAAAACTTGATTAAAAAATGGGCTAAGGATTTAAATAAACATTTTTCCAAAGAAGAAGATATGTAAATGTCAAAAAACATATGAAAAGATGCTCAACATCACTGATCATTAGGGAAATGCAAATCCAAACCACAGTGAGATAGCATCTCACACCCATTAGGATGCCTGTTATCAAAAAAAAAAAAAAAACAACAACCAGAAATTAGCAAGTGTTAGGAAGAATTTGGAGAAATTGCAACCCTTTTACCTTGCTGGTAGGGATCTAAAATAACACAGCCTCTGTGGAAAACAATATGGCAGTTTCTCAAAACATTAAATATAGAATTACCATATGATCCAGCAATTCCACTTCTGGGTGTATACGCAAAAGAACTGAAAACAGGGACTTGAATGGATACATGTATACCAGTGTTTGTAGCAACGTTACTCCCAAGAGCCAAAAGGTGGAAACAGTCCAAGGATCCATTGACAGGTTAATGAGTAAATAAATTGAATAAACATATGGTAGAGTATTATTTGGTTTTTAAAAGCAATGGAATTCTGATGCATGCCACAACCTGGATAAATCTTGAAGAAATTATTCTAAGTGATATAAGCCAGACACAAAAGGAAAAATGCTATATAGTTCAACTTATATGAGGTACCTGGAGTAGTCAAATTCATAGAGATAGAAAGTATAATGGTGGTCTCGTCCTGGGGAGAGGGAGGAATAGGAGGTTATTGTTTAATGGGAACAGAGTTTTTTCGTAGAGGAAAAAGTTACAGAGATGGATGGTAGTGATGGTTACACAGCAATGAGAAGATACCAGTGCCACTGATCTGTAAACTTAAAAATGGTGAAAATAGTACATTTTATGTTTTGTGTATTATACTACAATTAAAAATTTTTAAATTTATTTACTGGGAGAATTTTAGGAAGATGGAGGCCTCAACTTTATCCCAACGCTGTCCAAACTGCTTCTCTGTAAAAGTGAACAAACTTAAGGCACCTGTAGGATCTCTAGGCATTCTACCAAGATTCCAGGGACAGAACAGGTTCAGGCTCCATGTCTGTGGCATAAAAAAAACCATCATGTGCTGGGCGCGGTGGCTCATGCCTGTAATCCTAGCACTTTGGGAGGCCGAGGTGGGTGGATCACCTGAGGTCAGGAGTTCAAGACCAGCCTGGCCATCATGGTGAAACCCCATCTTAAAAAAAAAAAAAAAAAAAAAAAAAAAAAAACCATCATCAGGAGAAAGCTTGCTACCTCTAGAAGACAGGATCATTTTGGAGGAGCGGGCCTGGTCAGCCCAGTGAATGTCCACAGAAAGGGGCAGCACCTGTTTGCTTGCCTCATAAGTACATGAGAAGTCAATGTAATGGCAGCATTTCAATTTCAATTCATTGGAAAAGGGCCTATTTGCTTAATAGTGTTAATATAATAGAGCCTACATTTGGAAGAACTGAAGTTAGATCCTCTGACTTATCCCCTTCCTTACTCAAAATTCTGAAGATTAAAAAAGTGTGTTTTTTTAATCTTTAGATTTAATCCACTAAAATAGAAGGAAATGTAGGGGGCATATTTATGTAATTTGGAGGACATGGTTAGGAACTCAGAAGGCAAAGAGCAAAAGATACTTATAGTACTAAATAAAAATGTTAAGGTAAAAGATGCCATCAGCAAAGTCAAAATCAGACAATAGACTACGCAAAACTATTTACTATTTATGGATGACAAAAGGTTAACATCCTTTTTAAGCAGAGAGCTACAGTTCCATGATAAGAAAAACAAATCAGCAACTTAGTAAAAATTGGACAGCATGCAGAAGAGAAACTATACATGGCTGATAAACACAGGAAAAGATGGCTAGCTTTATAAAAAGATCTGGGAAATGTAAATTATAATAACCATGAGAGCCCATGTTTCTCCCATTGTGTAGAGTCAGTCCTAGTAAGAATATGAGGAAACAGGCGTGTGTAAGCAGTCCTGCTGGTGACATGAATTTCTATTATCTAATTGATAGTAATCTGACAATATTGAAATGTAAAATGCTCATGTCCTTTGGCCCAACATTGTCACGTTTGGGAATCTGTACCATTAAAATAAATCCCCCAGCAAATAAATATATAGATACAGGCCTGTGTATTACTATGAAGCATAGTGGCAAAAAACAACAACAACAACAACAACAAGCAAACAAACAAAAAATCCTGGACATATATTTGAATGTTTATCAGTAGGGGAATTGTTGAATAAATTATGCTTATGTATATATGGGATGTTGAACATATTGAAAAGGATGTTAGATATCCATGTATTAGCCTGGAGGGAGAGAGTTATTAATAATTTTTTTAAGTTGCAGATTGTTAAATATATTTAATGTGATTACATTTTAGTTTTTGTTTATTTTTTAAAAAGACAAAATAGTGCTCTGTGATCTCTGTTTATAAGAGAGAAAGGTGTTCAAAGGCACATACCAGGCCGCATGTTAACATTGGGTCCTCAAAGGGGAGATCATTATGCTTTTCATTTTGCATCTCTTTACGACTTTACCCTTTTTTTTTTATTGCATTTTAGGTTTTGGGGTACATGTGAAGAACATGCAAGATTGTTGCATAGGTACACACATGGCAGTGTGATTTGCTGCCTTCCTCCCCATCAACTATATCTGGCATTTCTCCCCATGCTCTCTCTCCCCAACTCCCCACCCCCCGCTGTCCCCCCCATTTCACCCCAACAGACCCCAGTGTGTGATGCTTCCCTCCGTATGTCCATGTGTTCTCATTGTTCAACACCTGCCTATGAGTGAGAACATGCAGTGTTTGATTTTCTGTTCTTGTGTCAGTTTGCTGAGAATTATGGTTTCCAGGTTTATCCATGTCCCTACAAAGGACACGAACTCATCGTTTTTGATGGCTGCATAATATTCCATGGTGTATATGTGCCACATTTTCCCTGTCCAGTCTGTTATCGATGGGCATTTGGGTTGGTTCCAGGTCTTTGCTATTGTAAACTGTGCTGCAATGAACATTCGTGTGCGTGTGTCCTTATAGTAGAATGATTTATAATCCTTTGGATATATACCCTTTATACACTTTATACACTTGACCCTTTTGAATTCTCATGACCAATGTATGTTACTTTTATAAGTTAAAACTTATACAATCAACAATTTACTTGGATTTGTATTTTCTTTGCATTTCCAACTTTATCTTGTTTCTCAGACTTGTGATTTGTTGGAAGGAGAGGGTTTGAAGTCTAAGTTCAACTCCTGAGAGTTCCTTAATGTATACCTAATTTTAATGTCACAGTAGTAGCGAACTCTGTCAGTTAGAGCTTTGTTGGAACTACAGATTTAGAGCTACAGTGAACACTTAATATAATGAATAAAATGTTACGTGGACAATTAATGGGTTGTCTTAAGACACTAAAATGGGGAGAGATTGCATTTCAGAACCTCAAAGCCTAATGTCAGTATGTCAGTTAAAAATACACCTAAGATTTTATTACTTGGGGTTTTATTCTATTCAATCTTTTTTTTTTTTTTTTTGAGATGGAATTTCGCTCTTGTTGCCCAGGCTGGAATGCAGTCACATGATCTCTGCTCACCGCAACCTCCGCCTCCTGGTTTCAAGCGATTCTCCTACCTCAGCCTCTGTAGTAGCTGGGATTACAGGCATATGCCAGTAATCCACACTTGACTAATTTTGTATTTTTAGTAGAGGCGGGGTTTCTCTATATTGATCAGCCTGGTCTCGAACTCCCGACCTCAGATATCTGCCTGCCTTGGCCTCCCAAAGTGCTGGGATTATAGGCGTGAGCCAATGCTTCCGGCCTCTATTCAATCTTTAATTCAACCATTTGTGTTAGAATTCATTAATAGTACTCATGTCAGCAAGGGAGGTGGTTGTATTTCTAATCACAAATTCTAAGTATAATCTTTATTTCTTCTCAGGAGATTATCTGGTAGCAATTGAAGAGAAAAACAAAGCTACATTTCTACGTGCTTATGTGAACTGGAGAAATAAAAGGACTGAAAACTCTCGTGTGTGTATCCGAATGATTGGGCATAATGTGGAGGGACCTTTCAGCGGAGCTTTCAGAGACCAGATGTACATTGTTGAAATGCCACTCTCAGAGGCCCCCTTGTGCATTTCCTGTTGCCCTGTGAAAGGAGACCTTCTTGTTGGCTGCACAAATAAATTAGTCTTGTTTAGTTTGAAGTACCAGATCATTGATGAGGAATTCTCACTATTGGACTTTGAGCGTTCTTTAGTTATACACATAGATAATATCACTCCTGTCGAGATTTCTTTTTGTGTTGGATATGTTGCTGTCATGTCAGACTTAGAAGTTTTAATCCTAAAACTGGAGTCAGGCCCTAAAAATGGAGAGAGAGTTCACCACCATCCACATAAGACCAACGATCAAATGAGATGGACAGAAGAAGGTAAATAATGAATTTGACTTGCTTTCCTTTTTAGGAATAGGGAAAACGTTCACCTTTGGCAGTCTGAAGGGCCGTGGTATATATTAGGCCTGACCATGTTATTTATAGATTTCATTATTCCTATTTCTTGGGTTTTGGGTTTATGATATGGCTGTCCGTGTCTTACTTTGTGGCATGTAAATATATTTGTCAGTGGAAGTAATGGAACAACCGCTGCTAGATAAGGGATTTCTAGCCTGGTCCTCATATTTACTAGTTGAATGACCTTGGGTTAATTATACCATCTCTGAGTTTCAATATCCTCATGTGTAAAATGGGGAAGATAATACCTATCCTGTTGTACTTTATCAGTTGTGGAGATTAAATGAGCAAGCACTAAGACTTCACAGCCATAGTGCCTTGTAAATATTTTAATAATATTTAAATAATTTTATAAATAAAATTACTATAGATCTATTTAATTGGTGAGAGGATGTTATGAAATCTAATTTTCATTCAAGCAGAACTCTTACATTTTGTTTTTTGAAGGCATCAGTAATGAAATTTCACAGCTTGAGTCAGATTTTGTTATCTGCCAGAAGCCCCTGGAACTTCTTGGTGAAAAAAGTGAACAGTCTGGATTATCTGTTACACTGGAGTCTACGGGATTAGCTGATGAAAAAAGAAAATATTCCCACTTTCAGCACCTGCTCTATAGGTATGATAGAGCTTTTTATTTACCAACATTAAACGTGTGTGTGTGTGTGTATACACATATATATATACACACATATATATACATATATACATATATACATATGTATATATATATATGCCTGCTTAAAGTACATGGAAGTTACATTTTTCTCTTTCTCTGTCTTTTTAAACAAACAGACGTTTTGCTCCTGATATTTCGTCCTATGGCTTGTCTGATGACATCAAGTTGCATTCCCTCCAGCTGCTGCCCATTTACCAGACTGGTAAGTATGACAGTGCAGGAGTGTGACAGTACAGCAAGGTGAAAATGCTCTGCCTGGGCTGGAAGTGGAGACCCATGTGGGTAATACGTTTGGTTCTTCCACTGAGTCTCCCTGTGGCTCTTGGCAAAGTTCTTAGCCAACACCTGTGAGTACTAGAAAGGGAAGTCATACCTGCTAGGAGAAGCCATGGAGAGGGCATGACAGACTGAACTTATTTCCCTTTTTGAAATGGCCAGTGGGCCCAAAAAGTTAGAGCAGAGGTATGTCTGGGTTCTAGCTAGGTATTTGGCAAAGTGTCTTATGATGGCCTTGTGAACAAGGTGTGAAAATGTGGAATGAATGGGAAATAATTTAGAACAGTGGTTGTCAACCCTGCAACACATTGGACTTACCAGAATGCTTTTAAAAAACATTGATGCTCAGGCTCTACATGCGGGATATCAGTTACAGGGCCTGAGCATCAGTATTTTTTAAAAGCTCCTGAAGAGTCTAATGAGCACCATGATTGAGAATCACTAATAGGGGCTGCACTCACTTCTGACCTGATTAACATCTTTAGATGTTATCTAGAGAAAGATACAAATATTATTCTGATTAAATGTCTTTCTAACCCTCATTTATTTTTTTCTTTCTTTTGGTAAATATTTATTGAGTATCTACTATGTTGGGCATTGTGCTGAATGCTAGGGAACTAATAGAGAGTGAAGCATTTGCTTTTACTGAGCTAATTGTCTAATGGGGGAAGGGAGACAGCTGAATAATGGGAGACTCACAGTTCCACCCTGCAATGAGTGATCTGTTGTAAACCTCCCTATGGGAGCCTATAACAAAAGACCCTGACCTCATCTTGAGGTCAGAGAAGGCTTCCTGAGAAAGAGGATCTGAAAAGTAAATTGGACTGACTTGGGAATAAGGGTTGGTGTAGGGAAGGGGAAGAGGGGAAGAGAGCCTTCCAGACAGAAGCAGCAGCAAAAGCTCTGTGGTAGAGGGAGAATCACATTTGAGAAACTTAGAGAAGCAAAACTAAGGGGTGGCAATGAGACAGGGCTGGAGACCAGACAGGGCCAATAGCCATATTAGGGGATCAGCTAAAGATCCAGTGAGCTTCCCATAGCACTTGGAATAAAAACTCCAAATCCATTCTGTGACCTACATGACCTTAATTCTGAGCCCATCTTGTCCCAGTCACCCTGCTTACTGTTTTTCATCCATAGTGGCGTTTCCTTCTGCCTTAGGTAAGCCACATGCACTCTTATCTAAGACCTATTATTCTCACTTCTTGTGCTTAGAGTGTACTTCCCTCAGATCTTGTGTGACTGGTGCATTTAAGTCATTCAGTTCACAACTGAAGTGTAACCTCATCATGGAGGACTTCTCTGACCTCTCGATTAAAATGCCCCTTCTCCTATCACACTGGAGTTTACTTGTTTACTCTACATCCCAATCCCCATCACTAGAATGAAGGCTCTGTGAAAGCAGTTACACTATCTTGTACACTGTTGTATCCCTAGAACCCCGAACAGCACCACTTAGTAGATACCTAATGAATATTGACTGAATAGACAAATGGATGGGTGGTATGTATTTGTGCTGGGCCCTAATGGATGAGTAGAATTTTTAGAAGATGCAGATTTCTGTAAGATATTACATAATGGGAACCAACATTACATGTGTGTAAAAGTGTCATATGTATTTGGAGATTAGTGAACAGTTCTGTTTGACCATAGCACAGATGTGTGGGAAAAAAAAAGAATAAGAAAAAAACTGGACATTTGGCTTTTAGCCAAATATGGAGAGTTCAGAATTGGACTTCTGCTGTTAATTGGTATCCTTGAAGGGTGTCAGTCAGTGTACTTGTTAAACAACTTTGGTTATGAAAAACTACACCTACACGTAGATACAAAACAGTGCAGTGAACCCCCATGTACCCATCAAACAGCTTCAGTAGTGTTGTTGTATGCTGCATTATTTTGATACATATCCCAGAGTTCATATCATTTCATCCATAAAATATTTCAACATACGTCTCTGTATTTTCTTTTACTTAAACCTGGAATGCTATTTCTCATTAAAAAAAAATTTGTTGATATCACCAGATATTCAGTAAGGGTTTACATTTCTCTACTTGACTAAAAAACTACTACAATTCATTTGTTTGAGTCATTCCAAATAAAGTTCATACATTGCAATCGATTGCTATGTCTTTTAATATATAGGCTTTCCCTCCTCTTTTATTTGCATCTTATTTAACAAGAAATTAGACTCTTTCTGTAAAATTTCCCACAATCTGAATTTTTCTAATTGAATCCTTGCAGTGTCACTTAACATGTTTCTGTATCCACTGTATTTCCATGTGAGTTGGTAAATGGAAATCTATGCTGTCCAGTATGGTAGCCATTGGTTACATGCTATTGAGCACTTGAAATGTCACTAGTCTGAATTGAGATATGGCATAAGTATAAAATGCACATTTGATTTCGAAGACTTAGTACAAAAATACATAAAGTATCATTAATTTTTTTGTTTATTGCTTCTTGAAATGGTAATATTTTTGGTATGTTGGGTTAATACAGTATAATTAAAATTTTGCCTGTTTCTTTTTACTATTTAAAATAAGATTACTGGAAATCTTTAAATTACAGATCTGGCTCACATATTTCTATCGACATTGCTGGTCTATACTCAGGCTTGCTCAGATTATTTATTATTATTATTATTTTGAAACACAAGTAGTGTTAAGCTCTGCCAGTGGACTCTTTTTGTGATGTTAACAGCCATTGATGATCATTACATAGATCTGTTAATTTAGTAGGGGTTGCACCCCTACTAAATTATTCTAATTATATTACTCCTTTTTTTATTTCTTATCAGCATTCTTCTGTAAAGAGCAACTTTCCCCTTGCAACTCTTTGGTTACCCGCTGATAAGAGTTTGCATAGCAAAGTCAAGATATGATTATTTCCCATTATTTACTGGTTTCATGGTGTTTTATTTCTTTCATTTTTGCATGCAGGTCCTCTTACTTCTGATGGAAAAAATTTGTCTCAGGAAAAAGAATTGCTGAGTCTCTTTTGCTTTTTCTCATTACCTCATGTGGGCTATCTCTACATGGTTGTGAAATCTGTTGAATTGATGTCGGTCTACCAGTATCCTGAGAAGTCTCAGCAGGCAGTACTCACGCCACAATTTTTGCATGTCATTACAAGGTAGTGTTACAGGGTCACTTGCTGGCCTGTGAGTTGCTTATTTTTCTGTAAATTTTTGAGGCGCTGCCTAAATCTTTGAGAATTGTGTGAACTAGCATAGAGTACTATGAATTCATGAGTTACATGTCATTGTAAGTCTGTCTTTTGATGACCCGTACCTGCCTTTTCAATGTCAAAATTTAGACGCTGATTTTGTCTTTGCTTTGTTTCCTTAGACTGGATGGGGACCCCTGTAAGGAAATACAAGATTCTTCATAAAGGAAGACTTTTGTAGAGAATCTTAATGAAAAGTCAATGGGACCAGTCAGAGCATCTCTTTAAGTTTCTTTTTAGATTTCCTAATTTTTTTTCTCACTGCTACCATATTTTTCCAGTATAAATTGCGTTATATTATAATGGTTTAGAACTGTGAAGGGGCCAGAGAGATGATCTGATTCTCTCCTTGATTAGCACAGATGGGGAAGTAGTTACAGAGCGGTTAGAATTGGCCAAAGTCATGTGCTAATTGGTGAAAGATGCGTTGAGTTGCCTTCCCTTATTATGCTGGCATGTAAACTGGGTTCATAAGCAGTAGCTTGATCTCATTTCCTTTTAATCTCAATAGCACATGATGGTTTTGGTTTTATTTCCTCTTTTTTGAGCTTAGATTATGTTCAGGGCACTGCCTTGTGCCCTCTGACCAAGCAACTGTGAATAAGATACACTAATCACTTTCTAAAGCAACAATGTAAGAGAAGGTTAGAGAGACGTACAAGGGTCACAGACACTAGGAGATTTGTGAAAAATGTCTTAAAACCTCATGAAAGTACAGTAGGCACTGGGAGGAGGAAAATTACTTCTGGCTAAGTTGTGTGGGGAAGTTGTGCATAGCTGACTGTGTTTGAAGTGAAGCATGAAAGCTAGCTAGATAGATGAAGATTGGAAGAGATGTGCATTACAGATTGAAGGAAGACTATAAACAAAAATGGTATCAAGTTTTTAACAACATCCAAAAATTAATTGCACAGGACAGAGATTGCCCCCACCACTGAGTGGTGGTATCAGAATCTCTAGCAGGTGCTGGAGTTTATTTCAAACTGCATAGAACCCATCTGGAGATTCTGATGTCCACTCTTAGTGGTTGTGCTCCCCTCTCCACCTGATTTCTGGCTTAAGGAGAGATGCTGCTGATGGGATTGTGTTTCATAAGTGAACAATGTGGAGGTAGCTAGTCTTACCAATTTCCAAAGTGTTGTGTAGTGAAGTTCTTTAAAGAAGCTGAAAAGTAGAGAGGTGGTGAAAATAGTGCTTGAGAGAGAGCTCAAGAATTTGAAAATTAAACTAAGGACTTTTAAAAAAAGTTTTGACTGGAAAAAATGTTGCTATCAGAACATTGCTTTAGGAAAATTAACGGTGGCTGTTGTGGAAGATGGATTGAACACAGAAAAATAAGCTATTGGAATAGTTCAGGCAAGGATATTAAGGGGTGATATTCAGGCAGTGTAGTGGTAATGAAAGGAGAAGGGAGGATGCATAGGAGAGGCTTCAGCGGGAAAGTTAAAAGACTGGTCTGATGGGATAATGGGTATGTAGGAGGCATGAAAAATTCCACCAACGTTTTGAGTCTGCTTTTATGAAAGAATGGAGGTTGGTGAAATGTGGGGCAAAAGAAATGTTTGGTTTAGATATTTGAGATTGAGATGCTTATAGATTGTCAAGAGATAATGCTAAGTAGGCTTTGGACACATAGAACTGTAGATTAAGGTAAAGAGGAAAGCTTAGAAGTTTTATTACCATAAAAAAAAAAAGAGTTAGTGAACCTGACCCCAGAAGTGTATAGACAGCGAAAAGTTTAAGGACTAAACTCCGGTGAAGATCTTGTTCAGTAAGCAAGAAGAGAAAGAGAAAGATTTTTTTTTTTTTTTTTTTTTTGGAGACATAGTTTCGCTCTTGTTACCCAGGCTGGAGTGCAAAGGCGCGATCTCGGCTCACCGCAACCTCCGCCTCCTGGGTTCAGGCAATTCTCCTGCCTCAGCCTCCTGAGTAGCTGGGACTACAGGCACGTGCCACCATGCCCAGCTAATTTTTTGTATTTTTAGTAGAGACGGGGTTTCACCATGTTGACCAGGATGGCCATGATCTCTTGACCTCGTGATCCACCCGCCTTGGCCTCCCAAAGTGCTGGGATTACAGGCTTGAGCCACCGCGCCCGGCCAAGAGAAAGATCTTTAAGGATGCAGAAGAGTCTAGGAAAATATGCCATCTCGGAAACCAAGGAAAAAGAGAGGGAGAAGGAAGGAATAAAAATGCTAATTTCTGTCCCATCATACAGATATAAAAGACTATCCATCTTTTTCCCATCTTATTGCACATATGTGAAGTACACTGAGAATTTAGTGAGTAGACCCACTAAATCTATTGCCCCATCTCTTATATATAAGTTATGAGCAAATTTGGAGTGTAGAGTCCTGAAAGCGTTATATTGTGAGTTTGAATGGACTTTAATTCGTGGGTTTTGACTGCCTCCTGATAGGAAATTTTTGAGCTTTTCTTATTATCAGCACTAAAGGAGACTGACATCATTAACTTGACTGAAACCATTGGACATTAGAATAGCAATTGCTTTCTGTAAATTCAGATCCTTAATAAGAATCTACACTCCTGTGTTTTAAATCTTACATTCTTACATTGTTGAACTCATTTTTACATCATTTTTTTTTTTTTAGACAGAGTTTTGGTCTTGTTGCCCAGGCTGGAGTGCAATGGTGTGGTCTTGGCTCACTGCAACCGCTGCCTCCCAGGTTCAAGTGATTTCCTGCCTCCGCCTCCCAAGTAGCTGGGATTACAGGCACCTGCCACCATGCCTGGCTAATGTTTTCTTATCTGTAGTAGAGAGAGTTTCACCACGTTGTCCAAGCTGGTCTCCAACTCCTGACCTCAGGTGATCCACCCGCCTTGGCCTCCCAAAGTGTTGGGATTACAGGTGTGAGCCACCGTGCCTGGCCCATCTTTTTTATTTTACCCAGTAGATTAATGTTTTAAAAAATCTTATCCTATAAGGTGGTCTTTGAAAGTTTCTTGAAGATTGGTGTATTTATACACCTAAAGAAAGCAATAGGGTTTTTTTTTAAGAAGCAAAGAACAAAATAAAATCATGTAAAATGCCAACATTATGGAAATGTATTAGTTAGGAAAGTTACCCCCCCCCATGAAATCCTATTCTTCTAGAGTTAACCACATCAAGACATTTTTTTTTTTTTTTTTTTTTTACAATGCCTTATTTTTTACAGAAATTGATCATACTCTGTCCACTGTTCAGCAACTTGCTGTTTTATATAGCAGTATGTCATGGACATCTTTCCATGCCAGCACATTTCAGTTTACTTTGTTGTTTCTCTTGTATGTACTTCTGCCTAGAATTCCAACAGTAGCCAACAGGCTAGATTCCTATGGGTGGAGGTAAGGCAGGAAACCCTGCCTTTTTATCTCTAGAATCTAACGTCATTTGTTTTTGTGGTCATAGCTATTTCCAGCTGTCCTTCTGGTCCCACTGCAGGTGTTTTTTTGCTTCCCTGTCTCTCAGTTTACTTCCCAAGGTTGCTAACTTGACTCCAGATTTGTAAGTGGTGGTGCTGTTGTCCCAGTTATTGTCAGGACTCCGAAGATCATTTTCTAGAACTTTTCAGTAATAGAGATGGCAGTGGGCTGCCATCCAGGCATCTGTCGTGCACTTACTGTGGAGTCCCTAGGTCCTTTTTGTATGCAGAAGCAACCTGGAGTTGTGGAAAGAGGTAGAAGAGTGTGAGGGGTCAGGAGACCCGGGATCTAATTGGCTCTGCTCTCCAGAGAGGCGGTGGACCAGTCATGAACATTTCATGCCCCAGTCTTTAAAACTAATTCCTGGACTAGGTAATTCTGAAGATGCTTTCAGATGGCCTCTCATTTTCAATTTGACCATTGGATTTGAGTTTGCATAGTCTGCGTTGTCCAGCATAATCCAGAATGGATTTCATCATGAGGTGGGTGAGGAAGAACAACAGTTAAGAAATAGGTTTTAATCCTGGTTTTGATAGACACCCATCTGTACCTTGGGCAGGTACTAGGGGCATCATTTGTCTATAAAATGAAGATATTGACCCAGATCCATGGTTCCTAAGTAGGGATGCACATCAGAGTCACATAGGGAGTTTTTTAGAAATATATACTTCTAGATTCAGCCCCTAGAGATTGTGATTCACTAAGGGTGTTATGGGGACTAGTTACATATTTTTAAAAACACATCACAGGGATTCTGAGGCATTCCTCTTATTGAGAAGCAGATTAACTTGGCAACATTTGACAAATACTTGAGTCTTCTGCCACCCCTGCCATTGCCCTGTTTGCCTATGAAGCCCTCTCTACTGTGGGCATGTTGGCTCTTGGCCTCACTTTGCTCAGCAGCCTGTGTCTTCCTCCTCAGTAACAACCTGCAGTGTTTCACTGTGCGGTGCAGTGCGGCAGCAGCTCGTGAGGAGGACCCGTACATGGACACCACCCTGAAGGTAAGAACTGGCTTATGAAGACAGTGAAACCTTAAGATCACAAAGGGGCACATGAATGCTCGTAGATTTGCCCTCAGTCCTAAGCTAGGCAAGAAAAAAGATCTTAAGGTTGTCTAATGTATTGAATTAGAACTTTTGGATATAAAATAGAATAGTGATTCGTAGCTTAGTTGATAGTTTTTAAGATTGCTTTGCGAACATTTCACTCTGAATTGATTTACTGCATAGTTTTTAAGGTTTGGTAAAGAATATAAAAAGTGTGAACTGAGAGCAGTTCACGACTATAGTATGCTATAATTTTATTTATTTTTTTTATTTTAACTTTTAATATTTTTGAGGCAGGGTCTTGCTCTGTCACCCAGGCTGGAGTGCACTGGCGCAATCATGGCTCACTGTAGCCTTGAACTCTTGGGCTCAATGATCCTCCCACCTCAGCCCCTCAAGTAACTGGGACTACAGGTGTGCACCACCATGCCCAGATATTTATTTATCTATCTATTTTTAGTGAGAAGTAATGTGCTTAGTCTCTTAAAAAAAAAACAAAACTCTTGACCGCAAAATAAATGTAGACATTATTATGTTGAGATTCTGTGTTTTCTGACTTTAAATTTCTGTTCTCAGAAATGTACTGATCATTTACCTTATATTCATCTATGTTATAATACTTCTGAAGTATAAGCTATTTGAATTGGATATTCGTTAGGAATATACATGCTGCAAGAAGCTCCTAAATCATGATGCTCTGTATTTCAAAAGTTGGTTTATATCTGTCTGGAACCTGTAATACCTTTTTTCAAAAAAATAAGCCTTCAATAATGATGGTTGTCTTAAGTGCCGGACCTAGTGCCTAATGTGTCTGAGATACTCTTTCAGAGTCACTGTTGCCTAGATTGTGTTATATGATAGTGTTTTATGGAAAGCATGGCCTCTGAGTTCCTAGTGACCCTTTTTAATGGCCTGCCTGTGGTTTTCTGTTGTTGACCAGGGTTACTGCCTGCTCTTAGCCTCTTGGGAAACCACAACCACAGATTTCCTGTGCCTTTGTTTGTTTAAGATATACACATGGCCTTTCCAGAGATTATTTTAAAATCAGGGTTATTTCCTTCGTAAAAATAGAAAGATAACAGATTAAAAATATAAAACTTCCTTCTTTGTCCTCTTCTTTCTTTTCCTTGCCTTTTCAAACCTCAGAAAGACATAGGCTTATATAGGGATGATGGTGCAATTTGAAGTACCTAATAGATTGAAGTAGGATCAATATGCATTTGGAAAGAAAAAAATTCCATGTATTTTCAGAGTCTTATAAAAGCAGAGGGAAGGAATAAGGAAGAGATGGAGGGATAAGGAGAGGTGGGCATCTGGTGGGGGTATGCCCCCCTTGAGGCCAGTGGAGGTAGGAGGGGAAGGGATAATCACACCTCACGGTTCCTCCTTTCTTGCGACTCCACCAGTTCTGAAGCCCTAGATGCCAGTTAAACAAGTGCACATTTAGCCGGCTTGCTGACTCAAGCTTTAGAGCTGTGATGTCTGAAAAAAGTTTCACAATCTGAGAGTCTGGTTGAAAGTGCATGTGGTCTGTGTGCTTTTCCTCTGAGAGTCTGGCTCCTTAGCACTAGCCAAGCCACCTTAACTAATTTTACATGGAGGTAGCAATGAATGTGACCTCAGAATCAAAACAGCATGCATGGACAAGAAGGTAGGGTCCTGGCAGCAGCTCCCAGAATAGAGCTCTTCCGTTAGTTTTCTTATCCCTTCTGCTTGAATTAATGGTCTTTTACAAGAGCAGAAGGCTGGCTCCTCTAGTTTATCTACGTGCTCCAGCCTGTCAGCCATTCCAGGTACTGTTCATACCTAAGAGGCTAATAGTCAGGGGCTATTGGAACATACAAGCATTTCTTTCACACACACATCCACAAAGAAAGCATTTTATTTACTCTATGAGCAGTAGAATAAATATCCTTTCATAGTGTCTGCTTTTGCCTAAAACCCATTTGGGCATACCCCTAACTATCCTGCTACTAATGGGGGTTTCCTTAGGTGGCTGGGTACCAGCTTCCTCTCCTGGAAGTATCTGTGGAGCCACTCTGTAGGGCACACACAGAAGTTCCTGCAGCTGTGGGACCCTCTTTCTGCATTTATTCAATCAATAATTTATTGGCTGAGTAGCTCTATACAATACATATTGGTTACATAGGTTTGGATAACCTCCTCTATTAAGAATAGGAATTTGGCTTGGTGGTTTTTGTTGTTGTTGTTATTTTTTTTCGGGGGTGGGTGGTGGCTAGGGGATCGTGGGAACAGAGAGATTTTATCAATAAACTGATTTTTGAAGATTGAAGTGCATGTACCTTTATTCCTTGCTTAAATTTGTGATTTTCCTTTACTAGGCTTGCCCACCTGTTAGTATGGATGTCTGTGCTTTAAGAATACAGCTTTTCATAGGCTTGAAAGCCATCTGTCACTTTAAAAACCACATCATACTTTTGACTAAAGCAGACCCTGAGACGATTCCAGAGAGAAGAGGGTCACCCAAGAGGCTTCTGTAAGCATCCCCTTGCCCCAGGCATTCCTGCCAGTTTCTGGAATGAATTGTAACTGGTATATTTTGTGTTTATTTTTTTTTAAATCATAACTTGTAATGATCAAATGGCTTTTTGTTTGTTTGTTTTTTCAAATGGCTTTTATGTGGTGGTCTTTTTCCAGAGAAAGAAAAGAAAAGAAGATTCTAACAATCTTTGTAATGTACTTTATAACTGACCTGGAAACTTTTAGGAGAAAATGGATTATAAAATAGTTTCAGTAAAAATCAATGATGTTTTAGATTAGTGAAGGGACATACTCTTCTGTATAATTAATGGGATTGACTGAGCCTATAATACTAATTCAAACTACAGGACTTTTTGCCGTCTTTCTTCTTTGACCCTTTCAGTAGTTACATTTTTATCCAAAAATTATTTTCTGATACTACAAAAGAAATTAATAGTGTATGTCTTACCTTAAAGCACGTTTATGATCTATAGATGTGGGCTGATCTATCTGAAAATAAAGTTGAATTTTGATAACATTCATCTCTTGTTATCTGTTAGGTTTTCTGCTTTCCCATTGTTTAGAATAGGATGTTTAATTCCATACTAATTATGCTTCTATTTGATGTTTTCTTACTTAGTGGTAGAGATTGCAATCCATTTCTCTAAGGAAAATTTAATCAAGAAAGAAATCTCTTCAGGGAGAGAAGCATGTAGTGTATTTCAAATCCAACATAGGTTGTTTTTTTTGTTTGTTTGTTTGTTTTTTTTTTTTTTTTTTTTTGAGATAGAATCTTGCTCTGTAGCCCAGGCTGGAGTGCAGTGGCAGAATCTTGGCTCTCTGCAACCTCCACCTCCCGGCTTCCAGTTCAAGCAATTCTCCTACCTCAGCCTCCCAAGTAGCTGGGATTACATGCATGAGCCACCATGCCCAGCTAATTTTTGTATTTTTTAGTGGAGATGGGGTTTCACCACATTGGCCAGTCTGGTCTTGAACTCCTGACCTTGTGATCTGCCCAACTCGGCCTTCCAAAGTGCTGGGATTACAGGTGTGAGCCACTGCGCCCGGCCCAACAATAGGTTATTTTTAACATAAATTTTTACTTTTTAAAATTGTTAGTGGCTGTGCTTTGTTGCATGAACAGGAATCAGAGGTTGACTTTGGTAACTGATAGCTTTGAGTGTACACAGAGTGGTCTAGGGCTGAGTGATCCTAAAAGCTTCCTGGCGAGAGGAAAAGCAGTTTGTAGTCTTGCACATTTGACATTCTAATAGCATAATTTTTAAATGATCTTTTAAAATTTCTAATTCATTTGAAAATTAATTTGATAAACAATTTTAAAAGAATGTACACCAAAGAAAATGCATCACATAGTGAAAGTAAGAGATAAGATGGTGCTTTAAGCAGACATGTGTCTTCAGCATATTCTTAGCAGCCATGATGTTGCTTCTGCTTAGATTTATGGCATAGGGCATGCTAGACACATGAAGGCCAAGTGCAGAAAGGAGCCTGGGCATAGGCATTTTCGCAGCCAAGGATCTTTTCTTTTTGATAGGACTTGCCTGTTCTTTGACCTTCTTGCTCATTTTAGAATACTTGTGGAGTGAATTGGAAGGAATTGGTTTATCATTACATGATAATTACAGAATATTAAATGCAGTAAGCCTATGTAGTATTGTGAACTAATATTTCATAAAAATGGAATGTACAGTTAATCACTGAAGAAAATAGTAAATGAAAATGATTTGTTATTTTATATCCAATATTTACCATTTATAAGTACCATTTATTAATCATGTCATTTTAAAATTCTTGTCCTTTGTTTTGCTTTTAGTTCTAGAAAAGATACCAGTGTTAAGATCAAAATACCTCCTGTAGCTGAGGCTGGGTGGAATTTGTATATTGTGAATACGATCTCACCAGTGCAACTATACAAAGAGATGGTACTCTTCAAACTTCCGATTCTTATTTGTAGATATTTAGAGTGAAATTATGATCAGAAAATGATTACAATTATCATACATTCAGGATGCCACAGCCATTCAGCTTCCTGGCTTTGTGTGACAGTGAAGTGTGTATCTTTCTCTGCCTCTTCATTTTTACAGCTTCTGACATCCAAGGAACCAGTAAGACTCCCCTACTCATACTCATTCTCCTAAGAGGATCAATTGGTCAGTCTAAACATAGTCTTTGACCTTAATTTTGAATCCTAGCAAAGATAGCTAAGAAATTGAACAAAAAAAAAAATCTAGGATCATTTACCTCTGTCCCACTCTTCTTACTTAGAAATACTAGCAGATTGTCCTGGGGCGCTACAGCTACTTTAGCATTGTCCTGTGGGGAGGGACTCAGAGTGAGCATCCTCATTCCTGATGTAAGCAGTGATAGCTTCCTACTCATCCCTGGCAATTATTTTAACCCTTTATTTTGAAACAATTTCAAACTCACAGAAAAGTTGCAAGAATAAGTATATTCTTCCCAGCACTTTAGGAGGCTGAAGCAGGTGGATTGCTTAAGGCCAGGAGTTTGAGACTAGCCTTGGTAACATAGTGAGATCCCAACTGTACAAAAAATAAAAAAATTAGCCGGTCATGGTGGCATATACCTGTAGTCCTCACTACTTGGGAAGCTAAGATGGGAATATCACTTGAGCCCAGGAGTTTAAGGCTACAGTGAGCTATGATTGTACCACTGGACTCCAGCTTGGGTGACACAGCAAGATCCTTATTCTTTTGATTCTTTTTTAAAAAAGAAGAATATTCTGTATATTCACATTCCTCACACAGATTTCCCCATAATCAACATTTTACCCTATTTGCATCTCTCTCTTTCTCTTTTATGCACTCTGTGCTTTCTGTACACATATATACACTGTTTTCTGATTCTTTGGGAGGTAAACTGCATACGTCACAGTCTTTTGCCCCTAAGTACTTCAGTATATATTTTCTAAGAATCAAGATACTCTATTGCACTACTACAGTACAGTAGTAGGCCTCAATTAGTTTAACATTGACATAGTGCTTTATCTGATTTATGATTCATAGTCTAATTCTGTCAACTGACCCACTAGTTTAATAGCATTTCCTCTCCTCTAGTTCAAAACCTAGTCTAGGATCAGGTAGTGTATTTAACTAGGATGTCTCTTTAACCTCCTTGAATCTAGAATATTTCTATAGCCTTTCACTATATTTTATGACATGGGCATTTTTGAAAAATATAATTTTCTCCTTTTATTTTGAGAGTATTCCTTATTTAGGGTTTGATTTTTTTTTTAATGGTTAGATTCAGGATTATGCATTTTCAGCCAGAATATTGCATTGGTGATTTTTGTGTTAAGGGCATCACATCTGGAGGCACATGCTGTTCATCTGCCCCTCTTTGGTGATATTAATTTTGATCATCAGGTCAACAAGGTTGCCTGATTTGTCCCTGCCAGTAATTTAATGCCAATTATTATATCAGCTGTGCCCTGTCTTTTCAGTGTTGCTTAACTGAAAGTCTTCATTTAGATGATTTGACTACTAGAGTCTTGAATATATTGATTGAGTCAGATTAGCTCGAGATAATTTTTATGAGCCCTCTGTGAGTTGTGGAAATAGATGTAGTAGAACCTAAACTTACCAACTGAAACTAAAATAAGGGAAGAATATTCAGGCTAAATTTGAGAAAGAATTAAATCACAACTTTTTAAACTATTTTAAATATTAATATGTTCACTAGTCTTACTGAGATCAAATTGTTGCTAAGTTAACAGTATTATTAGTATTACGATATTATTTGGACCTCTCTAATGATTAGAGCTGTTTAACAGGGTAGTATTTATAATCCTGTATGTATTCAACTGGCTTATAGATAGTGGGAAAAAAAGCCCTTCGGCAAAGCCCTTGTCAGAATGGTAAATAACCACTTTGTTTACTTTTAGGGTTGAATATATCCAAATGTTAACTTTACTAACAAAATATATAAATGTTATTAAGAACTGAGGAACTTTTGGGAGTCTCTCTTCAGCAACATTAGTGTTTGTCGTTTTTGTTTTAGATAGACTATAGCAATACCTATAAAACTGCCAAAACGCAGAGCTGCATTCACCTTCTCAGTGAGGCTCATCTGTTAGTGAGAGCTGCCCTGATGGATGCCAGTCAACTGGAACCTGGAGAGAAAGCAGAGCTTTTGGAAGCATTTAAGGAAAGCTGTGGGCACCTTGGGGACTGTTACAGCAGGTGGGTGACACCTCTTGCAACCTTGTTACAGAAGCCATCTTGAACTTTGGGTGCACTTGTTTGCTTTTCCATCTCTGATAAATGGAGGAATGCATGAGGTGAGGTAGTTCATTTATTCACTTCTTCCACAAGCATTTATTGAGCACACATGCTGTTAGGTACTGTGCTAGACTTCCATACAAAAGTGAATGTGACCCATTTCCTGCTTCTAGGGAGTCACAGTTTAGAAGATGAGCAGTAAGTCTCAAGTTTGTGATTTTCCCACCACTTAACTTAGGACTTTGACATTTTTCTCAGGCTTTGAAAATCCCTGATATAGCTGTACAACTAGTCTATTGTCTGTTAGCTTAAGGGAGAGGTGCCAGTTAGACAGTCTGTGATTTTAATCTTAGTAGTCAGTGCTTTTATGATGTCAGAAAAGGACACTAGTATAAATAGTGTTTTTATTTTTGAGAGTAACGTTTACAAATTTTTTTGCATATGATTGTTTTCAGACTTACTTGATCCACATGAATGATTAAAAATTAATAAAACAGACTTTTCCTCCTATAAACACCATTATTTTAGAGTCTGATCATGAATATTAGAAATTGTTATTTTCATTTCTATCGTAAGCAGACAAAAAGAAACTGCATGAATTAGAACTTTGTAAAATAAAACTTAGGAGTTTGTTTCAGTTACTAATGGCAGTAGAAAAGCATTTTGGAATTCATGTCTTCTGGAAAGCATGATATATTCTATTATAGAATGTGTTAGATATCCAGGTTTAAAAATTACAAATTTGACTATGCGTGGTGGCTCTCACCTGGAATCTCAGCACTTTGGGAGGCTGAGGTAGGATGGTCACATGAGGTCAGGAGTTTGAGATCAGTCTGGACAACATAATGAGACTCCGTCTTTTAAAAAAAAAAATGACGAATTTCAGATTTTAAAAATTTCCTTCCCTTTAGGCTTGACTCCCAGCATTCTCATCTCACCTTGCCATACTATAAGATGTCCGGTTTGTCTATGGCTGAAGTTCTGGGCCGCATGGACTGGACGGTAGAAGATGGATTACAGAAATATGAGAAGGGATTAATCTTTTATATTAATCATTCACTTTATGAAAACCTGGATGAAGAATTAAGTGAAGTGATTATGGTTTTCTATTTTATATCTAATATTTTTAACTTTTAATTTTAGAGATTTATTTTATGGAGTACTGTTTATAAATAAGGTTCCAAATATTTTTCTTCTTTGATATTATTCTTTTTCTAAAAAAGAAATGCACCCTTTTCTACATTAATGAAGATGGTAGTATAGCTTGGAAAAGAACTTATGGGTAATCTTCTCATGCTTTCTCATTATACAGACAGGGACATATGGTCTATTGTAGTCTCAACACCTGCCCAGTGACAGCAGCACATCCTCAGAAGAGCTACATAGAATGCGGGCCTTGCCTTCCATCTTCTCATCTGTAGTCCTTCCCAAAACCCTAGTTGTCTCTTACTCCAAGTGTCCGATACTTCACTTACAAAACTCTGGCCTTAGCCCAGTGACCTTAAGACATTATTAAGGATTGTTTTTAGGACTGGGCACAGTAGCTAATATCTGTAATTCCAGCACTTTGGGAGGTCGAGGTGGGAGGACCACTTGAAGCCCGAAATGTGAAACCAGCCTAGGCAATATAGCAAGACCCTATCTCTACAAAAAATTAAAAAATTAGTTGGGCTTAATGGCATGCACCTGTAGTTCCACTACTCAGGAGGCTGAGGCAGGAGGATTGTTTGAGCCCAGGAATTTCAGGCTGCAGGGAGCCACAGTCACACCACTGCATTCCACCCTGGGCAATACAGAAAAACCCTGTCTTAGAGAGAAAAGAAAAGATTATTTTTAACCCCTCATGTATTTTAAACATAGTTGGATGCAAATATGCCGGATTGGAAATTGTGGTATCAAATCTTGCAAGGTTTTGAGAGAAATGAAGTTTTCTCATATAGATTACTTAATTGGATATATTTTGAACTAAGTAGTTTCTGTGATGGATTTTTGTTGTAAATTAATCAGATATTTATTTTCTTCTGAAGTGTTAAAATTAGAAATGCTGGTAATAACCTGGTACATACTTTTGCTTTTTCTTCATTATAATCAGCAAAGGAGATCACTTCAGGTTATCTCAGGCCTCTCATGTATCAGTATCGGTTTTGTCTTTTTAAAATTAAAACATAATCCTATAATTTTATCTTACTTGGAATGTTTGTATCTTGGCTTTTTGCACATATATGTTTTGTTGATTTTGTTGCTTTCTTCTGGCTGACTGACCTTTTATTCCTTTTATTTCTTCATGCTCACCAAAGGAATTAGCAGCAAAAGTGGTTCAGATGTTTTATGTGGCTGAGCCAAAGCAAGTGCCCCATATTCTCTGTAGTCCTTCTATGAAGAATATTAATCCTTTAACTGCCATGAGCTATCTAAGGAAGCTGGATACTTCTGGGTTTTCATCAATCTTAGTGACATTGACCAAGGCAGCAGTGGCTCTGAAAATGGGAGATCTTGACATGCACAGAAATGAAATGAAAAGCCATTCAGAGGTATGGTGCCCTGCCCAGTGTTAACAGAAGGCTGAAATAGGACCTGGTAATCCTGACGTGTTTAGCTGTCTTCTGGCTTCTTTCTAGCTCATATGTTCTTAGTTGTAATGGAAAATAGGCAGTATTAGAAACAAAATGATCCAAGTGGGACTTTGGATCTGGCAAAATAAAAAGAAATAAGATTGATAAATGGCAGCAGTGGATATCCAAGTACTTCAGCTTAGTGTCAGGTGTGTTCAGAGCACTGAGCTTGGTACTGAAGAACAGGCTCTGCTCCAAAGGGATAATGTGATCTGGCATGAGGGTTATGGTGTGGTACTGAAAAAGAACCAAGTAATATATATTTAAGTACAGAAAAGGGGATATTAGCCATGAGCTTTAGGAGTCTAGTAGTTGCAGGAATAGCCCCCACTTCGGAAAATCACGGATGATTTTATGGAGCATTGGACATTTGAATGCTGTACCAAGAAAGACAGGCTTTCCCTTGGAAAAGAGGTCATTTAGGGACACTACCAAAGGTGTTCATCATTTAAGGGAAGAAAATAAGAGGTAGGGTAATTGAACACTTATTATTTACCAGGGCTATGCTAAGCTCCTTGCATATATTATTTAATTCTTAACAATAATGCTACAAGGTAGAAGCTGTTATACAGATGAGACACAGAGAGGTTAAGGAACTCATCAGGATCACACAGCTGGTGAGTGGTACAGCCAGAATTGAACCAGGCAGCCTGACTTCAGAACCTGTGCTCCTGCACTGTTTTGTTGCCAGATTGTGCCAAAGCCCACAGTATGACTTGGGTTGCTAAAAAAGGAAGAACATAAGTGCTTTATCGCCGAACAAATGACATGGACAGGCTTTGTTATGATGAGAGCAAATCAACATTGGGATGTCTTCTGTTTTGAAGAGTAGAATTCTAGAAAAATGAATTTTCTCTTCATAATTTTGAAACTAACTTAAGATATATTAACCATCACTCAGAATGTATGGGAGATTGGTTTCAGAACTCTCTACAGATACCAAAATCCACAGAAGCTCAAGTTCCTTATATGAAGTGGCATAGTATTTGCATATTACCTATGTAGCTTCTCCAATATACTTCGGATCATCTCTACATTACCTATAATACGTAATATAATGTCAACTGCTGTGAACATAGTTGTTAATACTGCATTGTTTAGGGAATAATAAAAAAAAATCTGTACATGTTCAGAACAGAAGCAGCTTTTTTTTTTTTATTCTTTTTTTTTTTTTTTTTTTTGACACAGAGCCTCATTCTGTGGCCCAGGCTGGAGCACAGTGACATGGTCTCAGCTCACTGCAACCTCCACCTCCTGGGTTCAAGCGATTCTCCTTCCTCAGCCTCCCAAGTGGCTGTGATTACAGACACGCACCACCGTGCCTGGCTAATTTTTGTATTTTTCATAGAGACAGGGTTTCACCATATTGGCCAGGCTGGTCTTGAACTCCTGATCTCAAGTGATCTGCCTGCCTCAGCCTCCCAAAATGCTGAGATTACAGACATGAGCTACCGCGCCCAGTCGTCCTGAATATTTTTCATCTGTGGTTGGTAGACTCCATGGATGTGGAACCCACGGATATGGAAGATTGACTCTATTTTCAAATCAACTAGACCTAAATATAAAGCTCTCTACAAAAAATAGGACGTCTTGAGTCTTAAATATTAGTAACTTTTTCCCTTTTTTTTTGAGATGGAGTTTTGCTCTTTTTGCCCAGGCTGGAGTACAATGGTATGATCTCAGCTCCTCACAACCTCTGTCTCCTGGGTTCAAGCAGTTCTTCTGCCTTAGCCTCCCGAGTAGCTGGGATTACAGTCATGTGCCACCACACCTGGCTAATTTTGTATTTTTAGTAGAGATGGAGTTTCTTCATGTTGGTCAGGCTGGTCTCGAGCTCCCGACCTTAGGTGATCCACCTGATTTGGCATCCCAAAGTGTTGGGATTACAGGCATGGGCCACTGCACCTGACCAGTACCTTCTATAAGACAGTCAGTGGTGTCTTTGCATAAGAACTAGCCTTTAGTCAAAGGCTAAAGAAAAAATTGTGATTAAATTATTAATAGCTTAATCATGCATTGTGAATGCACTAGCATGTTTAGTATTTCTAAGATGGACAGTCTAAATGTAATTTACCTTTTGTTTCTAAATTTCTTTTTTATCTGAAGATGAAGTTTGTATGTGGCTTCATTCTGGAACCTCGGCTGTTGATTCAACAGAAAAAGGGACAGATTGTTCCAACTGAGCTTGCACTTTACCTAAAGGAGACTCAGCCTGGATTGCTTGTGGCTTCAGTTCTGGGCTTGCAGAAGAACAACAAAATTGGAATTGAAGAAGCAGATTCCTTTTTTAAGGTTTGCCACTTTGAAAATGTGATTTTTCTGGATTGCCTCATAAAATTGGTGGTAGAGAGGGACAGAATAAGAGAAGTGAGTTTTTCATTTGTTTATTGAAAAAACAGAAATACATAATCAGTTCATAAGATAAAAGTATTAAAAGACTACATCTGGAAAAACTTTATTTGTACAACCTAGAATCTGTTTCCTTTTAAAATGCCTAAATTTGCTTTTGCCATGGCACTAATGCTAATGGTAAATTATTAATTACATGGCCCATGTGATGATATGATATTCAGCCCAGCTGTTGCTTTATCAGTGCTGTATTTATCTGTAATATATAGGCTTCTTTTACTGTTTTCAAGGTGCTTTGTGCTAAGGATGAAGATACAACACCTCAGCTCTTGGTAGACTTTTGGGAAGCTCAGATAGTGGCATGTCTCCCAGATGTGTTACTTCAGGAACTCTTTTTCAAGCTCACATCACAGTACATCTGGAGATTGTCTAAGAGGCAGCCTCCTGACACCACACCATTAAGAACATCAGAGGATCTGGTAAGATAATGGAATAATACCTTAAATTTAACTCATACATTACCCATTACAAAAACGTACCGTCTTATTTTTAATAATTTATTATAAAATCTAACCTAGTTTTCTATTACCAGGTATCTTATTTACGCAGGAGTTAAAAATACAAGTAAAATTTGTCTATGACTGAAGTGACCTACATTTTAAATAATTTTGTACCCTAAAGAATGTCAGCCAGGTGCTGTGGCTCATGCCTGTAATCCCAGTACTTTGGGAGGTGAGGCAGGTGGATTACCTGAGATCAGGAGTTTGAGACCAGCCTGGCCAACATGGTGAAACCTAAAAATATAAAAAATTAGCTGGATATGGTGGCATGCATTTGTAGTCCCAGCTGCTCCAACTGCACAGGAGTTGAGGCATGAGAATTTCTTGAACCCAGGAGGTGGAGATTTCAATGAGCCAAAAAGGGCCGGGCGCGGTGGCTTATGCCTGTAATCCCAGTACTTTGGGAGGCCGAGGCGGGTGGATCACGAGGTCAAGAGATCGAGACCATCCTGGTCAACATGGTGAAACCCCGTCTCTACTACAAATACAAAAAATCAGCTGGGCATGGTGGCGCATGCCTGTAATCCCAGCGACTCAGGAGGCTGAGGCAGGAGAATTGCCTGAACCCAGGACGCGGAGGTCGCGGTGAGCCGAGATTGCGCCATTGCACTCCAGCCTGGGTAACAAGAGTGAAACTCCGTCTCAAAAAAAAAAAAAAAAAGAATGTCCCTCACTTACTTGCAGTGGTAGCTCAGTTGCTAAAGCATGGAGGAAGGGATTTCTTCCAGAACATCACCACATCTGTGTCCTTCCTCAGCAGAGGATAATTAAGTAGTACATAAGAGAGAAGACATCTGCAGACCTCCTTGGTAGGAGAGGAACTGCAGAAGGCTGTGGGAGGGAGACTTCCTTAGTGGGCCTCTGTTTCCTGTCAGTTGCACATACGGCAGCTGTTCTGTGGCACGAGGCAGCCAGTAACAACTCTTTGTACCCTTCTTTCTACCCTTCTTGCTCCCAGCCCATTTCTCTCCCAGATTCTTAGCCATGACTAATAAGGATTAAGTGGAAAAGTTATTAGCATTTTGAATGAGAGGGGCTTCTTGGGAATTGTCTTGAGAATTTGTGGAAGATATTTTGCCTTCTAAAGAAAGTAGTATTAATAAAAATTATTTCCAATATTCTTTTTAGGTATAACTGGCTTAAATGCAATATTGCTGTTTTTGCTGGAAAGTGCCTCTTTGGAGTATTTAAATTTTAGTATTTAGTGTAGAAGCAAGCAAGACTGAAATATTTTCCAGGGAAATACATTCTAAAAAAATCCTTTCCTTTCCATTCCCAGGGAAGTGTGTACCTAATTCTATGACATGGCAGAGAATGAATGATTGCTTGCTCTTTGTGGAATGGATAAGCAAGCTTTTGTTGTTATATTTTGTTTATGAGAAATTCTCTTATGTTTTAGATAAATGCCTGTAGTCATTATGGCTTAATTTATCCATGGGTTCACGTCTTAATATCATCTGATTCATCAGCTGATAAAAATTACACAGAAGATCTTTCAAAACTACAGGTAAGTAAAAATACCTATTTTTCTTATGAAAATGCATATTGCAATATACTGTAAGATTTAAATTTGGTGAGACCCCAGGTGTCCTGTTAATCTGGAATATAGAATTTTGGGGGACAAAATTTATAGTTAGGATTACTCAGGAGACTTGGAGGGAATTCCTGCCTCTTCCTGAAACTGATGATGGATGGGACACCTATGCTGAGCGGTGGTTTCGTTGCAGGTGGATGAATGAACTTCACCAAGTCTCCTGGCTGCTTTCCTCATTTTCAGGATGTACTTGAAAACACTTTGTGAAATGAAAGTGTGGCAAATGTTTAGTAGTGTTTTTATTGCTGTAGTTTGTTTTTGTTAGTGTTGACTTACACATTTTAGGCCTGTAACCCAAGCCAGGCACTACTATGTCTCTTATAGGAAACAGGTCAAAGTCGTTCATTTATCTAGTTCCTGAAAAGGATTTTTCAAAAATGAATGGGATGATTAGAAAATGTGGATCACCCTTTAATAATTCTGACTGCAACAGTATTTTAGCTGGCAGTGAGAAATGAAGTCCACATTTGACTTGGTGGATCAGACTGGGCTACATGAGCGTATGATTTTATTTAACATACTTCTGTGGCCCAAAGACCGAATGTAATTCCCACATCTGTTTTCTTTGGTTTTCTGAGTGTAGTTGCTAACATATAAAAATTAAGAGTTGGGGAGAGATAGGATGGGGAGAAATGCCAGATATAGGTGAAGGGGAGGAAGGCAGCAAATCACACTGCCATGCGTGTGCCTATGCAACAATCTTGCATGTTCTTCACATGTACCCCAAAACCTAAAATGCAATTAAAAAAATAAATAAATAAATAAATAAAAGATTTCCTATTAAGAATTCTGAGCTTCAAGTCACTCTTGAAAAATTCAGCAGAACCGTTAACCCGAGGCCCTCATTGCTCTGACCAGAGGGTTGGGGCTGACCTGCAGCCCCTCCTTGGACAGTGCTCACACTGACCTCCCACACAGTTATCATCTTTGTGGCATTCTGACCCAAATGCTGGGTGTCTGTTTTCCTTATCACAGCTGCCCTCATGCATCTCATCATTTAACTGGCCTCTTTAGGCTTTTGAATTTGCAATACCTCATTTACACTATGGGAACTGGTATAAGGGTGGTTGTTACTTAATGTCAAATTGGGAAGGGGGCTTAGAGGATGGAAGCTGAAGAGGCCATATTGCTTAGACTCAGTCTTCTGGTGGGGCTGTGGTGTTCCCAGAGATGGCATTTTTTATGCTCTTCTTAAAAAAATAACCAAAGAAGATTCTTCTTGTCTCTTGTCTCTAGTGCCATTGTGATACAAAGGCTTCTGAGGGCCTAGCCTCAGATTTTGTTCATTTCACAAATATTGCTTGAGCATGTTCTATAGATGCGATGGGCAGCATTAGACAAGACAGGTGGAGCCTTCCTAGAACATATACACTAATTACATATTTAAAATTGTACTTGGAATAAGTGCTATTAAATTTTCCCTCATAAAGCTTTAAAGCATATTTCTAATTTCTTGAAAACATATAATTCAGTGATCTTTTAAAATTTGTTTTAAAATATTTTAAAAGGGTACATTCTTTCTGGGAATCTTTGCTAGGAGAAATGTAGTTTGCCTAAACTTTTATAATTTTTTTTTTTTTTAAGAGACAGAGTCTCACTCTATTGCCCAGACTGAAGTGCTGTGGCAATCATGGCTCACTATAACCTTGAACTCCTGGGTTCAAGCAGTCGTCCCACCTCGGCTTCCCAAAGTTCTGGGATTACAGGTGTGATCCACTGCACCTGGCCTTATTTTCAAGCTTCTTGATTACATGGATAAAATTAAGTAAAGTTCATGGATAGTAGAAGTTATGACTAGTTTCATTTTTGTCATGATTTGGTATACATCCCTTGCTCCTTCCTACTGCCCCTGCCCCCTCCCCCATTATCTGGATTAGTGAAGAGTTAAATATAGAGACAATCTCTTTTCTTCCATGTTGGGAGACCCTTTGAGTGAGAGATTATCAGCTAATTTCATTTCTGCCATCTGATTGTCAGGAAATCATTCACATGAATAATTTATTAAACTTGCAGGAAGAAAAGGGACCAACCTTATTCTCCTGGTCATTCCTTGGTAGATATTTGGAATAAAATAATCACACTGACTGTGATTGGATAGATTACATTCCATATTCTCCTGTGAGTCTCAGAAGATGCTGTAGCAGAAAGGATACAGGGAAAAGAAAATTAGGACATGACCATCTCATCTTTATCCTGGAGAAAGGGAAAGTGGAGATTATTTTGGCGGTAGAATCAAAAGTAGTATATATAGTTTAATTGCTTAAAGTAAATATTGGTAAAGTTGTAAATGCTGAGATAATACTGCTCCCTATCATTCATCATGTGACAAAGTGGTATCGATACAAATGATTAGTTCTAAACAATCACTTCAGTTTTCTTAAGTGTTAAATTTTAATTTTGGATATATATGTAGCACATGCTTATTATAGAAAATTTGGAAAATACAGGGACGGGTGTAAAGAAAACAAAGAATAGGCTTTGTTGTCCCATCCAGTATGCTGTTTCAAATTGCCATGCTCTTCCAACAGGATTTTTGTATGTGTATTTACCCATGTAGATTTTATAAAAGTGGTCATGTTCAGAATATAATTTTGTATTGAATTTTTTTTACTTATTTTATCATAAGCATTTTTTCATTAACTAGCCTTTGAAAATAGTTTTGATGGCTGTGTAATGTTCCATTATGTGAGTGTGCCATAATGTATTTACTCATCCTTTATTAACATTGTAGATTACTTCTAAATTTTCAGTATTGTGAATACTCTTGTGGTAAACATCATTGAACGTGAATCTTTCACCACAATGTTGATTATTTCCTTAGGATAGGGTCCTAAAGAATTTCCATTGGTTTTAATTTGCAGTCCACTCAAAGCAAATAAAATCATGTTATTTAAAAATGTTTGCTTTCTATTAAATAGATCTTCAAACCAGAGTTAGTTTCAAAATGATATTATACTTTATTCTACTTAGATCTATTAAATAAGGAGCACATGCATGTGCTCTGATATTGCATTCTTTCTATTTTATTTTTGGGAAGTGAAGTTTAGTCTTTCTTAAGAAATTGAATTCTGTATGTTGTGTTTTAGTTTTTGGGGTGCCTCATTTCATAACATTTCACTTTTCTATTCATAGTCTCTTGTATGTGGTCCTTCATTTGACATAGCTTCCATTATTCCATTCTTGGAGCCGCTTTCAGAAGACACTATTGCTGGCCTCAGTGTCCATGTTCTGTGTCGTACACGCTTAAAAGAGTATGAACAGTGCATAGACATATTGTTAGAGAGATGCCCAGAGGCAGTCATTCCATATGCTAACCATGAACTGAAAGAAGAGAACCGGGTATGCTTTTCAGATTATGTTTTTAGGCTTGATCAGTGATAATCAGATTTGATAACCTCATTTCCTTTCCTGCAAAATGGTTATAATTTATGCTAGTCTAACTTCATAGGGCAGTGTGGGTCCAGTGAGCATATATATTTACTATGTTATATGTTTTGAGTACTATTAAATGCTGTTAAAATATATGGAGATGGTATATTACCATCATTAAAAATCTCTTGTTTGGAGATGAAGTAGTTGATTACCTGAAGATTTGGGAAACAGTGTATGATGGGAAAATATTTTCTCTGCCATATGATTTTTAGTTTAGAAATTAGAAGAATTTTGGACCTTAGTTCTTTTTTTTCTTCATTCCTTCCTTCTTGTCACATAAGAGATGGTAATGGGATATGTCTGTTACTTCTTGAAAATAGCCAGGTACATATGTACAATATATGTATTATTGGGTTTTCAAGTTACAAACCTTATTTTTATGTTATAATTAAGGCAGAAGACTGGCTGCTGATATAACTTGTGTTATAACAAAATTAATTGCCTTAACCAAAATGGTATATTTTTGCTCTGTGCTTTCCTGCACAATCTTCTTATTCTCATTTGAAACCTGAGAATAAAATGCATCAAAATAAAATTTATTCTTTTTTTTCTAAGATAGACTCTGTGGTGGAAAAAACTGCTGCCTGAACTTTGTCAGAGAATAAAATGTGGTGGAGACAAATATCAACTCTATTTGTCATCATTAAAAGGTAAAATGATTTTTTTTTTTTACTTGATTATAGACTTAAGAGTCTCAGTTTTAAATTTAGTGAAGCCTTCTTTCTCTAGTATTTTCATGTGATTCTCAAGTGAGACAGAGGGCCTTACAGACCCGTCTCGGGAGCTTATTTTCAGCATTCACATACCCTCCCCTTGACATTTGATTGATATTCATATATCTCCTAGTCACAGAACTGATGTTCTTTTAACTTAATCTTTTCAAACACTTAACAAATTATCACAGTCATAGAAAATGACAGCATCAGTGTTTTAAAAATGTGAGTAATCATTAAAGCAGTTACATCTTTTATTAATGATCAGAGTACTTAATTTACTTCATGTAGGAAGTTAAGATCATTCCTGTTAAACATAATTATAAGCAAGTATTGACGAATAACAACCTCAAGGATTTAAAAGTTGAGTATCTAAATTGTACAATATTTTACAGCATTGTGGTTATTTGAATTTTCGGAATCATAAATCTTGATAGATATGTAATCCATTTCTATCCTGCTATCTGTTAATATAATTAGTTAATTGTGGTCCTGATGACAAAGGGTATGGGTATATCGATTGCCGAGCATATAAAATATTAGAAATTGACAGTTGAAATTGTGCTTTCCAGCCAAGACAGTTGATTTTTATTTTTAAAATGTAAGGCAGAGCCAGTGGCCATTGGAGATTATTTTTCTGAAGATCCCACTTTAATTAAAGCTGTATCCTTGCGATTGGGAAGGGAAAGAGGTGACTTTTTTCTTTGTCCTCCCCATCTCCCTGATTGCTTTTGGTTTTCAGAAGATGGAAGTGTCAGGTGTCTGATTGCTTTGCCACACTTACATACACTTTACATAATTTATCATTGACTGTTTGTGTTGGTGGAGCACTTTCTAGTGCAGGCATCCACATCTTTACACCTCAGTATCATCATTATCTTAATCAGAAGATTTTCTTCCTCTTTTTCTGATCCACATCCACACACACCCCAGCTCACCCATAATCATTCCCCCAAATGTTGTATTTTTCTCTGTCTTCGAAATATATTTGTGTGCATACATACGTGTGTGTCTGTATGGGGGAGAGGCTGGTGGTACTAAGTGCCATGTGTGATTTACCTTTATTAGACTGTAATACCTCAAGAGCTGGCATAGTGTTTTATTCATTTTTCACGTTACACCTTCCTTACCAGCAATATGCCTCTCCTATAGGAAGCATCCTGTAACTGTTCATTGATTAGAAAGGAAGACAGCTGAAGAACTTTAAGTTCATTTCACAGGAGGGCTTTTTCTTGATAGTTGTACACTGAGAAGAGCCCTGGATTGGGATCTGGAGAATTGGAACTGAGTTCCAGGTCTGCTACCGACTAAGTGACCTAAGAGCAAGCCAGTTTTCTAATGTCGTGAGACTAATGAGAAGTTCAGGACTAAATCAAAAGTTAAATGTTAGGCAAAATTGCAAGAAGGTAAGGTTGGAGATGGAGTTCAGGGACTTATATGTTTAGGAGCTTGGATTTCTTATTTCTCAAATGCTGCGTTTCTCAACCTTGGCACTGTTGACATTTTGGACCAGATAATGATCCATGTGCATGGGGGTTTCCCCTATGCATTTTAGGGTATTAAACAGTATCCCTGGTCTCTACTCATTAGATGCCAATAATACTACCCCAGTTATAACAAACAAAATTGACTCCAGATTTTGCCAGATGTCTACTTTGGGACAAAATTGTCCTGGTTGACAACTGCCACACTAATGCAGAACCATTAAAACAGGGGTTAGTGGATGGGTTGTTTGTTTAAGGAAATAAATATTCAGTACTGTTTTTGTAGTGAACCATCCTTATTTTTAAAGATTCTAGTACTGTAGTAAATTATAAAAATAAAGTTTAAAAATCATTTAAAATCCCACCATCCAGAAATAACTATTTTCAACCTTTGACCAATATTTTTTAGACATGCTGGAGGATTTTAATTGTACAGATTTACATTTAGATAGATCATTTATACATTACTTGTAGACATGGGTAGCTGGCGAGTGGAGTAAAGCAAGTAATTTTAACCTTCTCTTAGCCTCAATTTTTCCAACTCTAAATCAGACAATACCCATTAGTTTACTCTGTTTGGGATGCGGCTTGGATTGAATAAATAAAAACCTCAAAGGATTCTAGAAGGAATTAAAGAGAAGTTATATATGAAAGCACTATATTAATTTTTAAAGTACTCTATGAATTTAAGATATTGACCTTGTTCTTGGAGTGATAACCTGTATTAGCCCCTCCTTATTTGGGAGAAGAGAAGAATTGGGAAGTGGTGAGATTTTTGTTAACTATAACAACTCTACACTAGCTCTCCAATAATTTTTTTGTTTCTAAGATACTACTTAAAGGCTCCACATTTAGGTTAGTACACTGGTTTGATAGGAAAACATCAATAATACATATTTTTCACATAGATTTTGCAAACTAGTTAGTAGTTGCTTTTATTAAGGTCTGATTTTATGTCAGCTGTGCATTGTTATATTTTAGCTTTTGTTTTTTTTTTTTTGTTTTTTTTTTTTTTTTTTTGAGACGGGGTTTTGCTCTTGTTACCCAGGCTGGAGTGCAATGGCGCGATCTCGGCTCACCGCAACCTCCGCCTCCTGGGTTCAGGCAATTCTCCTGCCTCAGCCTCCTGAGTAGCTGGGACTACAGGCACACGCCACCATGCCCAGCTAATTTTTTGTATTTTTAGTAGAGACGGGGTTTCACCATGTTGACCAGGATGGTCTCGATCTCTAT
>NW_022436944.1:18887473-18903752 GCF_009761245.1 Sapajus apella | reverse complement strand
TTTTTGTATTTTTAGTAGAGACGGGGTTTCACCATGTTGACCAGGATGGTCTCGATCTCTTGACCTTGTGATCCACCCGCCTCGGCCTCCCAAAGTGCTGGGATTACAGGCTTGAGCCACCGCGCCCGGCTATATTTTAGCTTTTGAACTGAAAGCTGGAACTAAAAGGAACTGTGGAAGCTAGCAGATAGTACCACTACATTATAAATGAGGAAACTAGGACTTAAGAGATGAGGTGACTTGCTTTTTTTTTTTTTTTTTTTTTTTTGAGACAGAATCCCGCTGTCTCCAGGCTGGAGTGCAGTGGTGCAATCTCAGCATACTGCAACTTCTGCCTCCTGGGTTCAAGCCATTCACCTTCCCCAGCCTCCTGAGTAGATGGGATTACAGGCGCACACCACCACACCCAGCTAATTATTGTATTTTTAGTAGAGACGGGGTTTCACCATGTTGGCCAGGATTGTCTAGATCTCTTGACCTCGTGATCTGCCCGCCTCAGCCTCCCAAAGTGCTGGGATTACAGACATGAGCCACCACAACCCGCAAGGTGACCCTCTTAAAGTCACTGAGTAGGTGGAAAAGTCTGGATCTCTTCCCAAGTGTGTCTGGTTTCCAGAACTAGGAATATTTTCTATGAGCCATTGCTGCTCCATTCATTAACTCTTCAGCAACAAAGGCCAGTCATTCTTTTGTGTAAAGAAAGATTTCGATTGCTGCATATTGGACAGATGACTTTGAGTGGATCTTATATTTCACTTACTCTGCAAATAGAGTAAATGATGGGCATGCAAATATCACACAGGGAATGGCACTGACACGTGGATAGAGATGTAAGACCAAGTGGATGTTTATTGGGACATTGTTCATAGCTGTCACTCTTCTGTCCCAGGAGAGGGCAGCATGTATCTGTTAAGAAGCACTAGAATCGTAAAATTGCATGTTTTTTTTTTTTTTTTTAAATGTCTGTTAAGTTCCTTAATATTAAAAATGTTCATTAGAACACCTTCAGACTTTGGGGTAAAAAGAAGTAAATGGTCATGAAAACAGATTTGTGCTTATTAGCAACATGAAATATTATAAAAAGGAACTAATTTGGAAAAACATTGGTGTTTCTTATCCTATCAAACAATCTTTATGAATTAGCATTAGTATAGTCTTAGAGTTTAAAAAAAAAAGTATTCAAATGATTAAAATTTTCTTTAGAGGATAGTAGAAAGTTGATTGCAAAATAATACAGTAATTGAGTAATGAAATGATAAATCCAAATTTCATATGACTGATACAAAATAAACTTCAAAGGATTCTAGTAAGGAAAAATAAGTTAAAACCATAAAGAAGCCTATGGATTTAAGAGATTGACTTTTTTTCTTTGTAGTTATAACATTTTCTTACCTGAACTGGCTTCTAATTGGTTAAGAAAGAGAGATTGAATGTAAGACAGACTTTCAGTTCTAACTCAGATACTCTTTTCTACAAACAGAAACATTGTCAATTGTTGCTGTGGAACTAGAACTGAAGGATTTCATGAATGTTCTCCCAGAAGATGGTACTGCAGCATTTTTCTTGCCATACCTTCTCTATTGCAGTCGAAAGAAATCATTGACTTAAAGGTATCATTTGAAAAATACCATAATGGCATTTGAGACTGAATTTCCAAAAATTGAATGCCAAAGTACAAGTAGAGGCATTTTGATTACACACATATGTATATGTAATCATATATATATATTATATATATATTATATATATATAATATATATATGTATATATCACACATGTATGATGCAGGTGCTTTCAGGCTGCTTACCTTACCATATAGTGGTGACTATTCATTTCTTAATTTATGACCTCAATCAGTTTAATTGTCTAGAATGTAAAAAGTCTTCAAGACATAAGAATTCCTCAGAGAAACCATATATTTTTTTAAGGTAGAAATTGACTTTTATTCCAAGGAACAACATCAGTTCACTGTTATTGGAGACATGACAATCGTTTCCGTCCCAAGAACACTTTAAGGAAATGTTTTGCAAGTATGCTTGAAACAATGTCACTAACTGGCCCAGAATTTTATCTTCTTGATTTTTCCAGTTTTCTCTATGCTTTTGAGAAAGATGTTAATGTTTTGCCGTGGTAAAAAATTTCAAACCTCATTTTTTTGGTTACTTTTCTTGTTACCTTAAGAAAACTCGTGCTTTCTTCTTGTTACCTTAAGAAAACTGTTTCTCTTTGAATCAAATGAAGTAAACGTTTACAAAGCTAACTTTCTTCTTGTCTAGCTATTAACATGATTTGTCGAATGCATGCTTTTTTCAGCCAAAGCTTTGTTTCCATTTTTTGTTGATGTGTACTCTTACTCTTTTAGCTACAGCGTATGTGAAAATAAAGAAATATATCATTGTATTCACAACCATCTGCCTTCTTTTTTAACTTCTTTAAAAATTTTTTAGTTCAAGTTCAGTTCATTGATGTTATCCTTTGAATGCAGTTAAGGCTGGGCAGAAATTCTACTCCTGTGACATCTGCCACAGGTGTATTTTGAAGCTTTTCTTCTAATGGTGATGTTTATCCTTAACAGAATTTAAGCTATGGAATTGTCTCTCAACTCTGCTTTTCTCCAGTTCCAGATAACATCCTTTAGACCATCTCTTCAAGGGTTCACAAAACTGATTTGCGTCATCCTATTTTATTTTTATTTTCTTCCCTCATACCTTGCATTCCCATTCCCTCTAAATATTAGGTGTGATGTCAACAGCATGTTAGAAGGATTGATGGGAAGGCAATGATTGAAAACATTTCAATGAACCTTAATGGTGCTCCTTTGAGGACCACCCAGGAGAATATCTGGTCATAGATCTTTTTTAAAATGCAGTTTTATAAAACCCTAATAGTGGTGATATGATGAGACTGTCTGAATCAATTTTATTACCTAGTATATAGGTGCCAGTCCTGTATCGATATATAGTCTGTTGATCTTTCCATTTGCAAAAAGTTAAGAGTATTCTCCCACAAATGCACAAAGTTGTATGTTTTCAGTCTTTTTTTAATGTTTATAGTCATTCCAAAGTAACATTCTATTTTATACTTTCACATACATTGTTATGAATCATTGGTTTTTCTCTTTTTTCCACTTATCACCAATTTATTTCATCCAGCCATACTGGTCTCTATAGAAAAAGAAATTTTAAGACTGTTATGAAAAATAATATATATTATATGGTTTAAAAATTAGTAGATGGTTCTCTAAATGTATTCCAATTTTTTAGTGTTACTTTATTCCTGATTCATTTTTATTTTTCTACTTTTTATATGTTTAAAAATTTCTCATTCTATTACTGCTTTATTTAAAAAAAGATGACTTTCCTTCCTACAAGATCTTTATTAATTGTAAAGGGAACATGAATACAATTACATTGGAGAAACTTGGCAGACACCACCTTAACCAAAGCCTGAAGTTAACATAACCAGTAATGGAACCAATCACTATCTTGTGCCTCCTGACATGGTGTACTAAGAAAAACACAACATCATGCCATGATAGTCTTCAAAAGTACAGAACCTAAATCTAATCATGAGGAAACATTAGACAAACTCAAATGAAAGGACACTCTACAAAGTGACTGCCCCGTATTAAGGAACCATTCAGAAGGAGACTTAAAAGACATGACAACAATACAGTACGTGATCTGGGATTTTCTTTTTCTATAAAGAACATGATTAGGATTATTAGTGAAAATTGAAAAAGATCTATCGTTTTTTAAATCATTGTTAATTTTCTGATTTTGATCATTGTATTGTCATGTACAAGAATATTCTTGTTTTTAGGAAAGATAATTGTATGTATCTATACATGTCTGTGTGTGTACTTATAGAGGGTGAATATGAGAGGGAGATAGGAAGAAGAATGAGAAAGCCAGTGTGGCTGCACAAATCATTAACATTTGGGGAATCGGTGAAAGGTATATGGGAATCTGAAATTATGTCAAAAAGTAGTTACAAAAGTTTCTCTTCATTGAATTAATACGTTGTTATATATTCAGTAAGCAAACTATTGTACTGGATTTGGGTACTTAGCTAGAAATACAGAATACAGAATATATAGTCCTTGCCTGTTAGAAATTTAAAGCTAAGCAGACTTTTCTAAGACTCCTGATTAATGTAAACTTGCTCAAAGCTTGATTGGACTTATGTAAAGATAATTCAGACTGATAAACATGGCTACTGATTTTATGGGCCAAAGAGAGTTCAAACTATCTTTTTTTATTCGTTACTGCTTCTTACAGTCTCATGCAATACCTTTTCTCTTTGCAAAAGTTAAGTTTCTCTTTAATTTTTTGTCCAGTGTTGATTTTCCCTCCATATTTGCTGTTTGTTCTGTAATTTTTCCTATGGCTTTAAAAACTATCTCCCCTTTCTTAACCAAGCAGTAATCTCCGTCTTCTTTCATGGTTGTTACACAGGAGGAATCTAATCTGTGTCTGTGTGTGTACGGTTGCCCTGTAGTATCATACTGCACATGCCAGGCATTTGCACACATGCATTCCCCCAATGCCTCCATGTTCCCTTACTCGCCATTATTTTTCTAGCAGGACCACCCTTTTGTGTGGTTTACATGCAAGCACATGTAACCACATGGTTTACTAGTGTTAAATTTTTCTTTCTCATCATATTTGGCTCTTTTCACCTTGTTCAAGTTATTGGCATTAAATTAAGTGGCTTGTCTGTGAGCCTTTGATATTCTGGTGTTATCAGTGACTGCTCTAATAAAAAGAGCATTAATGGAAATAGTTTTTCATGATATAAGTTGTTTGTGTAAGACCCAGGAGCAGAAATTAAAACTTTTCATTTGCACTGAAGGTTAACCTTTCAGGGCTTCTTAATCTTGAAATATATTTACATTTATATTTTCTTCATTTGTATGTTCCCTTTTCCCCCCATTTTGGGGAGGAAAGACATAGATTGGTTTTCTTTACGTAATTTCCTCCTGTTGGGTTTGCCATTTCCAATTACAACAATTCTCAACTCAACAGATCAGGAAAGACCAAAGCCTGCAGCCACAGTGCAGGAATCTTATAATAATAATAATAATAATAATAATAATAATAAACTGTTCATTTTTCTTCAAGTGTATGTGTGTGTATCTACACATGGGGAAGGTTATTGCACGGGTTGGGGAGCAGTACATTTAAATTGTTTCTTCCCTGCATCTTTCACAAATAATAATAAGATCTCTCCTTCTTGGATGCACAGAAAGACACTGCCTATTTGAAACTATATTATTTGGGGTTGTCTTGGGCTTCTCTTACACAGAGGTGCCACCTAGAAAAAAAAATCCTTTTTGTTAAGAAAGAAATTAGATTCTAAATGTGTCTTATGTAAATAATGGTTTGTTTCTTGGTAAATAAGTAACATGACTCCTCCCTTATATCAGCTTTAGGTATAATTACACTGCATCAAATGGGTGTCAATTTGTATTAGCTTAGAAATGACAGTTGCTGTTAAAAGTACTGGCTATCAGGAAATTAGCAGTATCTCTCACCATTTAGCAGTAAAAAAAAAATCCATTTTGGAGGTAGAGAAGAAATCAGGGCAGCAGATTCACAGATGCTTCATATTGATGCTTCATGTTGGGGGAAGTATTTAGGCAAAGTAGTTCCTTTGATTATATTTACTATATATGGCTTCTAGAATTACCACCTGGATATTCACCTTTATTTTGTAGAACGGTGTAAGTTGTTTCCATTCCAGCATGAATGTGGTCAGTCACATGGCAGTGGAGTAACCAGATTCCAGGTGTTCTTGGAAACATTTCTAGGGTTTGGTATGTTCCAGGGAAAATGTCAAAGACATCAGAACTATAAATGCCCCTGTGCTTAATTAGAAAAATGACAAATAATGTATAATATTATATACAAGAGTTCACTCATGTCATTTGTTATTGGTCAGCTCAGGGATATTGAAAGGATGGATAAATCTGTTTACAATAATTGAGCTCGTTTTTGTGTTTAATACAAACGGTAAAATGTGTTTTTTGTATTCTTACTAAGTTCTTGGTATCCACATCAAGTGGGTGTGAAAGAAAGATGTGATGAGAATGAATTCATCAATCAGGACTACCCACAAACCTCCTGTACCTCAACTCTGGTTTGCCTGTTTGTCATAGCATTTAAGCTACACAAAAGGCACTCAGGTGTGGCCCCATTTTAGCCCTTGCCTCTCTTTTGCCTGAATCTATCCTAGTTTGTCTGTGAAGCTTTAAATCAAGTTAAAAAAGTGAAGTAGCCGGGTGCAGTGGCTCACGCCTGTAATTGCACCACTTTGGGAGGCCGAGGTGGGCGGGCCACAAGGTCAGGAGTTCAAGACCAGCCTGGCCAATATGGTGAAATCCCATCTCCACTAAAAATACAAAAATTAGCCAGGCATGGTGGCATATGCCTGTAGTCCCAGCTACTCGGGAGGCTGAGGCAGGAGAATTACCTGAACCTAGGAGACGGAGGTTGCAGTGAGGCAAGATCGCACCACTGCACTCCAGCCTGGGTGACAGAGTGAGACTCAGTCTCAAATAAATAAATAAACAAAGGAAGCAGAAAAGGAGGCTGATGAAAAAGACAAAAACCAGAGGCATTTCAGGCAGTGCCTGAAGTAGGTGACAGCAGTCTATTTCTACAAGGATAGAATTAAAAGTCCTCTAAGAATACTATATATCTATGTAAAACAAAATGGAGATAAAAAACAGGCTTTCTGCACTATGCTTTTTGATAACTTCTGCATTTTCTAAATTAGCCCAAAGCATAAGGAAAAAGCATTTCCAGGAGGGCCACTGGCTTCTGCTGAAATCAGCACCGAGAAAGAATAGAAGTAGGATTGAGATGTATCGACCAACTGCTTGTCACCCAACTGATCTTGCTCATCTTGGGCCATTTGAGATACAGAACTTAGAACACACAGGGCAAAGGTTATGATAAAGTCTTGCGGTCTCTACTCTCATCCATCATTATGTGAACACTCCTACCCTCTTTGTTAGCAATTCCATTCAGTTTCCTTACTCAGGAATGTGTGAGCAGAACTCCATGAAAATTCAGTTAAAAATGCAAATCCCAGGAAGAGCTCAAGGTGTAACAAAGGCTGGTGTGTCAGTTGAAATTGCTGTGCCCTATTATAGTCATCTCTCAGTATCTATGGGGGATTGTTTTCAGGAATGCCCCCATACCGAAATCCATGGATGCTCAAGTCCCTTAAGTAAAACGGCATATTTCCATATAACTTATGCATATCCTTCCATATACTTCAAATCATATCTAGATTATTATAATACCTAATACAATGCCTACATATCTCTTCATTTGCATGGATTCAATGTAGTACTCAGTGCTGCAAATACAAATTTTTCTTTTTGGAACTTTGTGGAAATTTTTTTCCTGTATATATGTTTTTTCTTTTTCTTTTTTTTTTTTTTAGACGGAGTTTTGCTCATCACCCAGGCTAGAGTGCAATGGCACGATCTTGCCTCACTGAAATCTCCTTCTCCTGGGTTCAAGCAATTCTCCTGCCTCAACCTCCCGAGTAGCTGGGATTACACATGCCTGCCACCATGTCTGGCTAATTTTTGTATTTTTAGTAGAAACAGGGTTTCACCATGTTGGCCAGGCTGGTTTCAAACTCCTGACCTCAGGTGATCCACCTGCCTCGGCCTCCCAGGGTGCTGAGATTACAGGCATGAGGCACCGCACTTGACCTTCCTGTATATTTTCAATCCATGATTGAATCCTGGATGGGGAATCCATAGATACAAAGGGCCAGCTGTAGTCTTTGCAGCTTTCAATTTTTCATAAGTTTCTCTGAGGAAATATTTCCTTCACTTGTATTAAAACATTTTCAAATAGAGCAAGAGTAATTGCCATGGATGGCTCTTACCTTGTATCGGAAGCTATGGCCATGAAAATGTACAGTGTGTAAGTCTATTTCATTGCCCATTCCCATAAGATACCAGTTGACCTCATCTCCCACATGCATTGTGAGGCCTTGTAGGTTTCCAAACATTCTTCCATTAATAGCTGGGGAAAGCATATGGTTTTATATTAGTTTTCAAGATATTTTAAACCAATAGCTCTTTCAAAGAAAATATGATTATTAAGTCAATGTAAAGAATATTTTTGATGTAATAAAATTTATTTTACTACAAATGAGGAAAATGGATACTTTAAAGTCAATAATATCACACACTGCTTTTCTAGCACTTTGCACCAAAAGCCTTAATCTTAAGGATTATTTAAAAGGAAATGAGATTTTGGAATTGGAAAATAAATTAGCAAATGATTTTGAACATAGCCCCCTTTTTGTTTTGAACAGAATTCTACCTCACATACAAAGTGAGGCAGAAGTGGTTTATGACAAAACAAATTAGTATCCAATATAATTTTATTTGAAAGAGAAATGGATAAAAAAAGTAGAAAAATGGTTTTAGAATCATGTAACATACCATGCATTTTATTGCTTTCTATGAATTCCTCATCATCTTTGTTTACTTTCTCAGGGTGATCAGAGTATGTTTTGATGTTGTCATCTAAGTACCAAGATTCATTCTCATCAAAAACTAGAAACAGAAGGACAAATTCCAGTTTCTTCCTGGGATTGAACACTTTCAAGTAATGTTTTCGACAAACAATCAGTGGGCCAATTAATCCACTGTAGAGATCCTAGAAACAAGGAAAATCTTCAGTAACCCTTGTGATGTAGATCAAGATTTCAGAGAACTGAGACTTTACGCCCATGGCCTCAGGAATTCTGGAGCGACCGATTGAAGTAGTAGACTTTGCCCAGTGTGGTACTGCCAATTTAGTAACTTTTCATTTGAAGTAGTTAAATTGGAGCAATGTTGAATAGTAGGTAGGTCATGTGAGTGATGCTGACATAACAAATGTCTGCAGAGGCAAAATTTAACTCAGCTAATGAACAGTGATTTTAAAAGAATCCCAGATGAACAGTGTTGGTTTGTTCCGTAAACTCATGAACTCTTGAATGTGAGCCAAGCACTATGGCACTCCCTAAGAAATCCATAGATGAGTGAAATGTATAATAATAACACCACAAATAGCAGATTTACTCATTTGTTTGAGACAGAACTCTGAATTATCAAAGAGCTACTTCCCCCTGGTTCACTCAGGCAGTTCACCCACCTATCTATAACTCATTCCATTTCTTTTCTCCCTCCACACAGTAGAGGTTCTTGAGACGTATTACAACGGCCTTTCAGCCTCCAGTCTCTTCCCGCTCCAAGCCTTTCATCATTCCACCAGAATGAATGATCTGAAATGCAAATTATGCTGCCATTCTTTGTCAATTTTTCAGTGGCTTCCTATGACCCACAAGACAAAATCTAAACTTCCCGAATATGATCTTGAAAGACCTTTGAGCTGTATCTTATTAGGAAATTTCAGATTTTTGTCTTGTGTGTCATAGATAGATAGCAGTATATTTGCTGAAGTGGATTACACAGCAGCCATTTTCCTAGGATTTTAACATAGAATTAGACCACAGGAAAATGCTAACCTCATCTTCCTTCAATTGTGTGTCTATTTTGGGAAGTGTCACAAAACATAAATGATTTACATTTTACCTTAACCTGATCCACAGTTGAATAGTAAGCCCATGGAATACAAGCAGAATCCTCTTCTCCAGCTCCAGATCTTTCTAGGATTTTCCATACGTAAGTTCGAGTTTCACCTAAATTCATCAAGTGTTAGTGGATAACGGATCTGGTTGTATTTAGTTTACATTACACACACACACACACACACACACACACACACACACACACACACCCTTGACAACTAGGATCCAGGAACTGGAAATGTCAGTGTAATTAGTTTTTTAGTTTTAAAAAATTGTGGTACTCACAAGTTTTCAAGAATTGAGTTTTAAGACAAATGGTAAGACAAAATTTTGTCGTTTTTTAGGTTAATTATAAATTAACTTTAACCCACTTACCATACCACAAAGCTAGGAGGTGCACTTCCAGTATTAAAATTTGAAGAAATTTTGCAACCAATCTTTTCTTAGCTTGAAGTATGTTCTCCTAATATATTTCGTTCTCTTCAGATATCAAGCTATTTTTTCGTCAGTGGCTGGCACCTTTCCCGTAATCTTCTCAGTGTGTATCTGGACTATTTTGTGCAATTCCCTCAGCTTCAGCATGGCCTTCCTTTCCTCGTCCTCTCTCATGATCATCCTTAGTGAGCTCATGATTCCTGGCGAGGAGCCATTAGACCTCATGATCTCATGAGTCACTGACTTGCCGCAGTTCTGTTTACCTCCCCTTTGGTCCATCTCATTCTATCACACCATGTGCTGTTCTGTCACTACTCCCACATACAGGACATAACCACACCCTGGGCCTTGGCACTTTGAAGATGACCAGTTGCTTCACCCTCCTACTTTGCCAATGCTCTTACCCTCTTCCTATGTGCTCTGGGCTTTTCTCCAGTCCGATCTGCATTTCCAGTGACCTCAGGATTTCCTGTGCAACTGCTCACCAGACCTCAACTTTTGACCATGCCCTCTCACCAATCCCAACCACACTCACTGTCCATCCCATTTAGACCACACCATTACATATGCATGCTGTCATACTAATCTGCCAGAGTCCGACAGACATTTACTAGGGAATTAAGCAAGACAAGAGAGATGGTCCCAAGTGATGTAGATATCTTACTTTTTCTTCAAGCCTCAAGCTGAGCTGTTCCATGTCCTGAAATTTTCTAAGCAGAAAATTTCACTAGAATATAAAATATGGATTCACCACCTGCACATATTACTGTCTTGCCATCACTGCTTTTACTTATTCTCATAAGCTGCAAAATAACATTTCCTTCTCTTTTCCACACCCCTTTACAACCCACCCTTTCACCAGCTGTCAGTGCCCAAAACCTTAGGGTCACGCTTGACTCCTCTCTTCCCTAACACTCCCTAGTGCCCATTTTCCAGCAGGCCCTTTTGGCATCACCTTTAAAATAGAACCAGAATATGATGACATCTCACCACTTCAGCTGCTTCCCCCATGTTCCAAATCTCAATGATTATTATTTTTTTACCCAGATTATTGCAATGGTCCTTAACTGACCCTGGATTCTGTCCTTGCCTCTGTATGGTCACTTAACCACACATCAGCCAAAACAGCCCCTTAAAAAGTATCCATCAGAACATCAATCTTAAATCTTGAGTCTGAAGTCCTCCCTACTCCACCTGGCCCCTGTTCTCCCTGGATCTCACCTCTAGCATTCTGTGCTCCTAATCTAGCCTCTGGCTGCCTTGGCGCTGCTCAAACACACCAGGCATGCTCCTGTCTTCGGGGCCTAGAATCTCTTCCTGCACAATTACCTGAATTTCATTACTTCTCAACCTTTAGGTGTTTTCAACAATGCTACCTCCTCAAGGAAGCCCTCCTGACCACTCTGCCTAAAATAGCACCCTTGCTACTTACTCCCTGCTAGGTTATTGAGAAATAGTCTTTTCCTGGAAGCCATCTTTACAACTAATCGAAGAAAAATATGGTTCTTATTAAAGAAAATGTTCACCTGTGTATATAATCTGTTTAAAATTTTACTCTGTGTTTAGTAAAGAAACATTTGATGACCTCCTAATACATGCCAGATCCTGGACTAGATAGGGGGAATTTAGAGTTCCACATGGCAGCCTCTGGTTCTTAAAACCACGTGTGCTGGAGACAGACGTGGGAACATCATCCACATGCGGTGTGGTAGATGTCATCTGAGCTGTGTTCTAGCTGAGTGAGGAGACAGCATCTCTCTGAGTCACCCTTGAGTATTCATAAATGTCCCCTACCTTCAGGTTTTTCTCTTAAGTTCTCCTGTGGACTTTTTTTTTTTGTATGAGCATATGTGTACTTGCATACACCTCCTTGCATCCCCTCTTCCCTTTTCTTTTCTTTTTTTTTTTTTTTTTTTGAGACGGTGTCTTGCTCTGTTACCAGGCTGAAGTGCAGTGGTGTGTTCTTGGCTCACTGCAACCTCCTCTTCTCAGGTTCAAGCAATTCTCCTGCCTCAGCCTCCCGAGTAGCTGGGACTACAGGCACACGCCACCATGCCCAGCTAATTTTTGTATTTTTAGTAAAGACAGGGTTTCACCATGTTGGCCAGGATGGCCTTGATCTCTTGACCTCAGGATCCACCGGCCTCGGCCTCCCAAAGTGCTGGGATTACAGGTGTGAGCCACTGCGCCCGGGCACAGCTACCTCCCTTTTCACTTTCTCAGTCCAGATTCTCTATGATGAGAGCAATCTGTGGAAAGGCTGTGCAGCCTGTTAAAATGCTTCCCCCCACCATGAGTACCTGGTAATGTTGCAATAACTGTAGAACTCTCCGTTTGTACCCCATGGGCATGTATTGAGTAGGGTCTCGTGGCCATGTTTTTAAAGATAATGTTGACTTTGTCTTTAACATCTGCATGAAGTTGTGGACCTGGCAAAAGTGAAAAGAAAGAGTGACTTGTATACCTGTCCAATTGGAAGGTCTAACTTAGTAATAGAAGCAAAGACTAGCAAAGATGACTTGTTTATCTCCCCATGGGTTTGTGCTATAATCCTCTTGAATTTATACTGGGTCCCAGGGAATTTGGGATCAAGACGCTGGAAATAAAGATGGAGACCATTTGTTTATCTCTTAAGAGTTCTAGGGGTGGTTTGGCTTGAAAGTCCTTTGCAGAGTACTGGTCTAATTATGGTGGGTTGGATGTCCAGCCAGTAAATAGCTATAATTTGGCGGGAATAGGTAGGATAATGGGGAGAATTTGGTTAAGAATTTCATTAGGGCCAGGTGTGGTGCCTCACACCTGTAATCCCAGCAGTTTGGGAGGCTGAGGTGGGTGGATCACTTGAGGCCAGGAGTTTGAGACCAGCCTGGCCAACCTGGCAAAAGCTCGTCTCTACTAAAAATACAAAAATTAGCTGGACATGGTGGCTCATGCTGTAGTCCCAGCTACTTGGGAGGCTGAAGTGTGAGATTCACTTGGGCCCAGGCTGCGGGGGTGGTTGCAGTGAGTCGAGACTGCGCCACTGTACTCCAAACTGGGTGACAGAGTGAGACTCTGTCTCAAAAGACACAGTGTCATTAGAAAGTAGTTTCTGGGAACTTCACTAAAATTAAAAGCATCAATTTGATAAAAACCAAATAGATATACATTAGTATATGGGATAATACATTGTTTCCAAGAGAAGTAATATTTTACTATGCCATATTATTTAGTAAACATAAGTCTTATTTTATTAGATAACTAATTTTTAAAGTTTTAGTTGAATAACTTTGATATATGAACCAAGAAAATGAAACCCATAGACATGAATTGACTGTTACTGCAGGTAGCATCACATCTTGATGCTACCTGCAGTAACAGTCAGTTCTACCACATGCGACAAACTGGAACTAGTTTCATACCTAGAATTCCCAGATGTTCTTCTTCTGCTTTTCTCTCCACTGGAACACTGAACGTACTATCAGTATACTGTCGATACACAACTTTCTTGTACTTTGAGCCTATGTAAAACTCTTCCTTATCTAAAAATGCATTGGAAACACTTAAAAAGAAAAACTAAGGTTAGTATTTGTCTTAATGAAAATGGAATTTAAGTTTTAAACTTTAAATTTTAAATAAAAACATAGTTTTTATTAGAGCAATTATAGTAGTTTTTAATCATCAGTCTCCTACCCAAGTAAGAAAGAATAATAAGACTTAAAAGTATGTGTGGGAGAAAGCACACCTAGCCATTTGAGTGTAGCCATCTGAGTCCTGGCCTCTACCCTGCCACTAGCGAAAATTTCCTCCAGCTAGTCACTGCCTGTTGGAACCTTAGTTTTCTCATCCCTAAAATGAGATATTTGAACAGATCATCTCTAAGATTTCTTTATAGCTTTAAAATTTGATGAGTCCAATATTTCTGATTATAGGAACTGAAATGGACATCTTTTCTGAGGCATTCCCTTTTCCTGAAGTTTTCACTTACTTCTAATGGCACCTGGAGACTTTTAACCATTTTACCCCAATTACAAAATAAACTTTTACTTCTTCACACTGCAAATCATACTCAGTACTGCTGTAAAACTAACCAGGTAGCCACTTCCTAGCCACAGGTCACCAGTTGTGCTGTGCACCCTGGATCTGAACACCTGCCCATCCTAGTCCCTCAGATCATCTCCATGTGGTCAGTGCACAATGTAAGTGAGATGATGAAGAGGAAAGTGCTTGGAAAAGTATGAAAAAAGGACTAACTAGAAGTAATGAGTGATGCTGTTCTAAGTTAATGTTTCTGAAGCTCTAATAGTTACTTACATCTATTCATACAGAATTTATTTTGTACTTTTTCATAATGCACATGTTACTGGGAATTTTGTGCCATTTTTTCCTGTAAGTTCTTAGAGGGTAGAGAATCATATCAGCTACATCACCTTCAAGCATTTAAAATATTCCATACATAATAGTTTTAAGAATGTGAAATGACTGATTGTTAGACTAACAATGAAATCTTTGAAGAAAAAATAACAAATGGTAAGGGGAATAATATTTCTTCTCTGAATTTGGTCATTAATTTTTGTTAAGTTTGAAAATAAATGGCAACAAGAGGGCACATGAATGTGAGAAGACACTCCAGTAGAGAAGAAAGCAAGATTCCAAAGGATCAAAGGAGATACATGGAAATTTTCCCTTGAGGAAATTGAGAGAAGCAGAAATGAATGAGGACAAGTTCCTAGGAAGTGTTTTGTTGTTATTTTGGTTGTTATTGTTTAATGCAACTGTTTTCTTTTTTCTTTTTTTTTTTAGAAAATTTGGTGTAATTCTTACTTCTCTGAAAAGGAAACTTAAAATTACAACAGAAATTGGGAATCAGAGTCTGGAGAATTACTTTTGCTCTTGTAAATGATGCAGCTGCTTTTCCCACTTCCTTTGTGGGGAATAATCCCATTCCACCTCCACTGCTGCAATATAGTATGTCTTCTCTCCCAGGTAGAAGGTAGAATCCTCAGACTGCTGTCTGCATTTTTTCACAGTATATGTTTGCTTCATGCCGCCTGTGTAGTGATCAGTTGTAAGGCATTCAACATTAAAAGTCCCTGGAGTGGTAAATAAGAAAACATGTCACTTCTTTGCTAGTGCCCTCTGGGGCGCCCCACCTTCCTTAGAATTAATACTGAAGTCCTTATTGTGGCCTCAGTTAGATTATCTAGCTTTTCCACACCTCTGTTTACATCCCCTCCTGCTCACCCTGCTCCATCCACATAGGCCTTTTGCTGTTCTTAGAACAGGTCAAGTGTGTGCCTGCCTAGGGACATTTGCCCTTGCTGTTTCCTCTGCCTGAACCACTTCTCCCCAAAATATCCTCATGGTTCATGCCCTCATTTTATTCTGGTCTCTCCTCCTGAGAGAATCTTGACCCTTTCCCCTCTCAGTCACCATCTCATTCCCCTGCCTTATTTTTCTTTATGTACTTATAATCATTTGACATATATGTATTAAAATACTTGCTTGTTGTTTGTCTCCCTGCATTAGAATTTCAGCAGCATGAGGTATCTTATCTCTCTTGTTCATTGTTATATTTACATTTGTTGAAGGAAGGAAAGAGTGACACTGGATTGATCTAAAGTTTCAGTGGCATATAATAAACCAAATAAAGCCTGAAACAAGTTAGCATACTTTCACATTTTGATTAAAAGTCTTCCTCTTCTGTTTTAGCTTGTTTTACTCATTTAGAGCTAGGTCTGTAGATGTCTCTAAATTCACATGGCTACAATTCTAGAATAGAATATTCACTTGCAACCGACAAGCCAACACTACGTCTAGGCTACAGAGACATATAAAAAGTTTAGGTGCAGAATATTTAGGGAGTCATTCCCCTTCTAGACTGATTTTCCAGCTATCTTTAAAAGGACCATAATTTAAAAAGGGATCATCTTGGCCAGATGCGATGGCTCACGCCTGTAATCCCAGTACTTTGGGAGGCTGAGGCAGGAGGATCACGTGGTCAGGAGATCAAGACCATTCAGGCCAACATGGTGAAACCCCATCTCTATTAAAAATATGAAAAAATTAGCTGGGCGAGGCAATACACGCCTGTAGTCCCATCTACTGGGGAGGCTGAGGCAGCAGGAGAATTGCTTGAACCCAGGAGGCACAGATTGCAGTGAGCCGAGATCACACTCCAGCATTACAGTCTGGGCAACAGTGCTAGACTCTGTCTCAAAAAAAAAAAAAAAAAAAAAGGGAATCATCTTGAGGA